>NW_022196912.1:82051125-82066419 GCF_008632895.1 Mastomys coucha | reverse complement strand
AAAAAAAAAAAAACCTTGCAAGGGACATGCTGGCATTTTTCTTCTTATAACTTAAATATATATAGACCCCATATACTCTTGTCTTTGCAGAGATTAGTGCTGGATAGAACGTTTTCTTCCTGTATTGTTTTCAGAACCACAGACCTTCTACTTATATGGTTTATAGTAGTCACTGTGAAAAAACCTTTTTTATATGATCATATTTTGTAAGTATTTACTTCTCTGGTGTGAATGCTTCTGTCTTTTCAAAATTCAGGTACTGAAACTCAGTGTCCCACATAGTAAACTAAGAGATGGGGGCTTTCAACTTGATAAGAATAGATCGGATAAAAACCACAAAGGGCTCAAGGGACCTCTTAGCCTCTTGCACACTGGGAAGACCCATACAAGATGTTCATCTACGAGGACTTGATCACTATTAGTTACTAAACTTGCTGATGCCTTGATCTTGGACTCCCTACCTTGAGAACTGTGAGAGGTGCATTTGTATTACTCATAAATTACTGTCTAATGAGTTATTTTACAGCACCCCAAATTGACTCAGCTCCTTAAGGCACCAACTTATATGTGAAAACTTTAGCTTTATAGAAGAGAATATGGAGCTATGTTCAAATTCTTGTTTATTTGGTCATGATAGAATTTAGCAGAGAATAACTTCTTTATATCTGCTTCTTCATCTGTACCATACAAAAGATGATTCCTTGCTATAGGGCCTGTTATGTAAATTAAGTGTGACTGTACATCTCATAAGCCTGTGCAAACATTCTCATGATACAGTGACTTATATAGTAATGTGCTCAATAGCTTTTTCTCTTAATTTTTTAATTGATTATTTTTCAATCATTAATTACATGTAGTACAAATAGACTAGAACAAAAAATTAAAAGATGTTTGCAAGTATCAAATGAAAAAGTAGGAGAATGAAAGATACTAACATTCTCTACCACAATTGTATTGCTAGCATTACACACGACAAACTTACATCTAAAAACAAAGATTCAGGATATCTGTCTAAAAATATAACACAGAATTCTATAATAATTTATGATGCACCACTAGAATTGCCTACTGTGCTGCCTTCTACAGTAATAATTATGGAGACTTATTTGGTAATATATTCATGACATTTGATAGGAAACTACAATATATTTAAAAGCAGTCTACAAACTGAACACATCAAAATGAAAAACATGAGCCTTGTTATTTATTTCAAATGTCAAGAAGAAAGCACATTATCAGAATCAGTTAGGTTTATGTTGCCCTAAATTAGTCATGCCTTATTATCATCTTTTTACAGTAAACAAAAAACTTTCATGTAAAAAACAGTCACCATGTGCTTAGAACATTGCAACTTATTACCACTCGCAGAGTCTGACCACTCTCTCCTCTAACTGAAGTTATTAGAAGTCAGAAGGATGCATGTTATCAGTCATCTTCCCCAAGAATATGCTCCCTCTGCATGGAAGTGGAGTTCCTAAGGCCAAGATTTTTTTATCTAAATTTGTGAAATATAACACTCCTACTTCATCATCAATTATACTTCTGAACCATTAGCTTGTAAACTCTCTTAAGGTAGAGATTCTTTCCAGTATTGTTGATCTACAGTAAATGCATCAAAGTGTTTGAATGAATTTAGAAGTGCTTCTTTGAGAACAAATCCAGTGCCATAAGAAAATGTACCTGGAGAAAGGAGGTTATTTATGTAAACTAATGTCTTAGCTTGCCATTGATGAAATGTACTACTCATAGAGATAAAATTTCTACATTGATTATAGCAATTTCACTAAAATATGTAGTGCACTTGTTGCTATATCCATAAAGGATTTGTAATGTGCTTTATTACATTATAAAATTTATGTTAGAAAATATTGTATGTTCAAGGTCACAATCCTTGTAATTTTCCAGACTGACATTTGAACAGTACACTGTAATCTCTCCCATTATAAATGGGCTCTTACAAACTATGAAAAGGTAGGGAGACAAGCATATTTCCTATTGCACAAGTTGTCCTCTGTGAGAGGTGACATAGTTATCTGGCTGTAACTTTGTACAAATGAAAAGCCTGGAAATATATAACTAATCAAATTTTATTCAAGAGGGTTTTGGATAAATAGAAAGTAGTTTTCATAATTTTATCTCAACTGCTAAGAAAACCTACCAACTAACCAAGCAAGCAAGCAACCAAGCAACCAACCAACCAATCAACACTTATGTAACAAATATAGAAAATTCAAGCTGGTCCAGACATAGAAGCTTCATTGCTTCTGACTAAATTTTACAGTACTAGAGAGGATTAGAATAAAAAATTCGATTATCAGTTTTACCCAGCCAATAACCCTGAGAGTGAAAGTAACCACCAGCCAAGAAAGATGTGCCAGTGATACAATGGTAGCACAGATACTGTAGGAGTAACTAAACTTTCTGATTGGATTTAAGGCCTGACCCAAGACATAGAATCCACACCTATCACTATTACCAAGACCAAAAACACATGGCTAGATACATTATGAGCCCTAGGGGAAAACCTACTTCTATTATCCTGTTAAGTTTACAAAACAATAAAACAACTCTTAATGACTTAGTATAATGCTCATAGATCACTGTATTTCTCAAAACTCACCAGAAGGTTTTCTTGTTTGTTTGTTTGTTTGTTTGTTGTAGTGGCTATTGATAGCACAGAGACTTACAATTGTTCAATGCAGACAAAATAAGAGACTTCATAGTGTTAATCATGAATGGAATGACATCCCTCCCTTCAAGACTTAGGGATCTTTATTCAACAATGGTCAGGAAGATTACTAGAGATAGAAATAACTTTAACTTTTTTTTCTAAATCTATTTTTAATAATGGTTCTTAAGTGCTCTAACCTCCCTTTTTGCCCACCACCCACTAGAGGTAGTGGGAAAGAAAGAATAAGGACCTGTTTAGAAAGGTTCTTTGAAGCAACTCTCCGTCTGTGTAGTTTGAAAATTAGCGGTTCAATTCACAGGTTAGCATCAGTAGCTCAATCCACTCACAAACACTTCATGGATACACAAGCAGCTCAGCTTGGTAGAGTCAGGACAGCAAACACAAATCAGCAGCAGCAGCAGCGGCACAGAGAAGAGACAGCAAGCCTCAGCCTCAGCTTGAGTCAGCAGGAGGGATCAAGAAGAATGCCAGAAGTGGCTGTGCCTCTCTCAGCAAAGAACAGTGAATACAGGAGACCCACAAGCACTGCACAGCTAGCTCTATAACCAAGCCTCGCTCAGCCTTCATCACTGTTCATCGAGTCCTATATATATTCGCAAAACTTCATGTGTCCTCCACAGATCGTGCTTTAACATGGGTCTTGCCTCAGCATGGGTCTTGCCTCAATGCATGTCTGTCTTAGCTGATTGTCTCTGCCAATCAGCTCAAGTCCGTGGAAGTAGCAAGAAGCTGCAGCACACGACCAGAAGTGATTTGGTGTGTTTCTTTCTGTAGAGTCCTGACAAATGCACCTCAACTATGCTTTGTAAGGCAGACCAATTAATGTATGTTGTTAGCAAAGAATCCTTCATACTGTGTACTTTCATGTACATCCTTTCTACTATGTCTGCTTCAGCTGTATGTTCCTTCACATGTTTGCCCCAATGAAATACCATCCAACCAACTTACCAAAGAATCCTGAAGTTTCCACTTCAGACCAAGATGGTAGACAACTTCCAAAAAGCTTTGTGTGTGTATGTGTGTGTGTGTGTTTGTGTGTGTGTGTGTGTGTATGTGTACAAAACATGGCAGATACACTTAAGAACTCAGAGATTATGACAGCATAAGACCTGTTCAAATTCATGTCAAACAAAATCTCAGCTTGGTAGGGAAGGATATCCTCCCCAACCCTTAATTGAGGAGCTTTTGGCAATTGATAGGTCTGAGAGAACCAGGTAAATTTTATTTGATGGCAGGACCCCTGGTATATAAACCATGCTCCAGGAGAGACACCATAATCAAGAATTGTTTGTTAGTGTGTATTGAAATGGAGAGAGAGAGAGAGAGAGAGAGACAGAGAGAGAGAGAGAGAGAGAGAGAGAGAGAGAGAGAGAGAGAGAGAGAGAGAGAAGGAGGGAGGGAGGGAGGGAGGGGAATAGGGAGAGAGGGAAGGAAGGAGGGAGGGAGAGGGAAAGGTAAAGGGAGAGGGAGAGAGAGGTTAAGTTGATGGGAAGGTAGGGACAGATCTCAAGAAAGTTGGAGGAAGAGAGTGAGTAAACTCATAATACAATACATGAAATTCTCAAAGCAATAATAAAAATATTTAGAAAGTAGAAGGTTGATATGGTGGCACATGCTTTTAATTGCAGCATTTGAGAGGCAAAGGCAGGCAGATCTCTGTGAGTTTGTGGCTAGCCTGGATCACACAGGGAGATCCAAGCCAGCTAATACTACATTATAAGGCTATCTCAAACAAACAATCTAATTAGCAAACTAAAAAATATTGGTCTCAAATCTGTGTTTTATAAAATCATTTTGTGGATTTATTAAATATGTATGTGTGAATACAACAGCTTGGTATCATTATGATATATCCCATTAATACTTGGAGTTATAGGGTGGATAGCATGACCATTGGTATATGCCATTTATTGATAAAGTTCATATAAACAATAATTATGATAGATATATACTTAGATATATAATAGATATATACTATGTAGAACTCTTTCTTTTTTTCCTCTAACTTTATTAGGAGAAGATATTTTTCTAATCTCTCTTCATACGCTTTGCACAGACTTATAGTAGGCTTGGGTTCTAATCTCTCTATACACTCTGCACAGAGTTTTGACTTACAGTAGGCTTGAGAAGTGCATTTGCAGACTTTTATTTAAGAAGACCGCAGCCAGTCAAACTCCAGAGTTTTGTGCTCAGCCCCAATGGATGCATCCATCTACAAAACATTTTTCCAATTAAGGTTCAAGGAATAGTGGCAAAAAGGGCATGGAAGGCTTGTAAGAACAAGAAGCACAGGTACTTTGGAGTGAGACATATCTTCCAGTAACACCAGAAACTACATCCATAAACTCTCATTGACATGATCATACAAATGTGAAATGAGCAAGGAGAGCATCAATAAGCATTCCAAAGTTGATGGAGAAAAGCCCAAGAGGCCTCAGTCCTACACAACGATAGGCAATTAAATAAGGTGGGAGCACATCTTATCTAGTTGGTTGTCCAGTCCAAAACAGTCATCATATGTAAATAGTACATGCATGTAATAATAACTTGTGAACAATGAGGTCATGAATTTGAAGGGCAAAGGAGAAGAGTATATTGGAAGCTTTGAAGGGAAGAAATAGAAGAGTGAAATATCACAATAATGCTATAATCTCTCATTTTTATATTTTAAAGACATGGTTTCTATGTGTAGTTGAGATTGTGTCAGAATTTGCTTTGGAGGCCAGTATGGCCTCTTAACTCAGAGATCTGTCTGCTTCTGCTCCCTATATGCTATGATTAAAAGTGTGAACAACTTTCTTTTTTGGAACTTTGTGCGGTTTAGGCATAAGTGTAATTGTGGCTTCATAGAACAAATTGGGTAGTGCTCCTTCTGTTTCTATTTTGTGGAATAGTTTTAAGAATATTGGTATTAGGTCTTCTTTGAAGGACTGATAGAATTCTGTACTAAACCCATCTGGTCCTAGGCTTTGTTTTTGATTGGGAGAATTTTAATGACTGTTTATATTTCTTTAGGGGTTATGGTACTGTTTAGATCATTTTTCTGATCCAGATTTAACTTTGGTATTTGATATCTGTCCAGAAAATTGTCTGTTTCATCCAGATTTTCCAGTTTTGTTGAGTATAGGCTTTGGAGTAGGATCTGATGATTTTTTAAAAAAAATTTCCTCTGTTTCTGTTGTTATGTCTCCCTTTTCATTTCTGATTTTGTTAATTTGGATAATGTCTCTGTGCCCTCTGGTTAGACTGGCTAAGGGTTTATCTATCTTGTGTTGATTTTCTCAAAGAACCAGCTTCTGGTTTTGTCGATTCTTTGTATAGTTATTTTTGTTTCAACTTGGTTGATTTTAGCCTTGAGTTTGATTATTTCCTGTCATCTACTACTCTTGAGTATATTTGCTTCTTTTTGTTCTAGTTTTTTTAGGTCTGCTGTCAAGCTGCTAGTGTATGCTCACTCTAGTTTCTTTTTTGGAGGCACGCAGAGCTATGAGTTTGCCTCTTAGTACTGTACTCACTGATAAGTGGATATTAGCCCCAAAACTCAGAATACCCAGGATACAATTCACAGATCACATGAAGCTCAAGAAGAAGAAAGACCAAAGTGTGGGTGCTTTAGTCCTTCTTGGAAGGGGGAATAAAAATCTCACAGGAGAAAATACAGACACAAAATGTGGTGCAAATTGAAGGAAATGCCATCTATAGACTGCCCCACCTGGGGATCAATCCCATATAGGATCACCAAACCCAGACACTATTGTGGATGCCAAGAAGTGCTTGCTGACCAGAGCCTGACATAGCTCTCTCCAGAGAGGCTTTGCCAGAAACTGACAAATACAAAGGCAGGTACTCACAGCCAACCATTGGACTGAGCATGGGGTCCCTAATGGAGGAGTTAGAGAAAGGACTGAAGGAGCTGAAGGGGTTTGCAACCCCATGGGAAGAACAAGAATATCAAGCAACTAGACCCACCAGAGCTTCCAGGGACTAAACAATCAACACATGAAGCAACCCATGTCTCCAGCCACAAATGTAGCAAAGGATGGCTTTGTTTGGCAACACTGGGAGGAGTGGCCCTTAGTCCTGTGAAGCGTCAATGCCCTAGTGTAGGGGAATGCCAGGGCAGGGAGGCAGGAGTGGGTGAGTGGGTGTTGGAGCACCCTCATAGAAGCAGGGGTAAAGGGGATGTGATAGGTGGTTTCTGGAGGGAAAACCTGGAATGTGGATAACATTTGAAATGTAAAAATATAAAATATCCAATAAAAAAATACAAAAAATATGTGAACCATATAATTTTTTTTGAAAAGATAAAAAATGTGCTAGAAATGCTTGTTTAAGTCAAAGGATGCTCAGAAATATTATTCTGTTTATTTTTTTGACCTCATAAAAATCTGATTTTCCCCTCTGTACTTAATAATGTTTCTCAAATTTCATTAGCAAATTGTGTATCTTGTGAAGATCAGAGTCTTTGTAATGAGCATGCTCTTGAAACCTTTGCAATGGAAGGAACTGAGGAGGTCACATTGATGGAAGGAAGAGTAGAGCTAGTAATTACCTTGCATTATTTTATGTGAGGGTTTATCACTTCAATGAGTAGTTAGCCTCTAGTAAGAAGTTGGTAATATTATTGTCAACATTTACATACCACATTCTATCACACCCATGTGTGAGAAATTATCACTCCTCATTCTTGCTCCCATCTAATTTCTTTTGCTGTTCCCTTAAAATTATATTATTATGCTCATTAGAAATATGTTTGCCAAAATAGCCATGGAAGGAGTTACAGAGACAAAGTATGGAGCAGAGACTGAAGGAATGACAATCCAGAGACTGCTCCACTTGGGAGATCCATCCCATTTACAATCACCAAACCCAGACATTATTGTGGATGCCAGCGAGTGCTTGCTGACAGGAGCCTGATATAGTTGTCTCCTGAGAGGCTCGGACAATACCTGACTAATACAGAAGTAGATGCTCATGGCCATCCATTGGACTGAGCACAAAGTTCCCAATGAAGGAGCTAGAGAAAGGGGTTGAAAGGGTTTGCAGCCCCTTAGGAGGAATAACGATATGAACTAACTAGTACCCCCAGAGCTCCCAGGGACTAAACCACCAACCAAAGAGTACACATGGTGGGACTCATGGCTCCAGCTGCACGTGTAGCAGAGGATGGCCTAGTCGGTCATCAATGGGAGGAGAGGCCCTTGGTCCTGTGAAGGCTCTATGCCCCAGTATAGGGGAATGCCAGGGCCAGGAAGTGGGAGAGGGTTGGTTGGTGAGCAGGGGCAGGGGGGAGGTAATAGGGGGCTTTTCAGAGGAAAAAAAAAGAAATATGATCCCAAAACAATTTTAATAACATTAATCTGTAACCAAGATACATATACTAATTATTTTAAGGATAAGATTCCTTTTACATTTATCTGTTTTGGTTTCAGTCAGAGTTATTTCACACAACTGTAATATAGGTGGAAAATAAATAGTGTATATATATTTTAAAGAAAATAGTAAAAGAGGAATTGAATTAGAAACTTCATCTGAAATATATTACAATACAAAGTAAACATCTGGTATATGAGGAATATGTGATCAACACATGGATTTGTCTTCGTAAACATTAGTATTAAATATTCTATTATACACAGGATGAGGAATATAAAATAAATATGTAATATATACATATATAAAACTATATACATACCAATTTTTCAGTAAAGATTCTTATATTTTTCTACTGTGAATCCTGAAATCTAACAAGTGTATTTTTATGTGCAATATATAAATTTAGATAATGCATCTTAGAGTTTATATTCCATACATTTTTATATGTTCCTCAAAATTAGAGACACAATACTAAAATATATTTTAGTAAATAATTTTATGAAGAACAAAATTACTGTAATTCAATTTGATGTCCTTATACTAGCTCATCTCTGATAAAATAGTCAGACCTTGGAGGAAAAGATGGCTCAGAAGATAGTTGATAAAATATTCCTTTGCATCCTTGATGAGACAATTTTGCGGGAATATTTAAAAAATGAATCCAACCCGCAAAATCTCTTTCCTGCCAGTCCATGTTCTAGTGCAGGTATCATCCTGCCTCAACACTATGTCCCTGCAGGCTCTTGCTATTTTTTCCCATCTAGCAGCATAGCAGCAACATCTTGCTCACATGCAATGCTTTACACACCACCACAATCATTCATCTAGCACCTAGTACCCAGGAAAGCATGAGTCGTAAGACTTATATTATCTAATCAGGTTTATATAATAATAAGATCACGATTTCAACATGCCAATATAATAATTTCAGTGCCAAATGATAAAGACAATGTTTTGACCCACTTAATCTATTTTGTTAAAACCTTAGCTTAGCTGTTATAACCACACGGGTCTCAATCGTCATCTTCCTCTGCCTCCTTGATGATCCTCCGCCCCTTCCTGCTTTCTGACCTTTTTCTTCCTCCACTTCTAGCTCCACCTCTCTATTCCTGCCCTATCACAGGCCTGTCACTGCCCTAATGTGATTGGACAGAGAAAAATGCAGCCACAAGACCACATGCTTTTATTTTCCCATAAAAGTAATCTTTTTTTCTTTCAACTTAATTAAAACAGAAGTCTTAATCTTTCAACATTGAAGCAGGTGGACCATATATTTTTACTGTTTGTCATTTTTTTATGGAAGTATTCACAAAGATGGTAAAAATCATGCCATCACTATGTCATGTTGAATTTCATTGTACTGTTTGCTTTGTACTATATTAACTGTCTAATGAAGTTTTTTCATAGTGTGGGTAAAGGTGGACCGGTGCACACAGTGTGGTGGTGGTCTCTGATGTGCTAGTGTATGGACTATATTTTTTAAATGAGTGTGATGGTTAGCACAAACTTTGGGTTGATAGACTCAGAAATTGCTTACAGCCACAGATGCTGCTGCAAAGAAACAGGCCTGCTTGTTTTCTATACAGACCCACATACTGGTGTGAACTTTGGTCCCATGGTGGTATATGTTCCATGCCCTCATTCTACCTGCAGAATGGAATGTTTTGAGGCCACACAGCAACGGAATGGAGCATTTTGCATCCAGTTGCAGTTTCTGCTCTTTGCTCTCAGCACCAGGGCTGTGATTTTTATTCTCTAGTGCCTCAGTTTCTTTATTAATCAAATGAGAAGCAAGCAGCTACCATCTCGAAGAGTCCTGTCGAGGTTACATTAGCTATTATGTCTAGAAAACTAGTTTTTAGTCTATCATTAGCAGTGAATAAATTCTATCCACTATTTCTTACATTTACTACAGAACTATTAATGTTGATAAGAAATATTCCTTATTTTAAAGGAATAAGTTAGATACTGCAGATAGTGTGTTATGGCTAACTTTATTATAATTAGGGTATATCCACACATAAGAAAACCAAAGCAAATTGTTTAATTAAAATAAATTTTGGAGATCTTTTATGTCTTCAAAGTAAAGACAATTTTGGGTTGTGAATGAAATGTTTTGCAGAACCAGGGTCCTTGATGAAGATGCTGCTGTCATAACTGCAGGAGCCAGGAGAAGTATGTAGAGTTGGTTTATCAATAGGATTCATGCACTAAAACCTCATGGGGAGACACTGGGAATAAGATTGTAAATAAATAACAGAAGAGTTATGTTCCTGGTATTGTTGGGAACATTGATGCTTATCTTTTTCAGGGACAGTTGCTCTTGCATATTTTGGATATCTACATTGCTTAAAATAAAAGTTCCTAGTTTTACTCAAGCTTGCAGAACAAACCACAGGTACAGAACCCATTTTCTTCCTTGTTAGATGTGGTTAGCCAACCTTGTGTGTCTGCTTTTACCAGTACTTGTCATCTCAGTTTTGTCGGAACCAAGAGAAAGGGACTAGTAGAGGGAGATGCCTGTTTGGCTTCCAAAGCATCCGTGCACTCCATGGAGTTCCAGTATTTCTCTCCCTGTCAGCTTTACAGCTTTCGCAATTCCCAGTTTTAAGCTTCTAGGATATTTAAAGGCAGCAGCAGTCCATAATGAAGTCACTGGTTAATTTTTAGACAAGACTAATAAACTCACGGGCTGTGAAACACTCCTTTCATTCAGCTTCCTGTAATCGCCTCTTCACATGCTCTAAGCTGCTCTTTTTTTTTTTTTTCTTGCTTATTAGCAGCAGCTGTGTGTAAGCAGCTGGAGTGCGTTGGCTACTAAATGCAGGCTTTATAGATATTTAATACTACTTGGTGCTTTATCAGCTTTTGCAACCTTTAATTAGTTAAACCACAGAATACCCAATCACATTAGGTAATTATTACCCCTCACCCCAGCCCCCAGTTTTCAGATACAAAAACTGACTACAGGGAAGATTGCTTCTACTGGTGTCATCCTTATTCAAGTCTTGATGAGGAAAGGCTTGTTGAAACTTTGTGGGCGTGGCTTACCTGATGTTTCTAGGAGATGGACTCTCAGAGCAGATTTCCCGTTCTTCTACTTAAAATCTTTCTTGACTTCCATGATATTCTGTGAGCTGAAGGATACAGGAGTTATGTTGTACGTATATCATTTGTGGCTGTTTTATGCTGTGTTCTATTGCACAAAGATGAATAGAAGCTGAGCACTATATATGTAAAAAAAAAAAAAATGTTCTTCCTTGGGGTACTGTCAGTGAAATGGCAGTGACATTTGTATTGCCTTATTACCTCAGCAACTATGTAATTATTAACAAACATTTTGTACTAGGGTATATATAGCTTTAGGTACAGTGTGCTGGGTTCTTTATCCAACCACTTATGCTTAACTGCTTGAAAAACACTGGAGTAAGAAATACAAATATGGGATGTAGTGGGAGTCACTATCCCCATCCAAGAATAAGGCTTATTTTCTTGGTGCTGTAACTGAAATTGAGTGGGTTATGCTTTCTCTGATAATTTGATAGAATTGATGTCGTTAGTGTTCCTGAGATACATAATGAAGCAGAGAAGCAGACTATTTAATTTTGTTACAAAAATATGTGCTAAATTAGAGAAATAATCAGTTACAGAGAGCTGGTCATTGGAGTAATTTCATAGGGACCTGCTCAAAACAAACACCCAAAGAGAAACCATGGTAAATGAATTAAATTAAATCACCATAATTTCTGCTTGTAATTATTGCTTTGTGTTGAACATAAGGAAATGTAAAAATAACCAACCAGAAGATAAAAGAACATTTACTTTAAAAAGAAAACTGGGCAAATTTGATACTTCTGTGTATATCATTGTACATTGCTCATTTTTAATAGATGATGGTGCTAGGAATGCATTCCTTTATAAATATATGGACCACTATATTTTCCAATGAGAAATAAGCCTTTTTTATTTCTGTAGTCTCTCAGCTCCAGATATTTGTCTCTATCACAGGCTTTGATTTAGTTTTTACCTGGATGATTAACTTTTTTGTAATTCAATTGAACAAAAAGCCAAGTATTTACTTAAGAATATTAACTGTTCACCATGGACTCATTCTTATTAATGATTAAGTCTTATGTTCAAATTGAAGTGTTTTAAAGCTATCTACTCAGATTAATAATTCCATTTAAGCATATCTAAGAAATGTTGTGGTCCCAAATACTTTGATTTCAAGCAGGATGGGTGGCTAGTAATTATGAGACTCCTAAGACATCATATGTCCTGTGGTTCGTGTAAAGTTTGAATAGGCATGTTAGAGACATACCTGAGATTGTGTGAGTTATTAAGGATAGCACATGTAAGCAGTATTGCTGCTCGTGGTTTCAGTGCATCAGATTATCTTTAGTTGTACCGAGTAGTAGAAAATCACAATTGCAGGAAATCATATATGCTACAAATAGTGAAATAGTCTGAAGAAAAAGGTGATGTGATTGGTTGTCTTAGGTTTCTCTTAGAAGAGTCCTTCCAAATAAATATATGTATAAAATGTTCTAGGTAGAGGGAAGAAAAAGAGAAATGGCAGAGTAAAAATTATCAGGTATTGTATTAGTTCTCTGTTTACTATAATATACTGCATGAGAAATTTGTGTATATATATTCATAGGAATGCATAGTAGAGATGTGTTATGACTATATGTGTATGTACATGTTTGGGTATCCCTATACCTTTAAAATAATATATATCTTTAGCTGGGAATCTTTAATAGGAAGACAGGAGAAACGTTTCTCATTTCTCATGCTATATAACATTTAATCTTCTGATATGTCTGTAGATAACATTATTGTTGCTTGTCATAGTCATAAACAGAGATATGAGGGTGAAGAAACTCGTCTCTTTAAGTTGAAAACTGTAGCTCTAACTTCAACCAATTTGAACTTTCCTTGATATTTTATTGGTCATGTAGGATCCAAGTTCACATTTTGAGATAATTTAAAATACTTTAGAAAACACAATGCTAAAAAGCATTATTTCTTTAAGTGGCAAAACACTCATCCATTAAAGTTTTAGCTTTCAGACAATGCTGTGCTATATTTGAGAAAAATATGATTAACATTTTACAAACTGAACTGGACCTATTTGTGTGTGTGTGTGTGTGTGTGTGTGTGTGTGTGTGTGTGTGTGGTGAAAATGTTTCTCCTCCTTCATGAAATCAGATCAATATGTGGAAATAAGTTTAATTCTATTTAAAATATTTACCATCTTTTCCAGTAGTGAGATTATCTGGTTGCCTGAACATCTCACTAAATATTTTATTAAGGTTTGATCTTAAACATTATCTTTATACTTTTCAATACTCATTATTGATTAATATCTGAAGTTGAACTTTTTGAAGTTAAGACCTTAGGATTTATTTTTCGTACTTCAGTGAAACATAAAGCCAGAAAACAGAGATCAATATCTAAAATATACTTGTTGTCAGCCTTAACTACAAAATTATGTTGTTGCATTGAAATGGAATTAAGAAATAGAAATTCTCCTGGGAGGTGGTGGTGCACGCCTTTAATCCCAGCACTTGGGAGTCAGAAGCAGGTGGATTTCTGACTTCAAGGCCAGCTTGGTCTACAGAGTGAGTTCCAGGACAGCCAGGGCTACACAGAGAAACCCTGTCTCAAAAAAACAAAACAAAACAACAACAACAAAAAAAGGCGAAAGGAAGAAAGAAAGAAAGAAAGAAAGAAAGAAAGAAAGAAAGAAAGAAAGAAAGAAATGGAAATTCTGACAAACTGGTATAAGCAATGAGAGGATTTCCAATCACTAGAAGATATCCACCCTTTGTTTTGCAAATAGTTTTTTTTCTCATGCAAAATATATACTGATTGTGGTTTCCCTGCTCCCCTCTCTGCATGATTCCTCATCATGCACCTGTCCATCTGTGTCTACTCCCTTTTGGTCACCCATTAGAAAATAAACATCTTTAAGGGATAATAATAAAATATAACCAAATAAAATAATGTAGAACAAAACAATCACATTGAAGGTACACAAGACAAACAGAAAAGGCTGAAGAGTAGGCACAAGAGTCACATATCCATTTGTTACTACACTCATAAATTTCATAAAAACACTAAATTGGAAGCCGTAATATGCAGAGGGCCTGGTACAGACACATGCTGGCCCCATGAATGCTGCTTCAGTCTCTGTGAGTTCATATGAGCTTTGATAATAATGATTTAGAGGGCCTTGTTTTATTGCTGTCCTCCATTCTGGCACTTCCAGTCCTTCTGTCTCCTCTTCCACGAGATTCCTTGAATCCTGAAGGGAGGAATTAGATAGAGACATCCATATCGGGATAATGTCCTAAGGATGCTTGCTCTCTGCATAATGTCTAGCTGTAGGGTAGGTTTCTATAATTGTTCCCATCTCCTGCAAGAGGAAGCTCCTCTGATGTGACTCAATGAGGCACTGATCTATGATTATAACAGAATACCATCATGTCATTTTTCACTACTCTCTACTTGTTTTTCACTGATAGTATTTGATTTGGTCATACGTCCCTGGGTTATTTACAGTCTGTGGTTCTTGGTCATTCAAGCAGTGTTGGGTATGTTTTCCATCTTGTGGAGTAGGTCTTAAGTCAAATTAGATATTGGTTAGTTACTCCTCATAACCTTTGTATCACTGTTCCTCTAGCATGTCTTGCAGTCAAGAAACGATTGATATCAAAAGGGTTGTGCCTGGCCTGCTGTTTAGATTTCTCTTTTGGTAGGTTAAAAAATACTCTCTATGACAAAGATGCTAGCATGTAGTGCTGAAGGTCTATGTAGTTACCAGCTACCTTCTCCATGTAAAATGGGTTGTATAGGTGCTGTCATCAGCAATGGGCCTTGTCAATGGTCTGGTTATTTGGGGATTTCAAGGGCACTGCTTTGGCCAAAAACTCAATTAGATTTAAACTAAGTCCCAGTATTAGTAGCTTCATATGTTTACAAGAGGTGACTAGTTTCTCCAGAAGATTTTGGTGTTCAAAAGTTTAGGTACAAACTTATAGTACTAATTATGGGGAATGAAACGGGAGTTCTGTAAATAAAAGACCTTTAGAACAAATTCAATGTCTGGCTTAACTTCCAGGAGGAACTTCTCTCTTCCCTAAGGGAAAGAAAGAAAGAAAGGGAGGGAGAGGAGGAGAGGGAGAGAAGGAGAGAGAGAGACAGAGAGCAAGAGAGAGAGA
>NW_022196912.1:82028491-82051115 GCF_008632895.1 Mastomys coucha | reverse complement strand
TGACAGATAGGAGATAAAGCTTAGGGTAGACAGCTTGCTGACCATGTGTGAGAGTCCCAAAATCACCACTACCGAACCAAGTTTTACTTCATTGCTGGATAATAGGGTCACGGCTTTTCCAGCCCACTGGTCTGCTGCCTTTGAGGCTGGTTTTTATGAAGGCTGTGAAGTGGTTAAGGGAAATACTTGAGCACATGAGGGGCTGTGTCCACTTTTGCTGAAGGATAAACGGGATATTCCTCAACCATGAGATGCCCATTTTCTCTTTATTTCATATCTGTCACATTAATAATAACTTTGTTATGTTACTGGTTAATGCCATGCATTAATTAGCCAGAGTGCCTTAGATTGCTTTTCTTCTATCTCTACATTTAATAATAATATTTTTGAGTTTTCAAAGTATCATTTTGAAAATAAGAAACAAGGAAAAAGGAATTCAGATTTTTATAGTCAGTTTTTAAATGGATTAAACCATGTAAAAGGGAAGTATGAGGGAAGAAGCAGGATTCTAAAAGAATAATAAGAAAGTCTTCAACCAGAGACTTCATAAACACAATTTCTAAATATAATATTTAAAAGTATGTTTATAACAGCAAAGCTAAATATTAACAAAAATTAGTCATTTGAAGTTTCAACATTTAAAGTTATTTAGGTTTTGGTAATAATTTTAAATATGCTAAGTATACTGATCCCATTAGTACAAAGAAAATTTTACCTCTTTACCCAATGAAGGAGCTAGAGAAAGGACCCAAGGAGCTGAAAGGTTTGCAGCCCCTTAGGACAAACAACAATATGAACTAACTAGTACCCTCAGAGCTCCCAGGGACTAAATCACCAACCAAGGAGTACACATGGTGGGACTCATGGCTCCAGCAGCATATGTATAGCAGAGGATGACCAAGTCAGTCATCAATGAGAGGAGAGGCCCTTGGCCCTGTGAAGGTTCTATGCCCCAGTGTAGGGGAATGCCAGGGCCAGTAAGCAGGAGAGGGTGGGGTGGTGAGCAGAGGGAAGGGGAGGTAACAGGGGTTTTTTTATTTTATTTTATTTTATTTTATTTTGTTTTTTCTTTTTTTTCGGAGGGGAAACTGGGAAAGGAGATATCGTAAGACATGTAAATAAAGAAAATATCTAATAAAAAAAGAAAAAAAGAAATTGGACATTTGTAATAAAATAAATAAATAAATATAAAACGAATTATTGCCATTCTAAAAAAGAGAAAGAAAAGAAAAGACTTAAAAAATGAATATGCGCCTGGTGGTGGTGGCACACACTTTTAATTCCAGCACTTGGTAGTCAGAGGCAGGTGGATTTGTGAGTTCAAGGCCAGCCTGGTCTACACACAGGACAGTCAAGGCTACACAGAGAAACCCTGTCTCGCAAAAACCAAACCAAACCAAACCAAACAAACAAAAAAACAAAAAAACAAAAACAAAACCCAAAAAAACAAAAAACCAAAACCAAAACAAAACAAAAACGAATAAGCAAACTTGGGGTGGGAGAACCTTCTGGAAAGTACTAGAGACCCAGGAGGTAAGACATACTGAGGACTCTGCGGGGAATAACCATAGCCAAAATGCCAATGATTGGGAGAGGGAACTCGAAGAGTCTGCATCCAGTAGATAGACAAGGCCACAAGTGGAGGGACGGGGTTACTAACCCACAGTCAACATTTCTGACCCAGAACTGTTCCTGTCTGAAAGAACTCCTGGGGAGAGGATGCTCTTGTCTGGCATCAATCAAAGGGGAAGCCCTGGGTCCTGTGAAGGCTTAATGCCCCAGTGTGGGGAATTGATAGGGCAGTGGGGCAGGAGTGGGTGGGTAGGTGGGGGAGCATCCTCATGGAGGCAGGAGGAGGAGGAGTGGAGGAGGTTTTTAGGGGGAAACTGGGAGAGGTAAAATATTTGCAAAGTAGATAAACAAAATAACCAATAAAAAATTGAGAAGAGATTAAACACAGGAGCCTACCATGGCTATTCTCTGAGAGACTCTACCAGTAGCTGACTAAAACAGACACAAATACACCCAACCTTTGGACTAAAGTCAGGGAACCCTATGGTTGAATTAGGGGAAGGACTGAAGAAGCTGAAGGGGAGGGCAGCCCCATAGGAAGGCCAGGAGTCTCAACTAACTTGGATCACAGGGAACTGTCAGAGAATGATCCACCAACCAGGCAGCATAGGGCTGGTCTGAGCATACCCCCACCCCTGTCACATATGTAGTAGAGGACTGCCTGGTCTGGCCTCACCTGGAGAAGTTGCATCTAATCCTGGAGGTACTTGAGGCCCCAGGGAAAATGGAGGCCTGTTAGGGAGGGAGCATTTTCATGGAGACAAGGGGAAGGAGGAATGGAAGGAGGAACAGTGGGAGAGGGCAGTGGGACACTGCTGGAATGTAAACAAAAAACCCAGTTATCTAAACTTTTTTATTACTGTTTCCTCCAGAGTACGTAAGTTTATCATTATGTTTGAGGGAGTTTCCATCCTATGGACATTGGAGTAAATAAGACCCATAAGGTAGCCATTCAGTAGTCTGAGCCATTGTATTACCTTCTCCACAGATATATTTTAAATACGTCTCTATAGCAAGGAGATTTTTTTTCTTTCAGTAGCATAGTTTTGGTGAAATTGTTTAGTAGTTTATGTCCAGTACTATATCATTCAATATTTAGATGCAGTTCTTACCAAAGCATAATGCAGAACAATTGCATTTTATTGAGATGATTCATTCTTGACTATGCTTTATTTTAGTATTTCCAAAGACCTCTGTTGAATACTTTAACTTACAGGAGTAAGGGAAGCTGAAAAGCCTTAACACTTGTACTTGTGGTACAGGAATAAAATTCCCCAGAACAGCAGTGGGTTGATGACTTTCGTCTATATAGACAGCATGAGGTCCATAAAATCCACATGTGATTTGAAAACTTTTAACTTTAATAACCTTGCTTGTGTCATAACTCAGGCAGGCTGGAACATAATCCACGCTATTAGGGGCCCAGCAGTTCTGGGTAGCACAGAAAGAAATGGAAATGGGATTCTGTAGTGGTGACTGTAGGCTGAAATTGTATTGGGTGGGCTAATAACAGCACAGCCAGGCAAGCCAGAGGACAGTATCCAGGTATTTGTGACAGATGTTCAGGCCAAGTGAGACAAAGTATTAGAAAATATGACAATTTTTAGAGGAACTCCAGCCATTTCTAAATGGGCAACCAAGTTCTTTTCCTTTGTTTCTGATGACTCAGACTTTTAAATCTCAACCCTTACATTGTTTAGGAATATATTCCAAATAAAAACTTCCAAAAGGAAAAAAAAAAAGACAAACAGTATATGACTGTGGCCTTTATGGAATGAATTTAGTTATCCAAAACCTCTGGTTAAGTAAGAACAGACATCTTAGGGAAATGAACCAGAAGGAAGGCCATCTTTGGGTCAAACAAGTAAAATGTAGCAGGCCCCTCCCAGCAAAATGTAACCCTGTGCCTGCCCCAAAATACTATGGTGCCAGGATCTCCTAAGGCAAGCCTCTGTTGACTATTCCTCACCCACAAAAGCCTCATCAATGCAGTCTCTAGTATGCTTGGAATAGGCTCAGAAGTTGTATATGATTTGGATTCTAGACAAAGGCAAGTGCCTCCCTATGTAAATGCTGAATGATTACAAGCCTTTGTACTTCAACAATTTTTGTTTTTATACAGTGGTAAAAGTTTCTCTCCCATTTAAATTGGACCCTCTCGTTTTAGACTTGAAATTTTTGTTGAACATAAATACTGTACGTACAACATTTCACTCTACCCTCTGCCTCAAACAACTCCCATGTTCCCGCTGACTCTCCTTCAAATTCATGATCTCTTCTTCACCAATTATTGTTTTACATAACAGACATAGATATCAACATACATGCACATATGTATAAATGGATGCAGCTTGTTGAATCCATTTGCTGTTGGTCAGACAGATACATATGTGTTTAGTGCTGGCCACTGCAAACTAGATAACCTATCAGGAAACTCATCCTTAGAAAAGAATGACTATATTTCAGCAGCTATTATCATTCTAGAGATTTCATTATGGAAATCTTCCTGTTTCAGTTTGGCACAGATTTCATAAAAGAAGCAAACAAACCCAACGACAATAACAAAAAATTTTAATACCATGAATATCTGGGTAGATATCTTTAAATTATTTTACCCAAAAATAATAGTTCCAAACTCTATCCATTAATTCCTTAAGTACTAAATGACTTGAATCCCTATAAAAACAATGGATTTCATTTAAAATTCTTGTACAAAAGAATATGAAGGTATTCAAAATATATTTATTTATTTTAAGGAGAATTACATAGTTTATGGATTTTAGCTACGTCTTTTACTCTCCATATAAGGAAAGTATCTATAAGTAGGAATGATAGGAAGTTTTGTAATTACGGTTTCCTGGAAAATATCTTTGTTAAAATATTTATTTTGTTATAAATTCATATAGATTTTACTATAACTGCAACTACATCATCCTATAGAAAATACATTAATATATATCTTAAACAGTACAAAGTCACTGAGTTGCAGGCAACAGTTACTATAACAAATGCAAGAGGCATTTGAACAAGAAAAAGGGACACGCACACACACACACACACACACACACACATACACACACACACACACACACACCCCTCCTTAAATCAGAGGGTAATTCTGAAATTCCCCTCTAAAGGGCCTGCTTCTTTTGTTTATTCAGATCACTTGTTTATTCCTGAAATGCAGACAAGTTTACTCATTAGTTTTGGAATTTTGACAGTTCTTTTTCATTTTGTTTGAGTACAATTAATGTACTCCTGCAGAAAACCTCATGATGAATCAGTAATTTTCAGTAAACATGGCTCCATCCAGATGCTGAGTTAAAGTCAAAGCTGGGATTGTACAGTCCAGCCTTAAATGACATTCCTTCAGGACATCCAAGTGAACTTTATTTCTGCTGCTTTTTTTTTTTTTCTTAATTAAGCCTAGGCTTACTGTTACCACAGCTTTTTAAAATCAAGTATTGAAGTTCTCTGAAGAGTACTTTAGAAGACATTGCATTTCTGTCAATAGGCATGAATGGCAGTGTGCATTCTGCTGTCACTCCTGAGTGTTCTTTCCTAGGAGTGGAAGGATTTTCTTATATCTATTTGGTGAGGGTTTCTTCCTGGGGTGACCTCTACTGGCTGCAAATCACTACCACGGTTCATAGGATTCTTTTTAAATTCCTGGGCACTTCTAACATTTTATAAAGCATACACCTGGATGTTGTTCTAGAAGGCAGATGATTTAGAATGGAACTTAAATTGCATATGTAACCTTGTTTTAATGACTGTGCATAACATGAAAGCCAAGTTACTTAGTTTATTGATTTGTAGATAAACTTTAAGTGACACTGCAAAGAGGTGAATTTTTCATGTACTAAATAAGCCATAGAAGCCAAACTGAACCATTTTTTAAAGGTCACTTGTATCATAAACACAAGCACATACATTTATGGCTACATTTATGAGGGTGAGGGTCAAGTATATTATGTTTTAGGAAATAGATCTTTTGTTTCCTGTATTATCTATGACTAATATACAATGTGTCCATTTGTGAAAGTGTGATGATGAACAAATAAAAAATTACTTTCATTTTATATAATTTAACATCGACTTGGAGGCAGGGGAGACGGACCAGTAGGTAAAACCCACTTGTCACAAATTCAACATTCCCAGGACAGAAATAAAAGTTGGTATGTTTCAGTCATCTGTAACGCAAGCAATGGTGTGTAGGGACAGGCAGGTCATGAGAATATGCTGATTGTCCAGGCTGGCTGGAGTGGCAAGAGCCAGTCCTAAGGCAGTATGGTAAGGAGACGCAGAGGAAGACGATCTGTGTCTTCCTCTGGCCTTGTTACTTATTAACATGAGCACATAAATGTACCACATGCACATGTAATGTACGCACAGACCACATGGGGCAGGTAATATATGTGTATAAATTATATGGACTTGAACAGAGGCAATCAAATGCAGAGGAAAAATTCCTAATTGAAGTTTTATGTTGTTTCAAGCTCTGAAGCGGTGTAGACCACACTTTTCTCCTATCACAGCCTGCTCATATGAAATAGCTTTTTCCACTTGTGTTTCGTAAAGTCTGGATGTAGAATGAACATTCTTCACATCTGATTGATGAGCTCAGATATCAGGAACTTTTATAAACTCAAAATTTAATGTAAGAGATTGGAAAGAAAAACCAATGCTTTTTTTTTTTTTTTTTTTACAAATTATACTCTTGATCCAATTTTCTCAGGTTCAGTTTCTCACCTGAGAGGTCTTACTTCTCACAGCTTTATAAATTTTGCATTCATTTTGATCTATAACCATCTATCTACCACAATTCAGATTTTCTTCCTACCAACAACAGGTTGGATTTATTTTTCTGAGAAGAGCACATATTCCAGTAAGTTCCCAACCATCAGGAATAGAGTAGGCTATTGCTTTGTTGTAGAGGATAGAAGGACTCTAAAAGTGCAATGTTCTCTCCCAGGAAACTTCTGTTGTAAAAGAGAATTTGTGTATATTCCAGTTAGTTCATCTGTCAACATGTAGGCTTTACTTATTGTGGAATGAGGATAATTTCCAAATCAGAATAATTTATAGATTATTGTTTGAATTAAAAACAACAAAATGCCAAATATATCACAAACAATAAATATCTCAGAAGATCTTTTAAAATGAGAAAAGTAATGTATGCCTGCCAAATGTTTTATTGATTTCTATTGGCAAAATTGCCTTAGAGACATAATGCAGTTTGGGACATTTACTGGGCACATATCATGCCCCAGGCATGTTTCACTTTATACTCATATTATCATCCCAATAATTTTATGAAGTTGGGATTCATGATTTCTACTTCACAGATGAAAGTAGCTAAAGCAATATAACTTAAACGAGAATTTTTGATATGAAGAAGAAGGATTCAGAATGAATCAACCTCCCTCTTTTATGTTCAGCCTAGATGATGTCATTTTAGAGGATACACATTTACCACTATGGTAATTTGGAAACATGGCACATTACAGTTCAGTTTTGTAAACTGCTTGTAATTTGTACTGGTTTTCAAAGTTAGGACCCTCCTGCCTCAGCCTCTCAGTTTCAGGGATTGCAGATGGACTTCTCCATGCCTGTTTGAAAATGCATGGCATTCTAACACATGGAGGTGAAGCTCTGACAAGAGCCTGTCTAATCTGGAGCATTCCATGAGGGGCACCTAAGAGATGAGAAACCGTGAGCAGGTTTGGGTTGCTTAGTGCTGTTGTGTGTAGAGCACTGGAGAGGAAATGACTTATAAACTCTAATGTTTGTATTACATCATGTTGAGTCTTACATGTCGGTGGCTGGGGTTTATGTTTGATTTAGGGAGGAACAGTGCTTCATAGCCCTAGCTACATGGCACTTCCTTTGACAGAACTGAGCATGAAGCTAGAGTTGGGGCATAAGGTAAGCTCAGTAGCCTAGGCTACTGAGACTCATAAGTGAGCCTACACACCTGAATTCAGCCTGAGAGTCATGGGAGCTGCAGCTCAGGTGTGGGCAGAAGTCTCCGAATATGAGGAACTGAGAGAATTTGAGGTCTTAAGTTGAAAAACGTTTGAGACATAAGGCATTCAATTTTCCAATCATGGAAGGTGACTTTTTTTTAGGTTGCTGTCTTTGAAGAACTGCTTTTCTTTCACTGGAGAATATGTGACTTGCACGTAGGTATGGAAATGAAGGTAAATGGTGGAGCAATGTTTGCAGAAAAATCAATATGACCCAAGTACATGTGGTAGGAGAGCAAGGAGGTAAGGAGAAGTTTAACAAGGAGCCAGCCTTGTTTAGCTAGCTGAGTTATTACACAGGTTCAGAAGAGACAGGTTTCCATTTTCATAGGCTTACTGTTTCTTCTTGCAACATAGAAGCTACTCTTTTAAATCCTTAAAATATTATTTTGATGAATTGCTAGATGGCTTCTGAGGATCTAGGGTGACCATAATTTTGTACATGACCGCCATGTGTCAACACTAAGTATGGTGCATCATGTCCTCAGCAGACCTGTTGATCAGGATAAAATGCTCTGCCTTTCCCATCCATCTTTCATACTTATCTATAGATCCTCTGCACCCTCACACTTTGAGATTCTTGAACATGAGCTGCTAATGATGGAGAATGTTTCAACATTGATGAAGATAAATAAAAAGGTCAGATCTTATGGGCTCTAATTTTAGAACTATCATTACATTGCTGACTGCACTTTAAAAGATTAGAACACCACTGACTTCAATCTGTTTGTTGAATGAAAACCCAAAGGCTTGACCATCCATTTTTATTTCAGTCAGTGAGGATGAACATATAGCATCAAGCCAATTTCTTGGCTCATACTTTGAAGTAAATGCTCTGTGCTTATAATCTCCTTTCCCATAACATTTACAGAAGAGTTTAATGCTCATAATTTTTTTTTGTTTCTTGGATATATAAATATATATACATATATAAAATATATATCAGTCATACATATCAATCATATATATCAAATAGATATGTGTGTGTATGTACACATACATATTATACATATTTTATATATGTATATATAAAATGTAACCCATGCTGTCATTAAATATGCTTTGTACCAGCGGCTGATTCTCATGCTTCTACTTGCCATGTCATGGAATTATTACTTTCATCATTGTGCTTGGCCTTAGTACTTGTTTATAAATGAGTTATAACATTTAATTGTGTATGCTAGATATGAGTCTGTAACTTCTCCAATGAGGAAAATTAGAGGACAGAATATGAATGAAAATATTAGGAAGGCGTAATAGGTAGTGAAATGGGTGGTAGTGTGGCAGTCTGTTTGTCACATAACTTTTGATATCCATCTTCACGTGAATAAGAGAAAGGAACTGGAGGAAAAATTGTTATATCCATTTGAAATGTAAACTTCTAGGACTGTATTTGAAGTCAGCAATGTTGTATAGATGGTGGGATCATCTATAAGATCAAAAGTGTAAGGTCTCAAGAGCTCACTTCTGCATGAAATGGGGAAACAAAATATTTCCTCTGAGAACTAGAAAGTTGAATGAGCTCGTTATCAAAACACTCAATGTTAAAAGTACTCTTTTCTTATGAGTATGCTTAAGAAACAAATGTTCTGTAAAAATATCTATAATCAAATTTGCCTGCTTCATGGGAACTTTCCCAAAGAATGGATAACACTCCATTTATCTGGTAGACTGGCATGGGCACAGAACATTGTCATCATCTGGACATGTGTAAATATAAGATCTGTAGACTGGCTGTAGGAGGCAAACTATTTTTCACTCTTTTTCTATATTTTTTGAGGATATTTTCACCCTTATAGAAAAGCATACATGAATTTTAAAAATAATCTCCAAGGTTTTTCTTTCTCCTCCTCCTCTTCTTCCCCTCACCCCTCTACTCCTCTTCCTCCCCTCCAATCACCCTCTCCTCTTTCTTCTTTTTAGCAGCAGATTTTTCCATTCCCACATTTGGTTCTCAGTGGAATGAAATACAAGCTACTAGTTTTGTGATATGCCCATCATCAGACAGTCAGATGGCAGGCTGCAGACTGCAATTCAGAGAAAAGAACACAGACAAATCAATAGCACCTGTAATGGAACTCACCCGACACAAACCACCGTACAAGCATCTAAAAGTCGGGTGCTCTTCCATGATGGAGAGTGATTTCAGTACCTGAAGAGTCAGCAAAGATAAATGGATTTCTTAAATGATAACAGAAAAAAAATAGGAGGAAAAGCTAAAGCAACAAAGATGAAAGTAAGGTGTATAAAATGACTATTTCTTTCTTTCCATTTTTTTCCCTTTAAAATAACAAACAGGCTATTCATCTTTTCTTTCATGTATGGATTTCTTTGTTATTAGAAAAATGATGCATATTAAAATACTATCTTTATT
Source organism: Mastomys coucha (assembly GCF_008632895.1). Taxonomy (NCBI): domain Eukaryota; kingdom Metazoa; phylum Chordata; class Mammalia; order Rodentia; family Muridae; genus Mastomys; species Mastomys coucha. The sequence goes on along the minus strand of NW_022196912.1, from coordinate 82,041,140 downwards.
ATTAATAAATATTTGTTGAACATCTAATATGTAGAAAACAGTGACAGGTTCTAGAAAAAAATTAATAGTAATGAATGAAAACTTTTATACTTGTATAATACCCAAGTAAACTATAATATGAACAGTCTTTGAATGTTTCGGAGTAGATGGAGAACAGGTCACTATAGAATTTGATGTGAATTGGTCCTTAGGTAACATAAATTCTAGTAATACAACATTCCTCTCTATATATCTCTTTTTTTTCTCTCTCTCTCTCTCTATATATATATACTATATAATATGATATAAAATATATACTAAACAATAATAATGCCATGAAATCATTTGACAGAGAGCTACTAACTTAAAATTTAATTATGAGTTGATTTCGCTTATGTCCAAAACTACACACTACAACATGTAAATGCATTCATAAATGCAGAATAGACAAATTTCAAAATATAAAGCTATGAGATAAAGGTGACATTCTATTTCTGCTTTTCTGTGTTTCACAAGAACTTTCAAATATATGATTTGAATTTGAGCTATTGAAACTTTAGAAGAGACTGGAGAGTTGGCTCAATGATTAACAGCAAATACTTCTTTTGCCAAGGACCTAAATTCAGTTCCTAGCATTGTTAGGTGGCTCAGAATCATCTACCACTTCGACTGCTGCAAATCTGATTTCTGGCTTCAGCAAGCACCTGCATTCTATAAGCATATCTGTAAACAAACACAAACATACACATAATTAAAAAAATAAAATAATTTTAATGTAACAAAGAACTCAGGTATTTAAATATTTGACTTAATAATATTTATCAAATAATATTTATTGTCTTGGAAGAATTCTGTAGAACAAAACATAATATAATTTTAATTTTTAAGACACCTTTAGATTTCATCATTGGAATTTTTAAGTGATTATCAGTTAGGTATTCTGTACCCAAACCCTTTTTATTGATACTTGGGAACAAAAACAAACAAACAGATGTACAAAAGCACAAAAGTGTATGCTATTCTTTGCCATGGTTAGGCTCATATCAGGTTATGATAGTAAAACAATGCTGCCGAGGTAGCTATAATCACCAGTTGCAAGCACAAAATGGTGAAATGGCACACAGCATGCTGATTTAGGTCAGGCTTCATATGTTATAAAATATGGCTACTGGAGAAGTTTTATTTAAGAGGGTGGCATTTGAATAAAAATCTTTGTGAGTAAGGGAGTCAGCCAAGAGCCACCTGAGAAAGTCAATTCAGAAGTGTAAAGACCTGAGGCAATACCTTGCACAGTGAATAAATGTATAAAATGGAAACAAAGAACCTTGTTCAAAAGTCAAGGTTAGAAATGTTAAGATTTAGTGCAGTGTAAGCCCTTGTAGAAATATGACTGTCACCTTAGATGACAATGAAGGTATGGACAGATGGGTCAGTGGCTAACCTGAGTTCTAATCTCTAGGACCCATGTAACTTTGGACATAGTAATATGTCTGTAATCTCAGGGCTCATACGACAAAATGGGAGATACAGATAGAATATGCATAATTCCACAAGCCAACTAAAATCAGTAACAAAGTAACAATCAGGAAAGAGATAGGGTAGGAAATGGCAGACATCTGAATGACACTTGGAGTTTTTCTTTGACCTTCATATGTTTTTATAGGCTATGAGAGGGAGAGGCATCCTGTAGTTGTTGGACAGACCTCTCTCTCTCCCTCCCTCCCTCCTTCCCTCCCTCCCTCCCTCTCTCTCTCTCTCTCACACACACACACACACACACACACACACACACACACACAGGGAGAAGAAGCTCACACACCCAAGCAGGGACAAGAGACACACATACAGACATACACAAGTAGGGGAATAAGCTTATGCTCACAAGCATGGACAGGAGGCATACAAACCCAAGCATGAGGAAGTGGCTTACACACTCACACACACATGCACACATGCACACATGCACACACATACACATAAGCAGGGACAAGTGGCACACATACAAAGGATGGGAAAGAGGTTCAAACACACACACACACACACACACACACACACACACACAGTGAAAAGAGCCCGTTGAAAGGAGTACCAATCACCAATCACAACTGGTAGATTTGATTGAAAGAGTTGGATGTGATCTGAATAGATTTTCTTCCCTTTTTTATTAACTTTCAGTTTTTAAAACAAAACAACACATTTCTGAAGCTAGTAACACAGAACAAGTGATGGTGAATGGGTAGTGGGGACTTAAACTAATATTGGAAAAGGAGTGTGTGATAGAATCAGAAATTAGCTTATTGTATTTGACATGAGCATTGAAAACAATGAAAATTTTAACTTACTGAGAAAACATGTACTCAGGATATTTTTTTGTTGTTGCTATTATAAAATCCGGGTCGATCCCAGAGTAGACAGCTTCCTAGTCTAGTTTCGAATCCATGAAGACAGAATGCTGAAGATAGAGAGAATGCTGAAGATAGAGAGAATGCTGAAGATAGAGAGAATGCTGAAGATAGAGAGAATGCTGAAGATAGATAGAGAGAATGCTGAAAACAGAGAGAATGCTGAAGATAAAGAGAATGCTGAACATAGAGAGAATGCTGAAGATAAAGAGAATGCTGAAGATAGAGAGAATGCTGAAGATAGAGAGAATGCTGAAGATAGAGAGAATGCTGAAGATAGATAGAGAGAATGCTGAAGATAGATAGAATGCTGAAGATAGAGAGAATGCTGAAGATAGAATGCTGAAGATAGAGAGAATGCTGAAGATAGAGAGAATGCTGAAGATAGAATGCTGAAGATAGAATGCTGAAGATAGAATGCTGATGATAGAGAGAATGCTGAAGATAGATAGAGAGAATGCTGATGATAGATAGAGAGAATGCTGAAGATAGAGAGAATGCTGAAGATAGAGAGAATGCTGTAGAATGCTGAAGATAGAGAGAATGCTGATGATAGATAGAATGCTGAAGATAGATAGAATGCTGAAGATAGAGAGAATGCTGAAGATAGAGAGAATGCTGATAATAGATAGAGAGAATGCTGAAGATAGAGAGAATGCTGAAGATAGAGAGAATGCTGAAGATAGAGAGAATGCTGAAGATAGATAGAGAGAATACTGATGATAGATAGAGAGAATGGTACCTGCAATGGACAAAGGTAGCCTCTCAGGAAGGCTGTCTTCTATACAATAGAAAAGAGAATAGTTTGCTGATCCTGAAAACTTGAGAGTGTCAGGGCCACTGCATTAGTACCAGTGCCAAAGGAGACTTAAGCGGAGTGCCATTCCTGGCATCTGGTTGGTTGATATTATTTTTCCTCCTACGGGGCTCCACACTCCTTCAGTTCCTTCAGTCCTTTCTCTAACTCAACCATTGGGGACCTTGTGCTCAGTCCAATGGTTGGCTGAGAGCATCCACCTCTGTATTTGTCAGACTCTGACAGAGCCTCTCAGGATACAGCTATATCAGGCTCCTGTCAGCATGAACTTCTTGGCATCCATAATAGTATCTGGGTTTGGTAACTGTATATGGTATGGATCCCCAAGTGGGCGGTCTCTGAATGGTCTTTCTTTCAGTCTCTGCTCCTCACTTCGACTCTGTATCTCCTTCCATGGGTATTTTGTTCCCCCTTCTAAGAAGGACCAAAGCACCCACACTTTGGTCTTCCTTCTTTTTGAGCTTCATATGGTTTGTGGATTGTATTTTGAGTATTCTGAGCTTCTGGACTAATATCCACTTATCAATGGGTGCATTCAGTGTGTGTTCTTTTGTGATTGGGTTATCTCATTCAGGATATTTTCTAGTTCCATTCATTTCCCTAAGAATTTCATAAATTCATTAGTTTTAATAGCTGAGTAGTACTCCATTGTATAAATGTACCACATTTTCTGTATCCATTCTTCTGTTGAAGGACATTTGGGTTCTTTCCAGTTTCTGGCTATAATAAATAAGGCTGCTATGAATATAGTGGAACATGTGTCCTTATTACATGTTGGGAGCATCTTTTGGGTATGTGCCCAGAGCTCCTTGGGACTAAACCACCAACCAAAGATTACACGTGGAGCAACCCATGGCTACAGCCACATATGTTGCAGAGGATGCCCTTGTCAGACATCAATGGGAGGAGAGGCCCTTGGTCTGTGAAGGCTGGATGCCCCAGTGTAGGGGAATGCCAGGATGGGGAAGCTGGTGGGTGTGTGGTTGGGAGAACACTCTCATAGAAGCAGGGGGAGGGGAATAGGATAGGGGATTTTCAAAGGAGAAACCAGGAAAAGGGTTAACATTTGAAATGTAAATAAGGAAAATATCTCATAAAAAATTTCAAAAATAAAAAGAGAGGAGTGACATCTGAAGAGGGAAGAAGTTTCAAGTGTTGTTCTTGAAATACTGCACCATAAAGATACTTGCTCATCTATGTTCATAGCAGCTTTATTCATAGTAACCATGAAATGAAAACAACTGAGATATCCCTCAATAGAAGAATGGATAAGGAGAATATGGCACATTTGCACAATGGAATACTTCTCAGCTATTTAAAACAAGGACATCATGAAATTTTCAGGCAAATGGATGGAACTAGAAAATATCCCGAGTGAGGTAACCCAATTCCAGAAAGACACTCATGGTCTGTACTCACTTATAAGCGGATATTAGCCATAAAGTACAAGGTAGCCATACTGTAATCCACCTACCTAAAGAAGCTAAGTAACAAGGAGCACTCAAGGGAGGATGCTTAAATCTCAGTCAACCTGGATGTAGATCAAATGTTGGAAAGAGAACAGAAATTGGTGGAGCAACAGCCCTTGAATAAGGAGATTCCCTGGGGTCTTTGGGGCTGCGCCTAGCTGAGACTCCTAGCAGTGGGTGATATAGAGCCTGAAAGGGCCACCTCCTGTTGTCAGGCAAGACTTTCAGTGGCTGGAGTGGAACTTCAACTCACCCACAAATCCTTGGACACAAAATGTGTCCTGCCTACCAGAAGTGCAGGAATAAAGATGGAGCAAAGATGGAGGGAATGGCCAACCAATGACTGGCCCAACTTGAGATCCCAGGCCCCATGGGAGAGAGCCAACCCCTGACACCATTAATGGTATTCTGCTATGCTTGCAGACAGAAGCCTAGCATAACTGTCTTCTGAGAGGGTTCATCCAGCAGCTGATGGAAACAGATACAGAGACCCACAATCATACAAAAGGCAGAGCTTAAGGAGTCTTGTGGGCCTCCCTTTTTCCTCAGAGGAGGAAGAGTATAATGGTGGGGATGGGAGGAAAGGAAAGAGGGTAGCATTGATCAGGCTATAAAATTAATAAATAAACAAATTAATGGAAGAACAAATCATAGTAAAATATCAACCCCCCCATTTTTAATAAAAGATAGAAAAATAAATATAGAGCCAAATGACTTTTATACCACTTTAGAAATGAAATATAGTTTCTTTTTTGTTGTTGTAGTTTTTCAAGACTGGGTTCTCTGTGAAGCAGTCTTGCTTGTCCTGGAACTTGCTATGTATACCAGGCTGGTCTCAAACTCATGGAGATCCACTTACCTTTGCCTACCTAATATTGGGATTAAAGGCATGTGCCATCACTGCTGGGCTGAAATATACTTTCTTATTGAGAGGCCAATGCAAATTGGATTCCTTTTGAAAATACTACTTTTGTTGATGTTACACTAGGAATGTTGCTCCCCTTTTTCTGTCATATATACATATATAATTTTCTCTTGTTTGTTTTTTCAAAGCAGTCAAGGTAAGAGATGACAGGGAGGGACAAGCAGAGTTGTCTGTACCACCTCCTGACTTTTCTACGGTTGTTTAGAAACTGCTTTTAGAAAAGTGCTTACAGGAGCTGGAGAGATGGCTTGGTGATTAAGAGCATTTGTTGTTCTTGCAGAGGATCCGGATGAGATTCCCAGCCCCCACATGGGGGCTCACATGGATCTGATGTTGCCTTTGATCTCTGCAGGCAGCAACCCCACATATGCTGCACGTGAATGTGTCCAGGCAAAACAGCCACATGTAAAATAAAATGAATTTATTATGCTTGAATATTTTGAAGTTTTTGATTTGCTTTCTAACACATCAAAGGATAGATATGAGTATTTTGAAGATCTTTGGAGAGTTAGCCCTAGGTGTTTATCCATTACTTTGCTGGGGAGTAACAGGCAGTAAAATTATGGAAATGTCTGATCGTGAAGAGACCTCTTCTTAAAGGATTAATGTGATTGAGATTAATGTTAAAGCAGTACACATTTTGTTAAATTATGTAAGCTTCACATGCAGTATGGAGACTCAGAGCAGAAACATGCACACATGAAGGTGTGAGGAGAAGCAAGAACATCGAGACATTCATCCTGAACGCAGCTGCATCTATGAGAAATGTTTCAATAGAACAGAAAAGCATAGAAAGCAAATGTGCTTATCCGCAGGCAAAAAGCAGGCACAGTGTTTTCTGTTGTGGTAATCAGAAATTGCTGTAGTAAGTTAAAGGCTGGCCTGTGATAAAGGTGAAAAGAAAACCAGCTACCTAAGCAGTCTAAAGGAATGGCTATTTCCTCCATCACCTTAATACCAGGGATTAAAATCTTGGATGTCCTTTACCTTGGAGTGCTTTACCACTGGATACCCCAGCATTTTTATTATGTTTTATTTTGAGACAATCTTCCCAACTTACCTAGTTTGCCATTAGCTCAATGGTTACCTGAAAGGACTTTAACTTCCTTCTGATCTGCCTGTGTTTCTGATCTGATTCTTTGTAGTGGTTAGGATAACAAGCCTGTACCATCATTGCAGTATTCAAGGTAGAATTGCAGTGACATATGTTTGGAGGATTTTTAGATATATTCATTTTATGTGTTTTTGCCCCTAAATGTTTGTGCACATGCATTCCTAGAGCCTATAGAAGTGAGGAGTGGGTATCAGATGTTTTGTAGCTATTGTTGTAGATGGTTGTTAGCTACGATATGTGTGCTGGGAATTGAACTTGGATCTTTTGCAAGGGCAACAAGTAAGGATCTGAAGGACTTTTAAAATCAGAAACAAGTATTCACTTCCAGATGCTAGAGGATTTTTAAACTGTGGCTTTAGTATAGTTTGGAAGATATGCTGTGCCTCATTTATAAGAGCATAACTTTGGGCATTAAAAATATGCTTTAAAATCAATTAATATATTTTTCACTTTATCAAATATGTTAGAGTTTATTAGAATAGATGAGCTATATAAATAAGTCAGACTCAGCCTGTGGCTAGAAAGTAGTCAGGTTGGTCGGCGTCCTTGGTTTGTATGTGGGATCTTTTTTGCATAGTGGCCACCGCTTAGCTCAAGTTGTCAAAATATCAGAAGGAGCTACTGGGGCTCCCTTTATGTGTAGCATAATCCTGTCTATGAACTGTAAATTCAACAAGGGAGTATTTTTTTCATATGCTATCTGGTTATTGAAAATGAGATTACCCCAGACAGAATTTGATATAACTTGTAACAGAGTCAAAAGTGTTGTTCCTTTTGGCAATGCTCATGTTATTCTAGGAATTTTTATTTACTGCTCAATGCAGGTCAGTGTCTGCTTACAAAACTACCATCTCATGAAGAATATGGTGAGGTATGAACTTGTTCTCAGTTTGTTTCAGAATAGTGACTTTAAAAGTGAAAAGGAAACCCAGTGAATGAATCATATATTGACTTAGGAGACATCCGAGAATTGCAGTGATTGTGTTTCTCCTCCAGAAACGTCTGTTCTGATGGTTTGTTTACAGCTGCAGTACATACAGATTTAAGTCATGTGCACACTCCTTGCAGTCTAAGTGGCTTGCTAGTGGATTTTTATTCAGAGAGCATTATTTGCATTCTAGATGCTACTGATTTGAAGACTATTAGCATATAGAGGTAGTTTCACAAACACACTGTACTCATATTTACAGTTATAGACATGGGGGAGAGAAATAATCCTAATCACAAAGAATTTCTTAGTAAAGAAAAAATACTGTATACCCTTGAATGATTGGCGTACAGTAGTCTCAAGAACATTTGATAAAATCAGCATTACCAGTGCATGGATGCCTGAGAGAGAGTCATTATTCAAAGAATGAAAGGTGTGGGTTTGGGAAAGGAACTGGTGGACAGTTCCAGGTGCAACTTATTGAGATTATTTGGAAAACTTAGAAGTAGCAGCACAGGTCAAGAAACTTAAAATTATTGGGAAATTCACTTGTTCTCTTACAAGGTCAGAAATAGATTGAAATGAGCAGCTATAAGTCAATCGCAGCTTCTTCAACAAAATGCCACAGAGTGATTTAAACAGTAGACACCTTTATTTCCCTTCCATGTCGTAGGTCAGAAGTCAGTTGGGTAATCAGCATGGCCCGTCTCTGGAAGAATATTATTGGAGAGTTGTAGAGAGCTGCTATTTGGTTATATGCTCAGGTAGACTTTTCTACATTTGTATGGTTTGTGGTAAGGACAGAGGAATTGAAGTAAAGACAGAGAGACAGATATAAAGGGAGAAAGAGAAAGGGAAAACACTAGTTCATTATTGTCTCTGCTCAGAACAAAGTAAATCCTATCCTGTCAGAGCTTCAAATTCAACTCTGCACTGTGTAACCTCAGTTGGACCCTTGCATAGGCCATATCTGTCAGTGCACTACAGTGGCTTCCAATATGTGAATTTGGTGGAAGGGGCACAGCTCACTCCATGCTAAAGCCCAGGAGTTGGTGAATCATGCTTTAAGTGTAAAAGAGAGTCATTTATAGTCCTGAATGATGAGGGCTGCTGTGTCTGTGTCTTACAGAATCATCTCCAGAAAATTTCTTCCAAATTGGGAAAATTCAAGGACCCCCAAATAAATAAATTCTTTCATTTAACAAAGAAAACAAACACTGGTAAAAAATAAATCTCCATCAAAAATGTTTACAAAAATGTGGGAATGTAATGTCTGGCACTTCAAGCCATGTTGATGTCTGTGGCCCATGCTGTAGCAAGAAACCATGTGTAAGTCCATGATCCATGCTGTTGCTGACTATAAAGGACAGGGGAATTTCTCTTTCAGTGATAGCAATGAATGTAGATACACAGTTGAAACTGAGAGACATAAATGACTTTTGTGACAACCTCTCCCTTCTTCACCCAAATAGGAAATAGTCTAGACAGGAGTCTATTGTAAAGAACTCTTAAAAGTTGTGACTGAGATGTTGCAGTGTACTTCTTCAACAGTTGATGGCCTCTAACTGGGGGCTGGGAGTGGATAGGGTTATGGAAGGACTCAGTTTTCTTTAAACTCAGTTTTCATTAAGGGCCTAACCACTGGGAGATTAACCATGCTCCACTGAGTATATGGACAACACAATGTGGACTTGGTATATTTTTCTTATTCTTTTTCTTTTCCCTTTGTTTTGGCGAGGTCACAAGGGTCACCTGGAGCTGAAAAGGCTAGGGTGAATGTGGTCTAGGTGAATTATGTGAAATTTCCAGAGTCAGTAAAAATATGATGTTAATAAAAAATGGGAAAAAAACGGAGTTACAGCAGTTCAGGGGTTATTTAAGGAAACATTTTGACTTTCAAAAAGAATAATGAGATTTCTGACATCACTTGTCTCTTGTAGTCCTTTTCCCCTGCTCCATAGTAGTATGAAAGCTATTGGCTTTCTGAACACAGCATCTATATTTCAGTGTGTATTCACTACTATTAATGGAAAAATGTATTTGGAGCCCTCTATAAAGATCTATCCCATTGAACAGCAAGTATTTAACACACCTAGCATATACCTGGGGATGCTCCAGCACATATCTGGGGATGCTCCAGCCTTACTCTTTTGCTGTTGTTGTTGTTATTTAATCTGACTCAGATCATGCAGTAAAAAAGAGCCCTCTTACTAATGAGTTTACATGAAATAAAACAGAACACACACAGAGATGCACAAGCACACACACACACACACACACACACACTACATATACACCACACACACACCACACAAATTAACAACCAAAAAATTGAAAACCTCCCATCCCTCAACTACAGTTGTATACATAGAACTTTCTGAAGTGCTGAAATCATTTGTACCAAGCAGGATGACTAGAAACTCATGAAACAAACCTTGGGCAATGAATAATCCTCAGGACATAAGAACATTCCTGCCATATTGCCAGGAACTGAACAGCCCCAGCCATACAGAAGACTGGGAAGCAATCCGGATAGGAGTACTTCAAGTCTTAGTTTCTTATCACATGCTGATCTCGAAACATTGCAAAAACAAGAACTAAATACGAAGATAGATTTTTGAAATGATGAATTTTTGAAAGCAGGCCTCTAACACGGAAAAATGTTCCAGTAAACGAGAAATGTATTGGTTTAAAGAATTTAAACCAATTTAAGAAATTTGCTACTAAGAAATTTCTTTCTAGCCATTTGTTGCTCATTAGAATAATAAAACAGAGAATCCTTTAGCTATACACAATAAAGAATATCCATGGTTAGGTATTCTAGGGATCCATTAAGGAAAAATATTGACAACTGAGATAGAAAATATGAGTTCTTAAATTGTCCAGTTGTCTACTTAAAAATAGCAATCTGCAAAAGAACAGAAAAGCATATCTTCTAAGTTTTTTTTAATAATCATCCCCATTAAGGGTTCATTGTGACATTATTTTTTCATAGATATTTTATTTATTAACATTTCAAATGTTCCCTTTCCTAGTTTATCCTCCAGAAACCCCCTATCCCATCCTTCCTCCCCCTATCCCACCCACCTACTCCCACCTCACCACCCTGGCATTCCCCTACACATGGAGCCTTCACAGGATCAAGCTTATGGAGAGAATCTACCCCCAAGGAATCTAAAATGATGTGCTTACAAGTCAAAGACAATATTAGCTGTTAAAAATGCACTCATCAAACTAAAGGGAAATTTTGCCTAATAAACTCATGGTAACTATAAAGAGAATATGTGTAAGAGTTACTTATCTTGTTGTTGTGACTAAATGCCCAATGAGGCAGTTTAGGGAGGAAGGATGTTATTTTGTTCACAGTCATTATGATGGTGAGGTCCTAGAAGCAGGAACCTGAGGCATCTAGTCACATTGTATCTGCATCAATGAAGTCAGCCATTGCTATTTCTTCTTTTAATATTCCGTCTGATACCCAAGGCATATATGGTGCTGCCTGCATGTAAGGTATATGTCCTCATGCTATTAATATAATATAAAAAACTCACCACAGACAAGGCCCCAGGTTTTTTTTCTGTGATGCTGCTGAATCCTGTAAAGTTAAGAATGACATAGAAGTTTATCTCAATAGATATAACTTTATTTTTATTTTGAACTTATAAGTATTTTGCCTGCATTTATGTCCACGCTCTCCATATATGCCTGATGCTTGTAAAGGCCTGAAGATGGTATCAGATACCTAAAACCGGAGTTACAGGTGGCTGCCATGAGGATCTCAGTCCTCAGCAAGAGAAACAAGTACTTGTAACTCCAAAGCCATCTTTTCAGCCCCTAAATGCCATTTTTAATGTACAGTAAGAATTTTGGAGTTCAAAGTGTAATAGCTAAGATGAAAACATTAAGAGAATACCTCAATAGATTTGAACTGGCACAGGAAATAATGCAGGCGAGTTGATATTTATCCAGTCTGGAAAGAACAGAAAGGGAAATGTGAACTCATGGAGCCCCAGAAGCCTGTCAGGTGAGACATATTCAACTATTCCAAAATATATGTATTGGAAGTCTCAAAAGAGAACAGACACACATAGCAAATGTTTGAAGAAAATATCCACACATCAGATTTGATGAAAAATCTTTAAATATTCAAAACACAAGTAATCTCTGTCTGAGCACAGCACAGACAAACCATCAAAGAACAGAACTTTTTCATATATATATATGAAATATATATATGAAATATATATAATATATATATCTGATCTCCATGGCCATTACAAACATGTGCATGCATATATGCAGACAAGACACCATGTACATTTGTGTGTATATATATACATATATATATATATATATATGAACACACACATACACACACATATATATACAGACACACACATATATATGTATGTATACATATATATGCATATATACACACACATATATATACATATATATACACACATATATATGCATGTATGTGTGTATGTGTACATATATATGTATATATAGATACACAAATGTACATGGTGTCTTGTCTGCATATATGTATGCACATGTTTGTAATGGCCATGGAGGTCAGAAGGAGCAGGATCCTTATGTGACGGATAGGAATCAAACTGTGGTTGTCTGGAAGAATAGCCCATGCTCTTAATTGTTCAGCCATCTCTCCAGCTCCAAAAGATAACCTTCAATACAGCTTGGTAATATACCATCTTTCCAATATTGCTTCAGATCCAGAGACACTCTGTAAGATAAACAGCCTATATAACCAACAAAAAAAAAAGTAGAGTTATAGAGGTGAATTCAAAGTCCCAAGGAAAAATAGATTGTTAGCCATGAATTTTATGTACAGCCATATTAGTGAATTAAAGTTTGAGGAAAACTAAGAAATTTCAAGGTAAGCAGTAGCATCTGTGTGAATAAAAATGGTAACCAACAGAGACGAACATACCATGGCACTGGACAGAGACGAACATACCATGGCACTGGACAGAGACCAACATACCATGGCA
>NW_022196912.1:82004550-82027890 GCF_008632895.1 Mastomys coucha | reverse complement strand
GGAGGAGGAGGAGGAGGAGGAGGAGGAGGACGACAATGACGACGATGACAACGACGAAGAAGAAGAGGGAATAAATTAATATTAGGGTAGAAATAAATGGAATGTTGAATAGAAAAAAACAATAAAACAGTGAATACAAAATTTGGTTCTTTGAAAATATCAAAAAACAAAAACAAAAAACAGATTATAGAGACAGATGAAAAAAGAAAGTTAAGACCTAAATTATTAAACACAGGCTATGAGGGTGGGGCATACCCTACAAACTTTATAAAATATAGAATATTATATGTATGCAATTGTAGCACATATGTTTGGTTACTGTACGAAAGTACTACAATGTTAATGGCTCAAATGGAGAGAAAGTCATTTTGCACTGTTGTTTTTTGTTTTTCAAAATACTGGAATGGTTTCATTCCATTCATGCCTGGTGTGTCCATTTCCTAAACTGTGATGTTAGGGTAGAAAGCTTCTCTTTTCCCCTTCTAGATTGCTCCATCTTTTTTGCTTTCATCTTTTCCCCGTCATCATACCCAGAAATAGCTGGTAGTGCCAACTCTAACCTCAGGATAACTCGGCTGACTCTTCCTCATATAGGATCCCTTCTTATTATACTGGGCTCACCCAAATACTCTGGTTTGACACCTATTTTAGGCTCGGATAATCAGCTTTCTTAATTAAGTTCTCAATTCAGTCACTCTGTCCTGTCTCCTTTTTTACTCAACATTTGAACACCTAAAGGTTATATTCAATCCAACTTCATCACCCAGGCTACTGTCCTTATTTTAAGGTCAAGAAATTAGCAACTTTAATTCCATCTGTCATCATTATCCCTCTTTGCCAAGATACTCACAGGTTCTGTAGATTGTGATTTGATATTTTAGAAGCCCATGATTCTGCCTGCCAAAAAAACTATGAATAATGTATGCTAACAAATTAGGTAACTTAAATGAAGCAGACAGATCCCTAGAAAGATGAACACTGGAAATTATCTCAAAAGGAAGCAGAAAAATCTGAACAGATGTATAAGTTAAAGAGAGTTCATTTACATGAAAGGAATTATTTGAAACTTTCTACAGTTAGTTCAAATGTATAGTGCATCAATAGTAGATTATACCAAACTTTCAAGTACAATTATTAAGATACCTTTGCTATTCTAACCATACAAAACAAAACAAACAAAAATCAGTAAAATAAAATTGTGAATATTCTGCAAATCTCATCCTATTGGGATACTATTGTCTTGTTGCCTGAATACCATAATTTTACTAGGAAAACAAAAGGCTAATGTCATTTACAGATAAAAATAAAAAACCCTACAAAACAAAACAAAACACTAGGAAACAGCATAGTATGGCAGATAAATAGGGTACCTCATGATCAGGTAGGATTCATTAGAACTCAAGTTGATTCACCATCTAAAAATCAATGAATATTAAAGGGAAAAATAATTCCACATGTTCATTTCAACAGATTCAAAAAAATCAATTGAAGAAATATAAAACAGACAAAATCCAGAAATAGAAATGAGCTTTCTTGGGCCTCGAGTGATAGCTCACTTGCAGAGGACCCTCATCAGGCCACTCAAAACCACTTGCAAATCCAACGCTAGAGCACTGATGCCTCTCCAAGACTCTTTGGGCACCTGTGCTCAAATGGAAGTTGAGAATCCTGTTAGGACTAGAAAGGAAGAGTAAAAAATAGAGACAGAAAATATATATGAGTGAGCAAATTTGATAATTTTATTTTAGGAGAAAAATTTCAGGATTCTTTTAACACAGAGATGTTTCCTCTGACTACGGTTGAGTACTAACATTATCAAATTAAGCATATCTATATGTCCAGTTTAAATACTTGAGTGCCTTTCTATCTTCAAGCTAGCAAGGACTCCCAGTAGAGGAATAAAGCCAACAAATCCCTTTAATACAGGTCTTAAATGTTATGATTTCATCAGAGTTGGCATACACTTTGGGAAGAAGGCATTGTCCATAGAGAGGCACTGTGGTTAAAAATACATATAAACACAATGTTGAACTGTTTTTGTTTACCTTGATATGTGCAGCCCTTTAATGTGTGGCTTCATTTCTGTTGATGCTATATACAAAATGATAAGCACGTTCTTTCTCGTGTTTGTGGTCTGCCATGTGTCCCTCACCTCTCCCATGATACTGCTCTTGCTCTGATCTTTAATAAGTTATGAAAACATCTTTCGTTTTTCAGCCAAATATTGAGTGACTTTAACCACAAATTAAAGACTTCCTCTTTAAGTAAAAGTCAGTGTTTATATGCATGTGGTATGCACTTCAAATTACTTCATAGACTTTAAATTGGAGACCAATATATTTTAAGGTTATATATTCAACACATTATCTTTTAGTGACATCCCCCCTTTCTATTTTGTTCTGTTATTTGCACAATTACAAAGAGCAGCATTAGCTGGGAAATAAGTCATTGCAATGGAATTTATTTGTCAAAAATTTGGCAGAATTTTATAAAATAATGAGATGATATTTCATTTAAATATTGAATGTGATGTTGCACAGCTGACTAATTCAAATAATTGTTCATCTAAAATTGCTAAAGTCACAAGTCATCATAGATAAAATATAGACAGTTATTTTATATTTATTTGTTTATATCCATTACTTTCTGTTTTCAATATAGATTAAAAACAAGAAGGTTATGTTTAATTTTAAAAAATCCTAATTGAACCTGTAATATTTCTTATAGCTGAGACCAGATTTAAGTTTCAGTTCCTCCATGATATTTTTACTTCTTTATATAAGCTACATCCCATTAAACTGTCTTATTTCTATTTTCAATTGTCCCTTCTAGAGGTGTGTGTGTGTGTGTGTGTGTGTGTGTGTGTGTGTGTGTGTGTGTGTGTGAGTGTGTGTACGGTGACTTCTTTCACCAATGAGTTGACCTGTGGGACAGTCCTTAAAGCTCTGAACTTAAGAGGTCGTTAGCATGTTGATTTGAAATTCAGAGACTACTCCTTAATCCATGGATGACCAATCACCCATGGATTGGGTGACCAATATAATAAAAACACAACAAGATCAGCATCAGCAAAGCAAACACAAAGAATAAACAACATGACTAAATACTTGAAGTATCCAAGTTGTACATTTTACATCAGGAAAATAAGTTAATGAAGAACAATTCAAGCTGTTAATGGGTTTGTAAAAAATCAAGATTTTTAAACACAATTAGATGTGTGATAACTTGTATTCTGATGAGAGCAACCTCAGTGTTTACTCCTCAACATAGTTTCTAGCCTTTGTATTTTAAATGTGTGAGTTTTTCTATCTATAGCTCCTTTGAGTATGTTTAGTGCCATAATTTTATGCAAGCCAATATAGCCTTCAAGATACATGCTCTTCAGGCATAACATGTAGTTTGGCTGAATATTTCAAGATAAATGTAATAGATATTGAATTCATTTAGAATAATAAAATTCATCATTTTTGCTTACAACCAAGTTCTATTTTTAATCTTTGTATATTAGTATACAATATACTTTAGGATTCCAGAGTATAGAGATAGAAAGTTGACATTCTAGCCTTTTCTGAAAAATCTAAATGGATGATGGTTTTGTACTATTCATTTGTTTGAATATTCTTATTGTTTAATCTCTTAGACAATATCTATTAAACACCTCTCTCTTGATGACTTGTAAATTTCTTTTTTTTTTTACCATAAAATTTTCTCTTTATTTAAAAACAGCAAGGTAGGTGTAAACATACAATTCAAAGCCAAGCACAGACTTTACACAGGTATCAGGTAAACAGAGGTACAACCACTAAGCACAGAAGACATCTGTTTAAACAAGTGTGATGCTCACATCCATGTCGTATCAGAATACAAATGTGAAATGAAGCCTTGGAAAGACACAGTTCATGGGACGCTTGTGTGAGATTTTACATTAGTACCTTACAGAGACAGTGAGAACACCATACTCACCCTTAGCACATCAGCCAAATGTATACCTAGTCTGAAAAACGTCACGTCATCATTACCTTTGATGCTGCCCAATCTGAGCATTGGTTTTCTGAGACAGGTTCTCTCCACACAGCTCAGGCTGGCCTTCAACTTGATCTTTCTGCCCCACACTCCTGCGTGCTTGGAACATAGTGTGCCACCATGCCTCACCCAATCTATTTTAGAGTATTTTTCTTTATGAAAACAACAGAATTTCATGGTAGTGATGTAAATAGTAACCCTGCTCCAAGCGCTGAGGATGGAACTTGACGCCTTGTGAATGCTAGGCAAGTGCTCTCTCTATCCACCAAGCTACAGCCTCAGCCTTGAGGTAAAGAACTTCTAATCTTAAAAATAAAATAGAGACTTAGAACAGAGATGTGATCTGCTCAAACCAGGATCAGTTTTTTTTTGCTGGTGAGTTTTACAGTGTAAATTTCTGTGGAATCTGTTGGGTAGATTATATGTTATATTTTCTCAGTTGTAGCAGAGTATATGAGCAAATATAAGGTATTTTTTGATGCATCTGAGAAAATTCATTTGAAGCAGCAAAACCAAGGGTCATTAACTTATTAACCATGAGTAAAACTGAGAAATTGATGGTGTCCCCCTGCAGAAATTGCCTTAAATTATGCACTTGGGATCATGCCTTTGTCATTGTCTCTGTGAAAGTAGACTACTAACAATATAACCGGCTGTCTCCTCTCCTTGTACTAGAGTTAGTGTTGATATTCCATCTTAACACCTTGAGTCAATAATGGTAAATCTTAATCATCCAGGTGGTAATTAACTTGTCCTCTTTATCAGTCATTTATTAAAAGGTTATTATTATTATTATTATTATTATTATTATTATTATTATTTTGGTTTTTTCAAGACAGGGTTGCTCTGTATATAGCTCTAGTTGTCCTGGAACTTACTGTGTATACCAGGCTAGCCTTGAACTCCGAGATCTGCCTGCCTCTGCCTCCCAAGTGCTGGGATTAAAGGCTAAAGGCATGTACCAACACAGCCTGGCCTATTATTAATTATTATTATTATTATTATTATTATTATTATTATTAACTTCAGTTAGTATTCTGCATATTTTTATCAAAACCTGTGGTTTTGAAGCATGAATATGCATTGTTCTTTATTATCTAGATTAACAAATTCATAAACCTGTTTTTGATATGAAATATACAATGCCTCATTTTTGAGTTGCCATTTTCTAATGCCAGCAAATTAGATGAACACATTAAAAAGTAAGAATGAGGTATTGTTTTTATTGCAAAAACTTAGATACTTCTATCAAAAGATAATTTAGACTTCAATATATTTTATCAAGTATATTGAGGATGGATAGCACTTTTAAAAATATTTTTATCAATATGAATTACTACATGTTTAAATATGGAATGAGTTCTTTGGACACATATATTTGAGTGCTTGGTTCCCAACTGGTAGTGATGGCATTAGTGTTTGTGGAATCTTGGGGCAAGTGGCATGATTGGTATGAAGCATGGTAGGCAAGAAGCATGGTTACTGGACATACATCACTGGGTAGGCTTCAATGGTTATAGCTCAACCCCTTTCAGCTACAGCTTTCTGTTTCTCTTTTGCTGAATCAGTATGCCTAGCAAAGACCTCCTATAGCCATGGACTGAGTTCATCCCATCTGCATTAAGCCAAAAAGAATCATTCTTCCTTTAAGTTGCTTCTGTCAGGTACTTGTCACAGCAGTAAAGGCAAAATCAAACCAAATCAAAACTTGCCACACTAACATACAAATACTATTTTACATCAGAGAATAATAATGTTAAATGCTACCATGTTTATGGTAGCATGTGATCAGAAGGCAATGAACTTACAACAAATGATGAGCATTACCACAATAAAGAAAAGCAAAAAGAATATCAACTGGACCAGTTCTATGTAACCTTGCCAACCACTGCTTAGAAAATGACTAATTAGTTACGATTTCCAGGGATTTAACAGAGCATACAGTAATTTGAAAAGTCTATGTAATTGCAACACTTTTCAGAAATAAACTTCCTAGCATCTGTTGAAGACATAATAACAGAAGACACTGTGAGTAGAATATCCCTTTTATGCACTTTTAAACAGAAACAAATACTTTTCTACAAACAAATCTTTTGGTTCACAGTAAAACACTATTTTCTCACAACTGTTCATTTTGATTGTACAAACACAGAACTGCAGAACACAACTGGTGCCTTGAAACTATATGATCCATTCTGATAACCGAACATGGGCAAAATGCTGCTGCTGTTGCTGCTGCTACTGCTGCTGCTTCTGCTTCTTCTTCTCCCTCTTCCTCTACCTCTCCCTCCTCCTCCTCTTTCTCTTCTTGTCTTTTTTGTCACTTTTCTTTCTGCCTTCTCAATTGAAGAAATGAAATGATGATAGTGAATGTGGTGGTAGATTCTAGTAGTAACCTATATGGCAAAACAGATTAGTATGGCCAGTTTTTTTATAATTTAAGAAGACAAATGAGCCTGTAGTGATTCTTTCTCTTTGGGAGAGATATGATCAGGATAGCTGAAAGATAAGAAACCACAGCTGCTAGTCAACACCACAGGAAGACTACAAGGAAGTAGTGTCCAGCTTTACAAAAATATAAGCGTGCTGTATTCAGGAAACCCAAACACCATGAGATAACTCAGAGTAGAAATCTATCTCTATTTTCACAGCAACTAAGTAGGTTTCAGAACTATAATTCAACTGTTGAAGGAAGTTTCCAAAACTTTAAATGGTGTTTCTTAAATGTTACTTCATGAGGGTTGATGGTAGAAAAGACAGAAAAGATGAAGGCTAGTGATATAGAGAGGGCAGAAGACAAGGGTGTGGGTGTACTTGATAAGAGAGAGGTCAGACATAGTAAGAATGTAAGTAACAGTTTAAAAGGAATGGATTTAGATTCCAAACAAGGAGTATCTCTAATGTGTCTGCTGAGAAGGATTGTGACTTCCTGGCAGTAGCAGGGTCTACAGTCTGCCTCCAGACTGATTTTATTTCACGGAATGTTTGATTTTGTGCCTCAGCTTTTTTTTTTCCTGGCTCTTAACTTGAATTACTGTCTCCATTCACAAAGTAGGATTTGTACTCCAAATTCCTCTTTGTTGCCTGTTTTGAAAAGTCTAAAAATGACTAAAGTTGATTCCTCTTCCAGTGTGGCTCTAGATATCAATAGAGCTGTTAAGTGGCATATCTCTCCAGTCAAAACATGCGTCCACTTCACAAGCTCACTCTGCCTGACTTCAGCCTATATACATACATACTCATATGCACATGCATACATGTATGTAAACACACACACTACTGATATTCTTTGTTTGGATTCTATATCCACTCTTTTGAACTGATTATTATTCTTATTTCTGATCTGTGTCTTATAAATATCTGTTTATAGAGACATAGGTATAGATTTTATAGATATATAATCTACATAATATATATCTACATATGTTATACATACATAATAAGATACATCTACATATATTATGTAGATAGCTAGATAAAGATTATAGATATAGATAGATGATATAAATGTAGATATAGATAGATATAGACATAGGTAATATATTAAATATGTAGATACACAGACATGTAGATATATAAACTGGTTGACATAGCATTAGCATTATTTTGATCTAAATTAAACAATAACTAGGAGGCACATAACGCTTTATCCCAGCAGTGATGAGGAATGGTAGGTGAAATTCTGTAAATTGAAGGCCAGCCTCTTTGGTATAGTAAATTTCATGTCATGTGGATATACACAGTGAAACTCTGTATCTAAAGAAGGAAAGAGCCATGGTCTTCTCTGAGGTGTAAGATAAAAGCCATCCTGTACATATTCAATATTCTTCACCCAGTGTTGTCAGACGTTGATCGCAGTTGTTGAAAAGGAACAAGAAATGATTTATGAGATTATATATTTGGATAGCAAAATCTAGCTAAATAGTCAACTATAGCATATAGAATGCTGTTGATAAATGTCACGAGAAATATATCATTGATTTGCTAATTTAGGTAATATCAAGGAAAATCACATCAAGAAGGTGACATTTAAAGGAAATGACTGGACAAACCTGTGCCACATTGAGGGGAAATTGTTCTAGGATGATGAAAAATGTGTTTCACATCTGTGAGAGTGAATCAGTCTGTCCGTGGATTGGTAAAAATGGCTCAGATTTTTAATGACTTACAGATTCTTATTAATGCCCCAACTTTCATATTAAGTATAACTACATGATCATGAATGGAACTCTCAAGAAAATAAATTCATGTAAAACCTGCACCAAGAAACTGAGTGAAATTTACCTTGTATAAATAAATATCATCCATATCTCTCAGCTACTAGTAAATAACCTTTTGCTTTTAAAGTTGTTTGTATACTTAAGAATCATTGGTGGTAAGAAAGCATTCTGGTTGGACAAACATTAGAAATCAGCATGTATTAACATGAGATATTTGTTGAGGATAAATACCTTTTTTGATAACTGAATGATAGTTTAAGTATCACTTCATTGAAATCCTTTTTAATATGCTGAATTGTAATAGGAAAAAAAGACCTTTAAGCATTTATCTTATTTAGTTTTCTTGAAAATGAGCTTGTCTATAGAGGACACTTAAGAGTAGAAGGAGAAACACTTCTCTTTGAATTCTGGAATGTTTGGGATTTACATGTGTTTATTATAAGAATGTCTATGTGAAGCTTCTGGTGAAAATCAAGTCATGTCATACATCCAGGATAAATACTCTGGTTCCTGGCTTTCTTCTGTCTTTTCCCAACCTCTGTACACAGTGTAACTCTGTCCCTTTCCTGAAACATATACTTCTTTTAATATGGTAAATTTAGCATTTTATAGAGATATCAAGTTCTAATATGTGTGTGTGTGTGTGTATGTGTGTGTGTGTGTGTTTGTGTAGGTGTAGACATAGATATAGGTATGTATGTATATACTGAGAGAGACACTAAAACCTGGTATCTATATAAAACTAAAACGGTAACTGTTTTTCAATTAGAATAGGTGAGGATTGAATGTGTAAGAGAGGAGTGAAAACAAACACACACACACACACACACACACACACACACACACACACATTATATCATGATGAGATAAAACCTAAGATGGGAGTAAAAGAAACATCATGTTATTGTGTAACTTTTCTTGGAATAATACAGAGAAACACCTATTCAATACAGATAGGGGACTGCTGAGAAACCAAAAATTAATTTTACCCATGTGAAGCTCAGAAAATTAGTGAGTTTATAGGAATAGTACTACAAATATAGGTGAAGGCTTACTTACTGGAATATAGACGATTCAAAGAGCTGATGACTTAATATATAAATTGCATCCTTAAATCACCGTTGTGTGACACTATTCTTGCAAGGTGTGAAAAAAATGTCTATTCACCTCAGTTAGGAATTTGATGACAGAACAAGTAAGGAAAGTCTTGTGTTTATTGACAAGAGTATGTGAGAGGTCACTTACAGGAGAAGAAATTACTTGCAGACGGCTGTATAGCCAAAGCTCAATGTTGCATAGGTGACAACTCACAAATGCTAAAAATCTGAATTGCACCTGAGAACCTGCAGGCAGGTCAACATGCTGCCAGCATATCCTCCACACATAGCCTCTTCCCCGCAGCATGGCTGCTCTCTGCTTCTAGGCATTTCAGCAGGCTTCTCCCTCCATGCTGTTCAGTTGGTCTCTTTCAGAGAGTTCATTTTACCTGTGAATGCCTCTTAGAATTTCTTATGTTTATATATTCTTGAGGAAGGAGTGTGTGTGTGTATGTGTGTGTGTGTATGTGTGTGTGATGAAACATGGCCATTTCAGGTACTTCCTGAAATCTATGAATTCTTCCTATCTTGACCTTAAAGAGCTTTCCTGTCTGGTGAAATGTTTTGCTTCACCTTAGAATATTCCCTGTTGTAACCAGATTTCTTGGTGGAATGGAATGCTTTTCCCCTTATAACACACTGTTGTTTTATCTCCATTCTAACATCCTGTGTCCTAATCTTGCACTTCCCTCCAAGATTGTAGATTTTAATCTTAGAGGAAAGTACTATAAAATAATCACCCTACGAGACTGACAGACAAGTCTAACGTTCATGAGTTCTCTTCACCTCAGCAAACATGAGTTTGTAGAAATTTGGGTAGGATGCTGTGAATTTTCTTAGGTTTCAGAAACTTCCTTGTGCTTGACAGTTGTTATTTCCTGAAGTTTGTAAGTGTTGTGTTTTTGTAAGTCATATGGAGCCTCTTTTAATGATCCAATAATATTTCAATTTTGGGAGAAATTGCTACAGAAAAGATGTAATAGGAAGATCATGTGTATCTGTCAGTGAGAGTTAGAGATACTTTAACTATGGGAAACACTTCTGTTAAGGATTTTCTTGTGAGATTTTGCTTTCTTGGCTCTGTCTATTAAAATGACCCCTTAATGAGAAGGATGATATATGAGAACACTTACTCTGGTTTAATACTAAAGTAGTTGATCTATGATTACAGAATGATGTGTAGAGTGCCATTTTCTAACTAGAAGAATGAAGTTAATGTCATAGGTGTTCACATGATACTCATACAATAATTTACAGACCAGGTATTATTAATTATAAGAAAAAACACAAATGTGACAGTATTCCTACCAAGATTTAATAATATTTAATAGTATTTCGATGCAGGGAAACTTACAGGTAACTTCATTCAGTCCCTAAGAGAATACCCAGTAAATGTATTTTTGTTTGTCTAAGTGTCCTATCTGAGAATCTATACTACTTAACTATTTGTTTTCCTAAAGGATTAATATTTACTTGATCTTTTAAATTATAAATTCTATTATCATTTACATAGTTTAACATAAATAGAATATATTATATAACACAATAAATATATAATATAAATATGAATTATAATTATAAAATAAAACAAAAAAGCTCTGAATTGATATTGTCATAAACATTAGTTCTGGTAACATTGTTTTTCATTTAGCAAAATTTTATTACAGTAGAAAATATTTGAGGATAAATAGTATCTGTGCTGATTATGCCTATTATACATTATGTTGTTCTTGGCAAGTCTGATTCCTTAAAGTTTACTAGCTTAAACTCATCCAATTGTTTCAATTTTTGAAGAAAATGTTGAGGTAGTAGTACTCTTGTTCTTTTGAGATTTAGCAACCTTGGAATTATTGTGGAGTCTGAAGTAGTGAAGGGAGTTTAGACCATGTATTGTTTGGCTTAAGATCAATGGATCAGTTCCAGTGTAAACAAAGGTTGGTTTAGTCAAATTAGCCATCTGTCTCTGAGGAATTTAAGGAGTAACATGACACATTTTACTACTGTAACCAGCTTTTGCCTATTTTTAAATCTCTCTGAAAGACAGGAGGTACAGAGGATAATATCAGCCCCCAGGATTCCCCTTCAGATGAATTCTTCAATAGCACAGTAGCATTGATTGCCCTGTGTCAACAACTGGTGTATTGTGTGACATTTGCCCATTTAAAGGAACTCCTTTTTCTAGATTTCAAGGTTCTTAAATTCTCCTACAGTCTCACGACCTCGATTCCACTTCTACTTCTTGCTTTCCTTCATGGATTCTCTAATCAAAATTGTTATTTTTTGTAGAGTGGTCTATAACCTTGAATGACCTGCTTAGAGTTAGTGCCACATTTTACGACTGAAAGAATGCCAAAAAGGTGCCTATGTCTGCTATGTGACTACATTTTAGGCAAGGTTATATATTCCTGGGAATTTAGAAAAATTTTAGTAAGGCTACAGAAACTCTTCATAGTAAGCTGTCAGTACTGCTGGTAATTTTTTAAAAAGCTAGCTGGTCGCTTTTTATAAATAGGTTCTTATTAGCCCTGCATTGTCTTGTGAGAAAATTTTCACTTTATAAATTTCTCAGTGATTTATTAAAATAATATTAACATTCTGGTTCTTATATTTTTAACATTATAAACTGTTAGAATTTTGACTATGTAAGTAAGTACTAAATAGAGTGTAGGGAACTCATATTCAGTGACAAAATGGGACTCCCATTGCTGCCAGCAATGTAAAACTCACCGGGAACTCCTCCTACAGAAGGAGCAGAAAGCAGAGCTAATCATTGGTTTTCATTTCATTGTATTGATATTTATATTGTTTGTGTGTGTAATACACAGGAATGCAGATGTGGTTCATAAATACAAAACTATCTGCTTAAGAAGCAACATAAATTAATTATGTATTTAATAATACATTTTCATATTTCATTTGGTAATTTCTATTAGCTTATGTCCTTGTAAATTTAATGATTGGACTCAATTGGTTATCGTGTTCTTCTTCATCACCCTTTATTTTCTCATTGAACTTGAGAGAGAAAGCATTTTCTTAACCTCCAGAGAGCCACATTATTTATTTGGTTCATTGGAATAGTAAGAGATGTGGACGCGCACATAGCTTTTGCTGTGTGGCTGGCCATAGACCCTGTCTTTGCCACTGCTACTGCCTGGCAAGCTTGTTATTCTAAGAGGAATGGGAGCTTTGAGGAACCTATATAGAAGGCAAGACTTGCCAAAAGCACCTTAATCCAGCCAGTTCCCAACCAAACTGAATAGTACCTGCAAGTGAGATAAACAACTGGTGTTTTAAAGCATTTGCTTTGCTGGTGGTTGGTCATGCATCATTTCCGTGGCTGAAAACTTAACTGATTCAGTGGCTTTGTTATAAAATTCATTTATTTTGCAACTATTATGCAGGAAATTAAAGATGAAAATTTTCATTTTATTTCTTTCTTTACCCCTCTTGCTCTACACATGACCCTCCTCTCTCTATCTATAAGTTATATGTACGACATGCCACTGCTCCTAGGATATGTTCTTTGAGTTTGGCTCAGTCTGTTGCTATATTACTGAACTTCACTCCCCACAAGTCAAAAGCATCTTCTATATTTCTTCTGACACAAGGCTGGTAAGCTGTGTGAAGTGTTTCAGAGGAAACAGAAAAGCCATCTCAATGACTGCAAATCCTCTTCCCTTGCTTTTAGAAAAGCAGCCCTTTCCACGGACTGCCAATGTAGGACATGACATTACTTCCATTCCGTTTAAACTTTGTATTTTACTTAATGTTCCAAAATTAGGAGTTAACCTCAATAAACTAAGTAGCTGACTTACATTTGAATGCTCAAGGGAGAAAAATGAAATGACTCCTTGAAGAACAAAGAATATATTCCAAGAAAATCCTTTCTGAACAAACTTAGCAATACCAAATGGCACCCAGGCTTAGGTGGAGCAGCATGAGTTCTGATTGTACTTGAAAGTTTTCCAGACTGTTTACATTTCTGACCATTACTTACAGAAAACAAACCATGCAATTGACATGAATCAAATTTACTTAATTGATTTTTATTTTATTTTTTTAGATATGAA
This sequence comes from Mastomys coucha, assembly GCF_008632895.1. Taxonomy (NCBI): domain Eukaryota; kingdom Metazoa; phylum Chordata; class Mammalia; order Rodentia; family Muridae; genus Mastomys; species Mastomys coucha. The sequence continues at coordinate 82,014,480 of NW_022196912.1, read as the reverse complement.
TTAAGATATGAGACTGAATGAATGTTAAATACTTGGTAATTCTAAGGATGCTAAATAAACTGCAGAAATCAACATAAACTCATTCAAATTTCTAATTTTGACTCTCAGTCTGTGTTTTCTAGCATTTGACTAGATCCTTCTAGGATTGAAACAGTGTAAGATGTATGATTTTCCTTTGGCTTTCCAAATTGATCAATAAGACATTGATTATTTTTTCTCCAGAGAATTTTGAAGTTGCTGGGGAGTGTTTTATACATGTTTCAGTATAGCCCTCACAGGTTCCCTCACAGTTCCTAATCTTTCTGCTTTTGCTCTGCCAATACTTCATAAGAGGGTCAGAGGAATGGGTCAGAGAGCCAGTGTTGTTACTAAGGCAGCCTTGCTCATGGTTGAAGCTGAAGCAGCTGAATCTACAGTCAAACTACATTGTTGCTTGTTCATTTATTGAACCTCCCAACTGTCCACTCCTACCTCCATTCTGGGATATACGGATCCATGAAAAAAAATACATTCTAGGTCAATCAAGGTGACAACTGGGATCATCTTTCAAATAATTTTCTTTTCTAACATTAGCTCACACTTTTCTCCTCACTTTGCATCTGTCCTGGTTGCATAGGCCCAGTTTACTATGCTCAGAAAGGCTGACGGTCCTTAAACTAAGACCTTCTGTAAACATAAAGAAACTTCACTCTGTACAACTCCTTCCATGGGTATTTTGTTCCCCCTTTTAAGAAGGAACAAAGTTTCTCATTTTGGTCTTCCTTCTTGAGTTTCTTATGGTTTGTGGTTTGTACTTTGTGTATTCCGATCTTCTAGGCTAATATCCACTTATCAGAGAATGCATACCATATGTGTTCTTTTGTGATTGGGTTACCTTACTCAGGATGATATTCTCCAGGTCCATCCATTTCCCCAAGAATTTCATAAATTCATTGTTTTTAATATCTGAATCGTACTCCATTGTGTAGATGTACCACATTTTCTGTATCCATTCCTCTGTTGATGGACAGCTGAGTTGTTTCCAGGTTCTGGCTATTATAAATAAGGCTCCTATGAACATAGTGGAACATGTGTCCTTTTTACATGTTAGAGCATCTTCTGGGTATATGCCCAGGAGTGGTATAGCTGGGTCCTCTGGTAGTACTATGTCCAATTTCTGGAGGAACCGCCAAACTGATTTCCATAGTGGTTGTACCAGCTTGCAATTTCCACCAGCAATGAAGGAGCGTTCCTTTTTCTCTACAACCTCTCCAGCATCTGCTGTCACCTGAGATTTTTATCCTAGCCATTCTATCTGGTGTGATGTGAAATCTCAGGGTTGTTTTGATTTGCATTTCCCTGATAACTAAGTATGTTGAACATTTCTTTAGGTGCTCCTCAGACATTCGGAATTCGTCAGTTGAGAACTGTTTGTTTAGCTCTGTAAAGGAAGGACAATTCAGAGACTGCTCCAACTGGGAATCCTACCCATATCCAGTCACCAAATCTAGACACTATTGTGGATGCCAACAAGTGCTGGATGACAGGAGCCTGAGATAGCTGTCTCCTGAGAGGCTCTGACAGTACCCGACTAATACAGAAGTAGAGGCTCACAGCCATCCATTGGACTGAGCACAGGCTCTCCAATGAAGGAGGTAGAGAAAGGACCCAAGGAGCTGAAGGAGTTTGCAGCCCCTTAGCACAAACAACAATATGAACTAACAAGTACTCTCAGAGCTCCCAGGGACTAAACTCCAACCAAAGAGTACACATTGGGGTACATTGGCTCTAGCAGCAAGTGTATAGCAGAGGATGGCAAGTAAGGTCATCAATGATTGGAGAGGCCCTTGGCCCTATGAAGATTCTATGCACTAGTATAGGGGAATGCCAGGTCCGGGTAGTGGGAGAGGGTAGGGTGATGAGCAGGGGGAAGGGGAGGGAACAGGGGATTGTTCTTTTTTTGTTTGTTTGTTTATTTGTTTCTTATTTTATTTTATTTTTCTTTTTTCTTTTGGAGGAGAACTTGGGAAAGGAGATATTCTAAATAAAGAAAACATATAATAAAAAAAAGAAAAAATAAAAGAAACTTCACTCTGATAGATGAGGTGAATTCAGCTGTATTTGCCCTGACAAAGGGAGCTGAAATTTTACATTTTTTGTCTGAGATTTCTAGTAGACAACCCAATAGTAACTAATGCTACTTAACAAATATGCACTTGGGATCAACTTTAAACCTGTTTTTTTTTTTCTGAATTCTGGAGCTAATATATGCAAATGGCTATGTCTACTAGTGGTGCAGGCCGATTGATTATGTCAGCCTCCTGGGAGGCAAAGGTAAGAATACCACAGTGGAGAGAGGACTCTTCTGGGTGTAGCCCAGACCTGTAGGGTCAGGGTTAGAGTCAGATGAGCATCTGAGGTCCTTTCTCAAAATGAAATGCAAAATAAATAAATAAATAAATAAATAAATAAATAAAATGAAGTTTTAGTTAAGTGCTAGAGTACTTTTTCTATCATATGTGAGGCTTGGCTTCCATACTTAGAATTATTAATTAAAATTACATCATAGCCATTAAAACAGAGGTATATTGAAGATTATAATTTACATCTGTTGGCTTTGAGCATGTATGTGTTCTATGTATGTAGAATTGGAAAGTATGAGTGAAATATCCATCCTAAATTATTGACATTTTTCTTAGTTTCTTACCTGTTGCTGTGATAATATACTCCTGGGGAAAAAGAAAACACCTCAACAGGGGATAGATTAGCACACAATTTAAGGTACAGTTTTAATATGACTGGTCAATCAAGAACTGGAGCACAAGGTAGCTAGCTAGTGACATCACATTTGTAGTCAGGAACAGAGAGCAATGAATTGCTTCATACTAGTGCTTAACCTCCTTTCTTCATTTGTGTGTCTAGGTGTCCTTGCTCAGGAAATGGTATCACACATTTAAAGTGATTCTTACCATGCTGATAAATATAATCAAGATAAACTGGATAAGGAAATACCCCGTGGTTAAGAGTTCTCCCTTCTCTTCTAGAGGATCAAAGCTTCATTGGCAGCATACACATCAGGAGGCTCAGAATCATTTCCAACAGATATTAACAGCTCTAAGTAATCTATCCAGTGTTACATCCCACATCTGAAATGTAGTGTTAATTTCTAAGCATTTTTATCTCCTTTTGAAAATTAATTTTAGCCTGTCAAATTAATAGAATATATATTATGTGAGCTCAATCAATTTTTATTTTATATATCATGACCTCTAAAAGAATACTGGCCATTATTTTGCCTATCTTGCCTTTGTTGTTATTTCTTTGTATTTTTTAATAGAAAAATATTCTAATTCATAAAATTGAAGTTTACAAAACTTCTCAGACTATCAGAAGACTGTTGAATTGAATGCATTAACATGTCAAAGTCATGCATATCCTTCTTTGGATGATAAGATTTTGATATTAGAAAATCACTGACAGTGGCATATTTAACAAGACTTAGTCACTATCAGACAAGTTCTTTGAGTACAGGTCTAGTGAGAAAGAAAATATTTTAAAAATTCCAATCAAGCTTTCTGCCAGCCAGGATAGAGCTCTACTAGGAGCTACCAAAGAATATGGATCAATGAGGGCCTTTTAGGTACCTCAGCAATTAAAAGCCCTTACCATCAAATCCAAGGACTCAAGTTGAGTCCCTGGAAACAAAAGAAATGAAAGAAGTAATGCACTTAAAAAGATTTATGCTGTGAGTTCACTACAGTGTGTGTGTGTGTGTGTGTGTGTGTGTGTGTGTGTGTGTACGTGTGTGTATCCATATACACTTATATTAAATCAAAATCAAGTAAATAATGTTTACAAAGAATATAGAAAATCAAATAAGAACATTTAGAATTCACTTTAACACATACACACATACACACTATATATATATATATATATATATATATATGTTAATCTACATAAAATCTTTAAACCCACAAACAAAGGCATACAGCAGACTTATCTAGGGAAGACATTTGTTAGTAATGTGTCTGATTTGCAGAATTTCTAGTATTAAAATGAGATACAGTGAACTGCACAGACAGATGCCCATTAGCAAAAGTCTCAATATTTGAGGAGTTAATCATATATGACTCTGCTGGAAAGTCATGAAATGATCTCTTGAATATATAAATATATTTGTACCTCAGAATGGAAATTTAGTTACTTTTCTTTTAGTATATGGGTCATTTATAAAAAAAGATTAATTGAAAATATTAACTATGAGCTCCATAAATAATTGAAATTTACCTTGGGGTATAGCTAGTCAGTGTGGGCTAGAAAGGCAACATGTTGAAGGAAAACAGAAGGCATCTAAATAATGCTAAGGGCTGGATAAATTGTCATTGCCAGGGAAATTCACACCAATTACTTACTCAATACCAAGTGGCCAGTAATGAAAACAGTATAAATGTCTTCAAATTCATTATTGTAGAAAGCAAAGTTTGCTCCAGGACTGTCAAATACTTTTGCTTCAGCTTTTAGGACTCAATAGAGCCAGTATAATCCTTGACCATCTCTCTAAAGAAGAAACTGTCCATCAATATATCTCAAGAAGCCCTTTAATGAAGGGAAAAAATATCGAGAGCAAAGCACTCAGCTTCAACTTTAGTGTCTTATTATCCCACATATCCTACACACAAGCACAATCTATTATTCTGAAGAAACAACACACTAAGAAAATATGGAGAGGTGGCTCAATGATTAAGAGCATTTGGTACTGTCAGAGGACCTGTCTGTCTTTGACTCCTACTACCTACATCATGGCACAGAATCATCTGTAACTCTGGTTCTAGGGGTATCTGACACCATCTTCTTGACTATTGAGGAACCAGGTATGATGTGATGCACAATAATACATGTAGGTAAAACACTCATATGACTAAAATAACAAAGTAACTCTGTTTTAAAGTGAAAAATAAAGAGGAGGCTGCATAAGATGCTAAACTTTTAGCCTAGAGAATTAAAAAAGGGAAAGAAAAATGCCAGAAACAGATTTACAAGAGACTTAAGCAGTCCTCACTGAAAGCTATTATTTGTGCATGTGGTCAGAAAGAAGATATAATACATAAATTCTTATTCCATTTTAAATCTGATCCTAATATCCACAGGTAAGTGTAGGTACTACCCCTCATCAAAGAAGGTTCTTTTTGTAGTAAATAGAGACTACCATAGTAAACGACGTCTGCACACAATGCTGAGATCAACAGAGCATGGAAAATGTGTACCATCCCTAAAATGTGTACCTATATCACAGTCCAGGGAACATGGTGAAAGAGCAGATGGAAGAGCGTTAATAGCCAAAATACCAGCAAGTTTGCTATGAGACAGTCTCTCCTAGAAATGACTGTATAAACAAGACTGGAATAGTTCTAGGGTCAATGGACATGGTAATATAGATGGAGAAATTTTGTGTGTTTTCACCTTTAGATAAAGAACTTTAGGGAAATAATGAGTAATATGAAAAGGACAATTAGCTTTCTCAAGATGAATCTTCTTATCGAGGACCCAGTGTAGAATGGTCACCCCTGGAACCATATACACATAAGCAACAAAACAGGAAACCAATAGATTATATATACATATACATATATATATATATATATATATATATATATATATATACATATATATATATAACACAAATTCATGCATGCATACATATGTACATATATATGTATGTAACAAAAGTAGTCAAAGAAATGAAGATATCAGCTTGAGAGAAGGTGTGTTGGAGCAGGTTGAGGTTAGAAGGACTGGAGGGACAAAGTGATTTAAATGTATTTCATTTAAAGATGTATTTCAAAAACTAAAAATAAATATAGACCTTCAAAATAACTAATAATCAGCCATTGAAAAATAAAAAAATAATCACACCTGCTTACTTTTAACTTCAAAAATATGTGCCTTATTAATTTTGATGCCATGTGTGTTTGTAATTTTGGTGGAGCTTATTTTCTACTTTTATTGCCCTAAAAAGTGTTGTAATTTATTCTTAAGGAGTGACAAGAAATTACATGACCATTTTCTTTAACTGGAAGATGGAAAGTTGCCATAGTTACTAACCCAAATGTCTGTGCTTTGATCCTGCTTTCAATATTCAGGCTGAATGATTGGTGTTCTCACTAAGTCAGCACAAGGAAGATGAAACCTAACCTGACTCCAAATCATGTCAAAAATACTTGGTGGTTTTCTGAGGTTAATGTATTCTGGCTCTAAAGCCAGGATATAAAAGTGGCCAGGGTTAATTATACCATCCTGACAAAATTCAAACTCTCAACATCCTCAGCCCTTGGTTTCTGAAGATGCCCAAGCCCCTTCACAAGTGAAACTTTAAGAAAATGACTCTACATATCTGCTTTGTTTTTCCCCAATGTCCCAATTATTAAGAAAAATAATTATTAGCCAATTTCATTAATAACACTATTCCTTTTCTTTTTTCCTTTTTACACTATTATTATTTTTATTCGATATTTCCTTTATATTTCAAATGTTAGCCCTTTTCCCAGTTTTCCGCCCTCCCAGAAACACCCTAACACATCCTCCCTACCCCTGCTTCTTTGAGGGTATTCTTCCACCTACTCACCCACTCCCACCTCCCTAACCTCAATTTCCCTACACTAGGGCATCTATTGAGCCTTCATAGGACCAGGGACCTCTCCTCCCATGACAAGGCCCATCCTCTGCTAAATATGGAGCTGGAGTCATGTGAACTCATTTGTTGATGGCTTAGTTCCTGGGAATTCGGGGGGGGGGGTCTGGTTAGTTGATATTGTTGTTCTTCCTATGGGGTTGTAAACCCCTTCAAGTCCTTCAGTACTTTCTATAACTCCTCTGTTGGGGACTCTGCCCTTAGTCCAATGGTTGGCTCTAAACATCCTCCTCTGTATTTGTCAGGGTCTGGCAGGGCCTCCTCTCAGGTGACAACTATATCAGGCTCCTGTCTGCAAGCAATCCTTGGAATGCACAATAGTGTCAGGGTTTGGTAACTGTATGGGATGGATCCCCAGATGGGACAGTCTCTGGATGGCCTTTCCTTCAGTCTCTGCTCCACACTTTATCTCCATATTTGCTCCTGTGAGTATTTTGTTCTCCTTCTAAGAAGGACCGAAGCACCTATGCTCTGGTCTTCCTTCTTATTGAGCTTCATGTGGTCTGGTTTCCTGGTAACAACTTTGCAGTCTAGTTTTGTCTTGCCCAATATGCTCAAAGTAGTTTTTTTATAACCCACTATAGCTGATGGTATTTGGGTCATAAACAGGAAATAAATGTAGTAAATATTTACTATAGTTGAGACTTCATATAGTTCTCTTCAGGTTCAGTTCTTATGCCGGTTTGGAGAGAAAGAACAGCAGGAAGCCTGCAGAGTAGATGACAGCATGAGGATGAAGAAGAAAATCTCGAGTCCTGAACCAGAAATGATATATGTGCAGGGTAAGACTCTTCGAAATCAATATAAAACCCGTTCCCAAGAGACCAAAGCACAGAGCACAGTCATCAGCAGTCTGCAGGCTCTCTGCAGAGAATTTGTAGCTTATTGCCAAATGGTAAGGCCTATGTATGATCTATAAGGTTGGAATTTCCTTCAAAGTAATGCAGTGATCTTGGATTGAGAGCTGACCAGAGATAAAACACATACATTTATTCCTACCCAAGCCTGAAATCTGCATATAATGAAATGGGTCAGTATTCAATCCGTGTTCTGAAGTAAAGTATAATTCTAAATTGAGAGACAGAAGACCAACAGCGCCTTTTCATTTTTATATGTAACATAATTTGTTTAATTAAAATTCTATGCATATGAACAAGTTATTATAACTAATGAGAATAAAGCAGAAATTGACTTGAAATTTGAATCAGATATTGGGGTCACTAGAATTTTGTGAACAACTGATGATTTTCACTAAATAGAATAGGATGAAGAGTTTTTCCAGAGAAATGGAATCTGAAAGATAAGACATTATTAGGACTTGATAGGTGATCTGGTAACAGATTTGGCAAATAAATAGAGATGGTGAACAGAAAAAGAAAGGACTCAAATTTCAACCTGAGAGAGAAACAGAGAAAGAGAGAGAGAGACTTAGAGAGAGAGGCCTAATTTAAAAATAAAGGAAAAAATAGGAAAGCTTGTGTCTTACATCCTGTCTATAATTCTATAAAAAACATGAGAATAGGATAGAATTGGTGATAAAATTTAAGCACTGCTAATTAAGCCAGGGTCCATAATTATCAGATCCCTCAGGGGCAGAGGCAGTAAAAATACAAAATAAAAAAATAAACTTAGTATAAGAGAATAAAATCACAATGAACCAAATAAAAACAATGTGCTTTAAAGAGAAAGAGGAGTAACTTAAAAAGTGGTCACACAACATTTTAATTTTTCTCTGATTTGAGCTTTAGATCTGTAGAATATAATTGAAAAGTAGAAAGAAGAGAAGAAAGTGTATGGAGATCATAAAAGACCTAGACTTATAGAAACTAGAAAATAATAAAAAATATGAGAGAAGTGAGATCATTAAATCAGGACAGCATGAGACAATTATGGTGGTCTTAAATTTTTTAATGTTTTCAGGGTGAAAGCCAATTTTTGTTTTGTTTTGATTTGTTTGTTTGTTTTGTTTTTGTTGTTTGTCTTTCTGTGTAAGGTCAGAGAACAGCTTAAACACAAGTTTCAAGGAAGTAATTTTTGACTGAACAAAGAAAATGTAACAAATTGTTCTGAATAAAAATGAATGAATTTAACTCATTGAATGAATACCCAATCATTGACATTTTAAGTTGACCATGTGTCACATTTGCAGAAGGTATTCTTAAACTGAATGTGAGTTTTATGAGCTCTCCTGGAAGATGCTTTGTAACACCAAGGTTAAATAATTCCATAGTGCACATTTTAGTGATGGACTGCTGTATTTTCATGACTACAGTTGACTTAGGGTGCCTTTCATTTAATCATGAACTCAGCAAATATTATTGGATAACTACCTCATGGAAGATCCCAGGGCTGGCATTGATGATACCAAGAGGTGTAAAACATAGTTCTTGACTATAAACAAGAGAAATCCAGCTGAGTTGTGGTTTTGAATTATTTAGGTTACTATTATGTAACAGCTCAAATGAAAACAGTCACACATTATTAAACTATAGCTGAATGGTGTCAAAGAAGGATCCTCCAAATGGGTATGTGGTTCTTTTTTATTTTTTCCAAAGGAGATTACAGGCTTTTTGTCAAGTAGTAAACAACCATAAATATGACCCCTTTTGGGGTAATTTTATTGTACTCTACCTTAGTGGTCTAGAAGTAATGCTAAGGGTGCCAGTGATCTTAGCTAAAATAACAATCGTGCATTCTTCACTTCTGCCTTCTATTTTGGTTGCCAGTGTAATAATTTCCATTTTCCGGCATGCAATTATCAAATAAAACCTTTATGTGACAGCAGAAGAAAACTGCTCACAGTAATTTTTAAGTATATTTTCTGTACTGTTCAAATCTTCTGCACTTATTTCCTGGCCCAAACATTTCCCATTACTAACTGTAATGGGTTTGAAAATCTTTAATCCCAGTTTTTAAATAACTTAAGATGAATGGTTGGCTTATGGTATAGTCTGGTGAGATATGAACAGATATCTCCAAAACCATGCTTTTCACATTGAAACCTATTCTTTTTGGTTTTTTTTTTTTTCGAAACAAGGTTTCTCTGTGTAGCTCTCTGGCTGTCCTGGAACTCACTCTGTAGACCAGGCTGGCCTCGAACTCAGAAATCCGCCTGCCTCTGCCTCCCAAGAGCTGGGATTAAAGGCGTGCGCCACCACTGCCCGGCAGAAACCTATTCTTAAAACTGTCATCCAGGGGAAATAATGGTTTGCATTGAAACACACTTTCTTTTTTAGCATAATTTTTTTTTAATTAGATGT
>NW_022196912.1:81959284-82004540 GCF_008632895.1 Mastomys coucha | reverse complement strand
AACAATCCCCTGTTCCCTCCCCCTTCCCCCTGCTCACCCCACCCCGTCTTGCTTACTGGCCCTGGCATTCCCCTACACTAGGGTATAGAACTGGAGAGGAGAATGTGAAATACCACATATCTTAGGTATTTGTTTTTTAAAAAAATCTGTTGTTGATTTACCCTCAAGCATTACTGAAAACTATTGTAACTATATGTCAGCTCCACTGCTTGAAGATTGTTTCATCTGTGATGTTGTATTCTCGTTTGGTATGCCTTTCTACTTGTAAGCTCCTAAGGGAGGAGAGTGACATTTTATTTCAGTGGCAAACTAAGTCTCAGCAGTTTCTAATATGATGGATCACAAAATGGAAATGTAGATGTCTCAACTGTAGTTGTGTGTGGCAGGCTTAATGAAACTATGCACTTCTCTGCCAAGGCTGTATAGAGGCAGACACATTTGGTTACCCCGAGACTGAGCTTCTCTAGAGAGTACAGCAAAGCTCAGTCAACTATGCCCTACCTGTCTTCCTGATTGTCTCTTCTCTTTCTCAGTCTTCAAATGTTTCTTATGACTTTATATTTAGGAAACCTTAAGATAAGAACTACACATTTCAGTATCTGCCATTCCTACATTTTTCTACTTCGAGGACAATATTTTAAAAAGAAAGTGGTCAAACAGTAATCTCTAAATAGATTTAAAAGTTTAAACTGAAATTACAATTGTAGTTAGTAATTTTTAGTCAATATCAATTAAATTATAATCAAACTCTATTGTTTGAATTAACCTTGATTGTGTATACAAACTTGTGTCTGTAGTTCTGATAACTGCATAATTTGTTTACTTACCATACACGCTGTCACTTGAAAACAAAATAAGTAGGATGAATGGACTTATTGAATATATTTTTGTTGTCACTGTCATTGCTGTTGTCATCATCATCATCATCATCATCATCATCATCATCATCATCATCATCATATCAATCTTTGTGATTATTGTTGTCCATGGGCTCTGCCTAACTGACATACTCAAATAGGGAGGTTGATCCTCCTATATCAGGAGCCCATTGCCTGTGTTTGTCCCAGTCCCTCTGCATTCAACAGGAAACACCTGTCTAATGTAACAAGCTCTACATTTTCTGATTAGTGACATTTGGAACTTAATAACATATCATCCAGGTATGTCCTACCTTGCTTCTTCAATACTGCTCATACTTTACAACTTTAAGATTCTCATTAGGAAAATGGCAACAAAGGAATCCAAAATTGATACTTAAGTTGTTTAATTTAGTAAGGCAGTATATACCTAGATGGAATCAGAGTGAGATAAATCAATGTTTAGCTACAAAAAAAAAGTGATACAGAGAAGATAATTTCTTTGGTGAGCATATCCAGGTGCATGTGACATTTCTACTTATATCTGGTTATGCATACACTCACATTCTTGATACTCAAATATTGAAAGGAAACATCATACCCTTTTAGTAATCTATTTTATAAAACAGAGAATAGAAATATCATTTCATTAATTTACCCATGGAAACAAGAATGTAAGCACTTTTGACCATCTTTTTTTCTTAAATTGGAACATGCCCTTATTCTTTAGTTTGTTGTAGTATTTAAAGGAAGAATGGATACAAAAGAAAGTATGTTCTGTTAAAAACTCATGAGGGAGATTGATAGATTACGCAGTGGAAATATGAAAGGTTTTCAATGAACATTTTATTTTTTGTATATAAAATTATAGCAACAATTGGCATTGAAGTTACAACTAAAATATAAAAATACTCAGATACAATTTTTGAATGAGATTTTTTTTGACATAGGCAATTGGGCTTGAAATCGTAATACTGAGAAAGCTGAGATAGGATTTTCAAGAATTTGAAATCATTCTAAGGTATATAGTGAGTTACAGGCCAGCTTGTACAGATCTAGACTTGTCTTTCTATTAGAATTGTTATTTTTAATCAGCACACATTGATTGTATCAACTAATTGAGTTCATTGTGATATTGTCATCTGCATACAATATACACTGATCAAATCCAGCCTCTTGTCTTCATGTTTCTTATTCTTTCGAACCTCTGTTCATCCCTATTCTATGTTCTGGTCGATAGTTAATCTTCACACATGACAGAACATGGAATACTGGCCTGTGGGTCACTTAGTTCATGTAACATAATGACTTCCAATTCCAAGCTTCTGCCCATAGTTATATTATTCTATTTTTTTTTTTTATATTTTAATACTACTCCATTGTGTGCTTATAGTACACTTTCTTTAGCTACCTACCTTTCGATGGTAAACTAAACTGAGTCTAGGAAGAATAGCACTATGGTAAATATGGATAAGCAGGTATGTGTAGGCAACATGCTCAGCTAATTACACATACACACCCATACGTACTATGTATGTGTGTATGCATGCATGTATGTATGTATGTATATATGATGATATATGTGTGTGTGTGTGTGTGTGTGTGTGTGTGTGTGTATGTGTGTGTGTTTGTGTGTGTATACAATAGTGTGGTTTTGAGGTTTTTCCCATAGATCTATTTCTAGCTTTTTTGAGGAAACTTCATTTTTTTTCCTCAAAGTAGATGTACTAATTTAATTTCCACAGATTATTTTAAGAAATTGGCAGGGGTCTTAAAATTACATTATTTAATTCTCTCAACAATCTATATAGGTCAAAATTTCGTTATCTCTACAACTTTACCAGAAGTAGCTATATTACTGTTATGTGTTTTAGGTGAATTTCTTTCTGACTGGGGAAAGATATGGTGACATTTATTTGATGTATAAGTTTTAATATGCCAAATAACTATTTATGTTAAGCATTTGAAAATTTTTGTCGGTCCTATTTTCCTTCTTAGAAGTGTTTATTCAAGCCTTTCTTATGTTCTCACATTGAATCACAAGATTTATGATTGTTAACATTTCTGAGTTCTTTATATATTTTGTATTTTACTTCTCTGTCCAATGACATCAGCTAACAAAATTGTTCTTTCCTCCTATGTGTTATCTATTCTCAATATCAAACTATTCTTAATGAATTTTGAGTCATGTAATTTTGGAAGCACCTCAGAAATCTTGGAAGAATGGTATGTAAGCACCTTTAAGTCCTAACTCCAATTTTCATAAGCAAGATTCCCTGGAAGGTTGAAATTTTATCGAATGTTTGATATTACTTGAGTTATAAGGTATATGTGCCAACCTAGGGAAGTACTCGTTTACAACTTTTATATCCATGGCATATTCTTATTAATGAACTTAAATCAATGATAAAATGTCAATGCTTTCTAATCAAAATTAAAGAGAACACTCCCAGCAATTTGAAACCCATTTTGAAATAATACAGTATTACAGATATTAATAGTTTTCTCTTTTCTTTATGACAATATTTTAGAATGGGGACAGCTGGGACATTTTAGTGAGATTCATTTTTAACGAGAGATCTCCACTTAAGTTTTTCATGGAATGAACCTAATAGTTGAGCTGTATGTCCTAAAGAGAACCTGAGTTACTTGAGTGTTTTGATATTCATGTTATTAATTTCTAACAGGTCAAGTGCTTAAATTAAAGCACTCATTGATTTCTGATTTTTTTTCTTGGCTATGAGCTCATTTATTTTAATGGAATTGTTAATAAAATGTCAAGTCACTCCTGTTCTATGTCCTGTATCTATTTTGTGACTACACTTGTGATCTGTCACTGAAAAAAAGGACTAATATAATTTTTCAGGCTTTGCAAACTACTTACATTTTAATGTCTATAATATAGATTTTTGCATTAGAAAGTTCATATGGGTTCATAGCATGCAGCTTTACTTACCACTGACATCAGTCTATTCTGGGAAATAAAGCCTGAGAATTGCTTCTAGTTGGATAATAGCCAGAACTGTGCTTTTAGATAGGCAGTAGTCAGGTTTTGAGATATTTTTCAGGACTCATATTTTCCCTCATATATTCTGAGTACATTTGTTTTGTTTTCTAATAAGAAGAGGCACATTCCTTAAGTCTGAGGCATTGTTTGACTTACATAAAAGATGAAAAACACCATTAAAGAGATAATAGGTGAGAATGAATTCAATCCCACATGGTACTTCTAGTTATCTTGGAGAATAAGTGGAGAGGGATTTGACAATGTGAGGCTTAATATGGAACATGACCAAAAGATCTGCACATTCTCATGTTTCACATCTGGAATGAATATATATTCTGAGCTTAGTGCATTGACATACTCTTTTTGAAATGAAAAATGACTGCAACAACAGGAACCATTTCCTTTCAATTATTTTCTAATATGGAACTCCTTGGTTTGTAAGAAGTAGGCTCCCCTGGCTTAGTAAAGTTTCTTGTCCAGGAGAATAGTGATCTTTTGATTTTTTTTTTTTTTGCACTGATTTACATCAAATAGCTTTGATGGAGGTAGGAAATCATCAGAATTTTCATTGACCCTTTTATGCCAACAAAGACAATAAAATGATGGTTTGTGATTCAAAAATGCTTTTCTGGGAAATAATTTCACAGCACAGGCAGCTGAAACATGAAGGTAGAAATGTCTACTGTATGTATAGTATGTGGTTTGCTTCCATCTTACCGGCACTCCAGAAAATGGAGACAAAGGGACTTGGAAAGTAATAAGGACATACAATGAGCAATAGAATTCCTCTACAGCTCTTCTAAAGAGCCATGGATGAAGATATGAAAGTCTAACTTCTTCCTTTGCTGCACTGGCTTTACACCTACCTTTTCCAGAGGAAATTCATCAACCATTTCAACTGAACTTTATATTCAAATTAAGATACTTTCCCTGGTAGATTGAAATTTAATTCTCAGCTGTGGAAGATTTGTGTTTTGACATTGTATGCAAAGAAACATGTTGAAAAAAGTAGAAAATGTAAGTATACATTGCGCGTGTGTGTGTATAAATGTGGCCTGACATATTTCTTACATGAGAATAATAGAGAAGAAAGAAACTACTTGAGATCCTTATATTAAAACATAATTATGAATGAAATATACACTAGGGCATGAAGTGAAAATGTAAAAGATTTATTTATTTATTGTTAGTGTACTTCTGCATGTCTAAATGCATAAATGTGCCCACAGAGGCCAAAATAAGATATTGGGTCCCCTGAAATGAAGTGACAGGGGGATGTGAACCATCTGATGTGGGTGGTAGGAAATGAACCTAGGTCCTCTGCAAAATCAGTAAGTGCTTTTAACTGATGAGTAATCTCTCAAGCTCCATAGGCTACAAATTCTTAATATAAGTATTTTAATTGGTAGGAATCTTAGAATTATTAATTATTCTGTGTTTTTGAAAATTATACATAAAGTCAAAATGAGTATTTCATGAGTATATATGTTAAGATATGAAAAAGCACCACTAATAAAGATGTTTCAATTTAGTAATATAGTTTTCAATATAAATGGAAAAGACTATCAGAATAGAGAATGGAAAGTCAAGATGTGGTCCAGCACCTTTTCTGTTTGTGTATCTGCTGATGTGTGTTTGACAGCCTTTTACTGAGTTCAGAACTCATAAATTTTAGTGGTGCCACAGATGGCCTTTATGTTTTAAGAAGATATATTTCAAGTCCCTCTAAATGGTTACCCCAACTTACCTTTAGAAAACTACTCTTTAGAGATATACAGTGATTCACAGTTGTAGACAGGAAAAATAAAATAAAGACAGGTGTAAAATTAAAGATGTACAAGTATGTTGTTTCAGTTATACATATGCTCTTTTCTGCTTATATTACTTATTCTTATCTGTTTTATTGTGTTTATTTTAGATGTATATTGAGGAAAGTAATTCTTAAAGAAAAGAAGGAAAGCTTTGTTTTGAACTGCTTTATTAGTGCCACACAATAATATATAAGAATTTTTATATGTATAAAACTTTCAAATATGATTATAATGCAATTTTAGAGTATATTGCTTCAGAAATGATTTATCTACATGTGGGTATATTAAAGTTGTATTAGGTTTCTTTTTCCCACTAAAAGAAAATTTAATAATTCTTCTCTGCCTCTGTTTATATGAAATCTGTTGAATGCATCTGTCTGCCAACCCACCTCCACAAATATAACTGGGTTATGAGGGTAGAACATTCTATTTGAGGATACTCCTTATTAGTTTATTAGTTGCTAGGCAAGATTTTTTTTTTTGTCCAGAGTGATATCATTCGTGTGCCATGCTCATTTCACACACCAAGGGTACTCCATACACTCTACTGCAACATTACATAATAGTGTTACTTTTATGAATTTACTGGTTTACTTCCTGAATCCAGTCCATAACAATATTTATTGATATGTCTAGCATTTTATTGTAGCACCCATCATCTGAATTTCCTACAATATTTAAACAATTAAAAACACAAAAGTAAGGAAATCTGACAAGAGGCCGTATATGCTGAGCATTTCTTTGCTTAGTAAATAGGGATCGGTGAGGTCTTCTAAAGAGCCGGTTAACCATGACATTTATTTACAAACGTCCAGGCATGTTACTGTTCATGTTTGAGTCAGTTGACATTACTCAAGCGCCTTGTGTTCAAAATTGTAGGTAACTAAAGTTAAAAGTGTCTATGTTTTACTCATATTCTCTGAGCTGTGAGGCAGAATCCAAGTGACAGTCCTTTGTGTTTTGTATGCTGAGCATTAAAATGAAACACAATCTGGAACATGGTTTATATTAACTAGATATGTGATGCTTATAATTGTATGCTATTTACATATTGCTTTATGAAATGAAAATTAATAGCTTGTAAAGCTGACTTCTCTTCTTTGGTACCATGGAATATGTGTGTGTCTGCCCATATTGCTCAATAGCTTTTTCTAGTTGGTATGTTTTGACTTCATAATGTCCCTCTGAACTATACAGAGTATAAGGTTGACTTGGTTAGACTACTGTTTGAAAGACACCCTGGCTTGTCACACTTAAAGTTTTATATTCACCAGCGAGTTTTACTGGCTTAATTATGCAATCTAAGATGTTATTTATCTGATATTTTCATTCTAAAAGGAGGGTATACAGTCATATGTGCATATTTGTTAATATTTATATTACATATTAATATTGCAAGCACCTGATTCTCAATTGGTGGTTCGGTTCAATAGTCTATTTTGTGAAGTAAGTGGTTCTAAATGATAATGTCAAGGTAGAGGAAAGTTTGACTCTTGATAGGTACAATTTGCCTCTGATGCATTCCCAAGTTGATGATTATTAGAGACATAATTCACCTGTGAGGCAAGTGGATCTTTATTACAGGAAACAACACTGCACACATGCCAGTACAATAGAAAATGCACTGAATCTTGAAATTGAGGTTTGTGTTCAAGCTTCGGCTATTTTCCACTGGTGCTATGAATCAATACTCACTGGTGGTTGAGTTCTTGACAATGAAAGGTGCAATAGGCAGATAGTCTTTTCGACTTAACAGACAATTGAGGTTCTAATGCTTATGATGGTTCAGAACATGAAATGAGCATATAGAATTTGTTTCTGTTTTGATTTCTCTCTATATATTATCCTTGACCATACTGTCTTACCAGTCTCTTCACATTCCTGAGAAATATTCTGAGATTTGAAAACTATTTTTTCCACATAGAAAACATATTTCTCATTGAACAATCTCCCCAGTTCCTTGTTTCAATTTTAATTATTTGTTCTATTTGTAATATTATAGTATAATTACATCATTTCCTTCTTTTCTTTCCTCCCTCCTGTTCCTCTCATGTACACCATCTTGGTTAATTTAAAGTTCATGTCTTCTTTATGAATTGGGTTGTTGCATACATACATGGTTATATACATACATATACATGACTACCTTCTGCCCAGTCTTTGTAACATTACTTGGTGTATGTTTTCAGGCTATTTGGTATTGGATAAGCAATTAGTATGTTGTTTCCTGATATAGATGATTTTTCCAACTCTTGAAGATTCCTTAGTTGTTTCTAACTCTTTGTGTAGTATTGAGGACTCTTGGGTTCCCCCCAACCTCAACCACAACAACATGCCTATGGTCATTGTTCTTGTTAGGCTCATATTTAGCAGTCATGTTGATGAGACATTATAGGTTTAACTTCTAACATTCTTAGCAGACAGACTCTCATGGCAAACTGTCAGATCCTGTATCTTTTACAATCTTCCTGACCCTTCACTCCAATGATCCCTGAGACTTAAGTGTGGGGCTTGTCCTTCTAGGTCAGCTTCCTAGATTCTGGTATTATAGACCACTGTGTAATCCATTATGCTCTATGCCACGGGACTTGAATTAAACCCCAAGAACTGAAGCTTCTCTTTCAATCTGTCTTAAGGACTTGTTATTTGGCACCCAGCCACTAAATATTCATTATTTCCAGTATGTGTGAGGGAAAAGAGGGAAGGATCAGGAAATGGTATTCTGATGCCCTCATTGTCAACACTGCTGTCTAAGGTTTGTCTTAGGAAGGGTGATCCTTAGAGCTTTATATGTGCAGTTTCTTCACTGCTATACAGAATTACACAATTAAGACTTTGAGGCTACCTCTAAAAGTGTTGGTGATCAAGCTGAGTGGAGAGCATCTTAAATACTTATTACTTTCTAGTTCTATCCATGCCTAGCTTTCTAATCTGCTATGCAAGTCTTTAAACCTGTCTAAATCCTAAAATACACTCTTTTTGTGTAAAAGGTCATCTTGATTACTTTCTGATGCTGACTGGCAGAGCCTCCTTTTCTACTCCCCTTTCTTTAACTAATCTTGTTTATTCAGTGAACTTTACCTGAAAATGCAAAGTGAGTATAGACATGAAAGCGGAACTTTCAGGTGTATAAAGAGATAAAATGTAGTTCATTCATATTTCAAAGGTAATCATGGATAATCATGCAAGATTTTCGTCACAGGAGATGAGCCAGATGCACAAATCTCCTGGAGAAAGCAGAGTAATAGGGGTAGTAAGAAAGTAGAGGGGACAATATTGTGTTGTGACCTTACAATCAAGTACAGGCTGATAAGGTATATATGAGAGGGTAAGAGAAGACACATTATCCTTTGCTTATCAGTGAAGACAATCAGGGCCTCTTTGTTTTTATCTATTTAGAAAACTTTACTTTATGGTGGTATTATAGTAAAGGCCTTGCGATTTTGTAGAAAACACTTCAGATAACTCTAGAGATTTAATTTTTAAAACATGGTTCCCTCTTTTTGGTTCTAAAAAATTGTCAGTAGTAGGATAGAATTTCAGAAGTTAAAATTAGTGTGGTGTGGGTTTTTTAATAGAAATTTACTTGACTCCGAACTTCAGCTAGGATCTGTCTAGAAGAAGTGCTTAAAATAAGTACCGTATTCACCAGAAACTGGGATGGAAATTACATATGTTATACATATACATTACTATTATACACACACATATATGTATATGCACATATACATATATAATCATTATACATAAATATACATATACATTTATATTTAATCATCTCTTGACTGAAAGCTGAGAAGCATAGTGCTCTCAACAAAAGGAGTAAATGTATCAAGTTTTTTTCAAACTGCAGCTAGAAACCAAAGAAATTATTCCCTACATCTTTCTCAAAAAACAAAACAAAGCAAAAGCAATCAACACTGCCTCTGAAGAACTCAGCAGCCAGCTCACAGAAATGCTTCTTATTGTGAAGTTGGCTGTAGGTTGCTTTCCTGACAGAATGTGAAGGACAACCCTCGCCAGTGTCTTTGCATTCTATTTGACGTTTTAGTCCAGAGAAAGCAACAGGATTATTATTTTTTTCACATTTACTGTAGTTGAGACCCTGCTTATTCATATTCATCATATTTTTGCAAGAGATGATTTATGTTCTAAAGATGTAAGGTGCATGAGAAATCCTTACTGATCTGATTTACAGAATGTTAATTTGGAATAGCCATTTACTATTCATTTCTACAACATTGAAAACAGGTCAATTAGTCTTTATCTCAGGATTAGTAAACACTAATACTTTGAATTGCTTATATTTCCAACACTGGGCTGGTTTTATTGCTAGCAGTAGTTTTCAAATTGGATTACAAAGTAAAATTCTTCTCTACTGGAATTTAATCCATATTCATTTGGTTGTCTCCCACCTCCTCATTTAGGGACAATGTGTATTGGAATGTATCTTACAGGACATATTTTCACTGTAATTTATTTGCCTCTCTATTATTGCCTAAATGCTTATTTGTCAATTAGTTGATTAAGACCCTCAACTTATCAGTCTGTTTCTTTACCTAAATAGCAAAAGATCACTAACAGGAAGTAAGAGAAATGTTTAATAATCCATTTTTTTTCAATTTAAGAACTATAACACAATGTATTATATTGTTGCAGATAGATTGATATATTTCTATATTAGAGATTTAGAAATCACATATTAGTGAGTGTAGTCATGGTGTTTATACTTTCTCCCAACATTTGAGTAATAGTACCAACTGATTTATGGAATTTTTTGAATGATTTTGAACTACACAATGGATTTGAGACCATGTTGAATGTTAATATCTAGTGAATTATTTTATATATAACTCATTTTTTAAACTTTTCTAATTAAAGAACTATAATGGGTAACTTTAAGGGAATCACCTTTTGTTTCTAACACTTACTAAAATCTTCCTCTCCATTAGAAAACTGTGCCAGCCAAGTATTTGTACCTAGACAAAGATGGCTACTATGCTCACAGTGAATGTGTGAACTGTGTGTGGCACCACAGGGAACCTGTTTTATAAGAGATGCTATCAATAATTTCAACATAATGCTGATTTTGCTTAAGGCAATCACTGAACTGTGGATTGGAATTAGCATTTCACAGCTGAAGTAATGTTAAGTGTAGACCTTGGCCTTGGCTATGACAGATTTATAATGTTGACAGAACAAGGCATCTCTTCATAAGTCATGCAAATCTTATGCATGACCCAGAAAGGTTGATACCACTTTTGGAAATAAAATGAAGAATTTGAGTTATGGTTTTATGGCCTTCTAATTTAGGGAATTTTGGCATCTTTCCGAATGACTTTGAACTATAGTAGTTTGAGACCATATTGAATGTTTATATCTATTGAATTATTTTATATGTAACACATATTTTGTTGGCATACCTAAAGAACTACAATTGGTAGTTTTATAAATGTCACCTTTTGTTTCTGACACTTACCAAATTCTTCCTTACCTTTAGATAATTGTGTCAGATGTAAAGAGTCAAGAGATTGCATCTTAACCTTCTTATTACTTGAATAAAATATGAACAATCATTTAAACAATATTGTATCATCTAAGAGATTTTTCTGAGTTGTAGGACATGGTAGCTTGTGACAGCCCTATGACACTTGGTCAGGGTTGAACATTACTGAACCAAAGTTATATCATTTTCAGGCTGTTGTGTTTATATGTTAAATGGCTTGAACTTTTTATTTAGGTTTTGAGAGATGTGGGTATTCATCATTCAAACAGAAAACTACAGATGGTCCTTGTAGGGCTATACCTGATTGTATGTATCTATAGCTTGCTAAGCTGCAAAGCCTATATTTCCTCTGTTCTTTTCCATACTCTTCCTGCATATTTAGCATAATGAAGATCAACTCTACTCTTGAGATGCATGCTCCACTAGTTGCATTGTATTTCTCCTTCAAACAAGCATATGTTATTGTGTATCTGTGGCCTATATTGTTTTTGCTTTTCTCATGAATATTGCATAATAGTTTTAATTAATAAGTTGATGAAAACATTTTTTTAGAAAGACATAATTTATGAATAGATCTATTAGATTAGGAATATTGCAAAAAGAGCAAAAGTATTTTTTAAAAAAGTTTAAAAGCTTACATGTTCACTTAATCCACATAAGAAATTGTAATAAAAAATATTTACTATGTTATAACTATTGTAAATGTATGAACTGGTTTATGTGAACTGCTTCCAAATATAGAAAAATATAATTATTAAATAAGTGTTTCATTATTGAAAATGACAGTTTTTTTTCTGTAAGCACATATATTGCTGATTTCATGGCACATATTTACAAAATTCATTATTTCAAATCAGTAGTAAGGTTCCTTTCAGACTAAAGTATGACTTGATTTCATTAAGTTAGTAATTTTTTTACTGGAGTTTATTATTTACTGAGAGCCTTCTACCCACCAGGGATTCTTACAAAATCTGAAAAGGCACCTGTAAATGAAATAGTTCTTGCTTTCTTTGAAGGTAGATTTGCAGACATAGAACTGTTGGCTAAAAACAGTGCTGGCCAGAAAACAAGCCATAAGGAAGTTAAGACTGTACAACAGAATAGCAACAAATTGTAAGAGGATTGCTGTTTTGTGATCATGATAGTGAAATCAATGCCACGGAAGTAGCCTTTGTGCACAGATCTAAAATATAGGAATAAGTTGTTTACATTTTATGCTGAGTAGATATTAGGAACAAAATCCCCCAGGCAGGGATATGCTCAAGCAGGGTCAGAAAGAAGGTACATTTAATGGAAGGTAAGATAAGATGAGGTCAGAGAGGCAGGGGCCAGATCTGGGAGGACTTATCGACACAGTGCAAGGAGTTCGGACTTTAACTTAATCACATTGGGAAGTCACTGGCATGTGGCCCATTTATCCTCACATCACCCTGGAACTATCAGGCCTTCACTGCAGCATGAAAAGGGAAGGTCAGTGACATCATGGATATTTGAGGCTCTGCTTGTTACTTCAGGTTTTCAAATGCAATGGGGGGTGTCGAGGTATAGATTATAATTAAAATAATATAAATCTCTTAAGGTACTATTTAAAAATGGCAAAGGGCAAGTAAGGGGAATTACTGTCACCATTATAGCAAAAGTTTTGTTAGTCTTCTTTTAATCAATAAATGGAACAAACAGAAAAGTGTTTTCATCCTCCTTTTATTGAATAATCTGATTTATTTTGTGGATTATCACTGTTTCTAAAATTTCTAATTATAGAGGGGTCCCTTCCTCCCATTTTCCTTAGTTAAATGGTATATATTCCAAAAGTTTGGCTAGATATATCCAAAGCCAACCCTACCCATTTTAGCAACACTTTTACTAGTAATCTACTTTTGTCCATGTTAGAGTTCATCCTGTTGTATAATATAGACTAAATTCTTTCTCACCTGAGCATTTTGATTTTTTTCTTAGCTGGTCTCTGGAAATAACAAATATTGACTCTGTGTCACTGTGTTGCCCTCAATAATTCAATTTTCTTCCCCAAACTTACTTGGATCTGCAAATATTTTAACTCAGTTCTTATCCAAGTTTTATGATTTCTTACCAAATTTTGCTATTTATATATCCATTTACCTTATTTTTTAAAATGTATCGAACATATCAGGACTTATGGCTTACCTACCAGGTCATCAATCTACACTGTAAAAACTTAAAAGTTAAAAAATATTAATAAAACAACACCCTTTACCACACTTACCTGAAGAACTAGCTTTCATACCAATAATTAATAGACATAAAATCACATCTCCTCCTCTTCCTCTTGACCCTCCTCCTCTTTATTCGAAGTGAAATAATCAATAAAAGTAGTGTTAGAAATAAAATCAATGCATATAGCAATTTAGGAAACTTGTATCACTAACTAATTCTCTATTACTCAGATAATTTTAGCTGAGTTGCTTAAGCACTGTCAAATCACATAGTTTGTATGATTTTTTTTCCAAAAACAAAGAGAATAGCCCAGTGATGCTGCCTCCTTAATAGTAAAGTTAGACATTGACTATCAGTGATGCTGTTTCCTTCCTAGTACCATTCAGCGTTGGTTATTTTCTTTTTAATTGGATGAGCAATGGTACTTAAGAAAATAATTACTGCATCCTAACTCATCTTAGTAGGAATGAATCATGGGACAGTATGTTGATATCTTGCTATTTTTGTTGTTGTTTTTGTCTAGTTCTATCTATTTCCGTGTTACTTAGATGAGTAACAATTCAAAGTTTTCCAGTAGTGTCATATTTAGTATATTTCAGCCCAAATATATTTTACAACAAAATGGGTTGTGTAAGCAATGTCAACTCAGAAAATATATTATGATAGATACACAAATAGTAAGTTATTCTGGTTTTGTTGTTGCTATAGATTTTACTTTTTCCTATGACCTAATATCATGAGGGCTGGGAAGTTGCAGATTATGGTGCCAGTATCTACTTGGACACAGTGACCATTTTCTTGCTGGGTCACAATGTGGCAGACATTGTGGGGACATGAGTGGACAGGAATGAAACATTTTGGAAGAGGCGTCTGCTCCTGTTCTCTTGAGGTTTCTGTCCTGCAATTTTGAAAACACTTGTTTGTACTGAAGGAGAATAAACTTGCAGCAAAGGGTCAGCTACCCAGTACAGAACAAAGACGCACTTCTCTGCACAGTAGACAGAGAATGAATCAATTTAAGAGAAACTTAATGGGAATGAAAAGAAACATTTTAAACTTAATTTTGCTTCCCATCTGTATGCCATAGTACTCTTGAAGTGTTTTCAGTGTGTTTTTGAGGAGCAGCTTATTTTTTATAAATCTTCTACTTTTAAGTAAATTTTGGACTGATTTTATCTGTGGCAGTTCCTAAATGTACTTTGAGACCCAAAAAATACCAAGAAAAAATGTTATTGCGATGGTTTGATGATAAGAGTACTTAATTCTTTGCTACAGACATTGCTTAACTTGGTAATGCATTCTAGAGATCAAAACACTTTGGAATACAGACATTTGCAACATAATAAATGACTAAGAGTAGTGAACGAGTTATATAAGCACTGGTAACATAGCTGAAAATATTCAAACTGAAAAGAGTCATAGGAGAAAGGGGTTTCTGCAAATCTTTAGGAATGAAAGCATGTTGCAGAGGAATTTTTCTTAGGGAGTGGGACTGCTACACACTATTCTCTGATATTGTAGTGCAGTATTACGAAAGCTTCATAATGCACAGAGCCATTCATGACAGCATTCTCTTTTTGAAGACAGTATTTCGTGGCGATGTGAAGACAAGGGAGATGCTTGTAACTAGAGGTGTAGATGGATTCCTGCCTGAGGAGATGTTGAACTCCATTAGACTTACAATCACTGTTTGAATCAAAGCTTCAGCTTTCAGAATCTGTTCAAACAGAGTAAAGAGCAACCTGGGTAATCAGCTTGGTGATCTTAAGCCAAAATTTAATTTTCCTTAGCTACTGACATAATCTTGGCAGAAAGAAAATTTCTGTATGAATTATTTAAGCAACTCTGACAGTGAAGATAAGATCCATGTAAGCATTATCTGGGATGGGATAAAGAAATATATTAAGAAAATAAAGCATTTACCCTTTATCGGTTAGGGAAACCTTGAAATCACTACTCAGAACTTTTCTTCTAGAGCCTGATTATGTACAGCTAACTTGTCATGACCACTTATCAACTCTTTCTTACTTAGGATCAAACATGGGTATGTATAATCCTGTCTTGCTCCTTTGTGATCTACTCTGTTTAGGACCCCATTTTTTATTGGTATTAGAACTGAGGTTTT
This sequence comes from Mastomys coucha, assembly GCF_008632895.1. Classification (NCBI taxonomy): domain Eukaryota; kingdom Metazoa; phylum Chordata; class Mammalia; order Rodentia; family Muridae; genus Mastomys; species Mastomys coucha. The sequence goes on along the minus strand of NW_022196912.1, from coordinate 81,989,041 downwards.
GTTTTTTCTTTTATCTGAACAGTTTTTATGCAAACAGTTGTAGAAATGTATGATTCACTCCCTCTTTGTGCTTGGTGGCTCTGCTAAAATTCACACACTCCAGGAAAAAGAGGTGCTTCTTTTCAATCAGTAGTTTTAGTTCTTTTTTCTAATTTTTGCTTTTTATTTCTAATGCTATAATTTTGCATAATTGTCATATAGTATATCTCCCTTAATTTTAGGCTAATATATCAGACAGCTAGTGTTCTGTTATAATCACAATTTTATATTCTGGACAGTTTACCTATCTCTTTTACATCCTAATTTATAATATTAACGGATTTGATAGTGCTACCTGTCCTTTTGGCAATTCATTGAACTCAGAACTGTCATCAATGAAGTTACATCTTCAAACAGAGTTACATCTTGAGTTACAGAGAATTTATTCAGAAAAACATGGTGGTGCCTAACAGTCATCATGCAAAAAAATGGCTTTTCCTCTCATATCTTTGTTCATCTGGTAAGGATTATCAAAGCAGGCAAAGATCTTCAATGCACTCAAAAATGTCAAAGTCAAAAATGCTTTTAAAGACATAAGAGGAATGGTGGATGCCAGAGGTCCAGATTCACAACAGGTCATGTAAAGAACTGATTTCCATTGTCCTTGTGGCTCATAGAGAACTGCTCCCACATTCATATTTAATATACAGTGGTGTGTTAGAAATGTCTAACCGATAAGAAATGCAGGGAGGAAAACAAAGGTGACCCAAGGCCAGTGATCTAATTCAGAGAAGCAACAAGGAGCTTGTTCATGGTACTTAGAAAAGAGAATGCTCACACAGTTATGTCTATCAGTGAGCAATGTTTAGTAACAAAATTTCTATACTGGTGGCTAAGGAAAAGGGAGTTTCGAAAGTATCATGAACTGTATCAGAACTTTTCTATTTCCTATAGCCTTGGTCTATGTTTTAGGCTATAGTCTAGTCTCTATTTGTTTATTATCCTACTGAGCTTATTTTTATGTCAGCCTGATGTGTAACCTCCAGTAGCATAAGCATTTCATGTTCCAAAGTGCCTAGAGAATATGTAGAGAACATGAGGATCTTTCCAGACCATCTGTAGCATCTACTGAACTCAGAGCTTTACAGGTGTTCCTCAGTTTTATCCCCACCATGGGAGACTAAAATGCAAGGTAAAGTGGGAGCTTATTGAAAATAAGGGATGAATTAGTCTATATGTTTCAAATAATGACATAAAATGCACTTTAATTTGGACTATGAGAGATTATAATAGCCTTGATAATTCTCTTGCAAATTAGCACTGTAATAGGCATCATTCTTATTCTTAAGACTGGACTATTTCACATGCCACCCTTTGCTTTCTTCCTTACAGAGTTTCCATGAAAGTTATGATGCAGAAGTTATGCACTGTATGTGTCTGTGCATGTGGTTCTTCACCAGTGCTTGTGATCACTGTCTGAACTGTTGAATAGCAGTAACTGCTGATTTCCAATTCAATGTGTACTCAAAAATGGATTTCACAACCAGCTAATGCTTGTGATTCTTCCTGTTAAAGACAGAAATTTTTAGAATGAAAATATAATAAATGTATAACTGAGAAAATAAATTCTGAAGTCTCAAATTAACTCATTTAGATTGTATTAGTGTAAATTGGTCCATGAGTTAGTTCCTTCGGCTTTAAATCACATTTCTATTACTTTCATTATAGAAGAAGCATTTAATGATGAGGTTTGCAAATCTGTGAAACAGTACCAGTTAGCTGCTAGGATCCTTGGGAAACCTTTAGACCTATAAGATACACTCACACGCACATGCATATGCACATGCACATGCACACACACATATACATACATATACATGAGGATATATATATATATATATATCCTCATGTTCTAATATATATCCTCATGTTCTATATAGTGATAGGATCTATATTTTAGAGGGATCAAGAACTAAATAATCTAAGCCTGATGATACAGTCTCACCACTTTTCAAGAGAATTATAGGTAGGCAGTAAAAGAGAAAATTCAATTGACACTTAAAGGCCTATGTGATTTATACATCCTCCAGAGACTGTATCCCCATATTGGCAGCCAGTTACAGGTGAAACAAAGTTTCTGTAATAGGATTCAGATGATGGAGCAAAGCACGGTAAGAACATTGCCTCAGTGTGAGGAACAGTATTCATTTACAGACAATTTTGACTAAACTGTGGGTTTTAAGAGGACATATAAAATATACTTTATTCTTTGATTTCTTTGACTATTCAGAAAACTAATTTTGACCTGGAATTCACCTTCTCTAGAGACTATTAAAGATTAAAGTACCTTTACATTTCAAATATTATTGTTAAAAAGGTCAATGTGACCACCCCAGTGCACAACAGTTCACTGGAGAAATATAAGCTATCTAAGGACTTCCTGAGAGAAAGGGCCTAATTGTTGAGTTAATAAAAGTCCTTTTGTTTTCTTTCTTCCATTGAAGTAGGCAAGAATAACCCTAGCACAATTACACACTTAGTGTGTGTATATATGAACACACACACCACATGTTTATATACACCTGGGTTCTTTGATGTTGAATGTTGGTGCTTTCCACAGAGGCAGACTGCAGCATGGGAAGCATCTTTAAATTTAGCTGTGTTCATGTTTAAATCCCCAAAGTAATAATATGGGCCTATTCACTTGTTTTAAACTTTTCTTTTGGATAGTCTAAGTCATGGAAATTCAAGAATATAGAAATCAAATCTCTGTAATCTTAATCCAGCTTCAATAATTATGAGAATTTCTCATTTTCTTCCAATTCTTCAACCCCTCTATTTTTACTAGATAATTTTACTAGAAATATTTTGCCTATTACCCCATGCATAAGTACTTCAGAGTGTATTTCCAAGTCTTGAGCGTAGTTGAGTAGTGTGTAAGCTTTGTCATAAGAACTTTAAGTGGCTTAAATAGCAGCAATAACTATGTAACACAGCAGACTGAAAGCCCCAAACCAACACCTTAATAGCCATGTTGTCTTTGAGATCACTGTGCAGAAACTTACTAAGAAGCAGTTGAAGGTTAGTCTAGTTGAGCCTCTGGGTGGCTGCCTGTTCTTAGTGTCTCAATGTATTTCTTCTATTTGTGTCCATCTCTGTTCCACTCGGTGGATAGGAGTCATATTGGATTAGCGCCCACTCTAATTACTCAAATTGAGTTAATTTAACCTCATTTAACTCTATTTTGTTCTGCTTCTATCCTAATAAGGTCACCTTATGAGGCTTAGGGGGTTAGGACTTCATACAATTTTATGAACTTTAATAAATACTATACTTAATACCATACCGCACTAACAAATCCCTTAATAACATCTAATACTCAGTTCTCATTTTGAATTCTTAAGAATTTTTTTCAAAGAAAAATTCATAGACTTGATTTGCCCAAATCAGGAACCAAACAGTATGATTTAATTGTATCCACTTGTGATATTTTAAAAATAAATGTTGTGCATATTTTTACACATTATTTTTAATTAATTGTTTTGAAGCAGTGGATCACTATATAACCTTAACCATTTGGGAACTTGTGATCCTTCTGCTCCAGTCTTCCAAGTTTTTGCATTACAAGTACATGCCACCACAGCAGGCGATAGTTAACTAATACATATAGTTTATAATTATAAATAGAAATTAAAAAATGTTTTAATATTTTCATAGGGTATAGGATTTAAGATGGGTTAAGCACATCGTTGTAATGATTTATCCCTTGTTTATATTTACAGTGTTCACAATATCCTGTTTTGTCTTTTTGAAATGCATGTCTTTAGTCCATGTGCTGCCTGGCAAGAATATGTTGCCCCTACTAAACACCTGTCACCTCGGTTAATGTCATTGCATTATCAAGAAACAGACTTATTCATCCTAAGGGATTTGCCACATTTTGTACCTGACTGGCTAATTATTCATGATTTCTGTTCATCATTCTGTTACCAAAAATTACCACTCTACTGGCAGATATAGCCCGAGATGGGATCACTTTCATGCTCAGATGTTTATCAACTTATCATCCTATCTGGAATCATATACTACCTAATATCTGACTATCACTGACACCAGATTTGTTTTTAGTGATTTTAAATGGGGTTCCCCTTATATCTATATTATATATCTCCCATAAATATTTAATTGATAAACACTATCTAAATCAATTATTTGATTAGTATTTCTCAACAATGATTTCTACTTTTACTAAAGAATCATTTCTTATTATTTCTCATTATTTTGAAAAAAAAAAGCATGATCAGCTTTTAGGCCTTTCCCCCTTTTCCTAAATTTCTATGTAAAATCTTGATCTTGAGATAATTTATTTATTTTACTAACTGCACTAAGGTCATTATAGGTATCTAGATTGAAAACATTGCTGTGCTTTTGAGCAGTTGTATTCATGTTACATTCCAGAATCTGCATTCTAGCAATATGAGTAAGCAGATTCCTTTCAATATGGACCTCGAACACTGCTTGCTGGCACATATCCTAAGCAAATGACTTAAGCATTCCATTCTCTCCTAGTCCACATCAGTACTCTGCTAGGGCCTCTGCTTTCTTTCAGTGATTGTTTCTGTTCTGTTAACCTAATCTAGCTATGGTATAGTTAATTTTAATACAGTCTCACTTTGGAATTTGTTTCTCATAGAGTGAAATGCGGTCTCTTCTACCAGCATTCTCTTTTTATTTCCTTATGCTCAACAGAAAACATATTCTTGGCATAATTATTGTTCAATCAACTAGAGCATTCAGGTGTTATGTTTCTTCAAGTACCTTCCTTCATACTCTTTTGTAAAGTCTGGAAACATTTTTATTAAAAATAGACATGGGGGGGCTGTGGCCTTCCATAATCATTTGATACATGTTTCATGTTGACATATTTTACCAGTCATGGTCACCACTTAATTTCACTACTCAATTGTATCTTCAAGCTAAATATAGACTTAAGCTCTGTGATTACATGGACAAAGGTAAACACCAAGCACAGAACAAGAGTGCACAATTCTAGTAAAGTGGATCTTGTTGAAAATGAAAATCTATGTGGACCTGCAGTTGCCTGCATTGAGCATTTGCTCTTCTCTAGAGATAGAGTTTGGCTACTCTGGTTTACTAAATACTAACTCATGAAAAGGTAAGCATAGGTTTTCATTCTGTTAACCACTGATCCTGGTCATTACCTTTGGAATAGTCATTATGTAGTCCTCTCTGTTTCTGGAAGCTCCAGATGTGTAAGTTCTATATAAGATCATTGGGGGAGGAAACAACACCATGGCTGCATTTCTTAACGTTTACCAATACATGTGAAAATAGATTATGTGCATGCTTGTACTAGGTCATGCTTATGTCTACTTTTATTGTTAGGAGAAGGGCATTATGTAAATTGAATTATAACTCTGCTCCAATTGTCTTTACATGCTTGATTAGAAATATTAGAGCATGAAATAATTTTCCATAAGTATGTAATAGGTACTCAAAGAATGAAGCTCATTTTGATATAAACACTAAGACTTTCCATGGATTTAAGATATCACAATCTAGAAGCGAGTGGCCACTAGGAAGGTAGCCAAACCCACTTTATGGACCTCTGTTCCATTATACTATGGACTAGATCCAGGTAGGATAATTAGGAAGAAATATGCCTAAATAATGAACATACACCTATGGTGTCATGAACTATGAGGTATCCCAGAGAAATGTGATCAGAGCAGCTCATTATAGAAACTCACAGGTAAAAGAAGCACCTTTTTTATTACAAGTAAAATTTTGGAATGCTGCATCCCAGCTACATGATTCATAAACTAAGAATTCACAAACTAAAAATGCTAATATAGTAGCAATAAGAAAGGAAAATATTTTCTTCTCCTTTAACATTATCAAGGCACAATACGCACTGATCTACAGTGTTATATGGTAAAATCTACATTGAAGTATTCATAAGTATATTGTTTTTAAATCTTTGAATTCAGACAAAATTTATAAAAATAGTTTCCTTTTTTATGTATTGGGATTCTTTTGTATGTGACACTCTAGGAAAATATTTGTACATTTAATAACTGTTTAAATTGTATTCTTATCTTTTTCTGACTTCAGGATTCTATGTAAATGCCCCCTTTCTCAGAGAAAACCAAGGAGTAGGTTTTCTTATGATGAATAGATACACTGTCCCTTTTGTGCTTGTCAAAATGAAAATTTGCTACAAGCACACATAGTTAGTAACAAGAATGAGAACTACTTCAGAAGAATACAGAATTACTCAGGAATAAAGATTTTTCCCTGTCCAGTTTTCTGGTTGAAAAGTATTTGTCTGTCCTTTGCTTAGAATTTTATTGTATGAACATTAACTTGAAGAACAAGTTCTAACACACATAATGAGAGCAGATAGGAGGAAAACAGACACAGAACAACATTGAATTGAGATGTGTTGTATATGGCAGAAAAGTGCCATTTTAAAGATTCTGATATCTGGATATTAGTAGAAAAGTTGTCAGTCTTTAATCTACATAGCAGATTTTCTGTTCAGGGTCCCTATTCCCATCTATACTGGTTTTACTATTTGCTGTTTTCCATGTGATAATGTTAGGTGATCATCTAACTTTCTAAAGAAGCATGAATAAAAGTTTATACCTGATACTTATATTAAGAATACCTTCTAGAAATTAATATAAATATGAATTAATATGGAGGATGTTATATTTTACCATATAGTCACACTAACAATTCTAGCATCCTGTGCAGGACTATTAACTATAAGTAGACCTCTGATTATGTAAGTTATTTAACCTCTCAAATATGCTTTCACCAGAAGTCACAAATCCTTTCACAGATACTTTCTAGGTATAACACCATAAAAGAAATGCTGACATAGCAGTTGTAAAGGGAATGACACTCTAAGAACATCTGAGATTATGTTCTACCATATTTCTTTTGGTTTGGATTCTAGTCTTTTGTTTTACCTGTAACATACTCTATTCATAGAATTTAAGATCAATTTTTAAACCTTCTCTTAATCTGAAGACAGGTTTACTTGATGAGTTTTCTAAGATCCTACACAAAGTCAAGTACTAATGAGCTACTTGGCCTTTACAAATGAATCTATGTGCTAAAGAATCAGTAATAAAACCCCAAGTTTATTCACATGCTGCTTTTTCATTGTATTTTTAGTTGTTGCTAAGTTTAGAACATGCAAAAAAATTGTGAGAAAAATAACTGATGCTAACTTCAGTATTTTGGTGTCATTGAAGCTATATTTGTATCAAAATAGGTATTTTAAATCTCTTATTCATAAAATTAAGACATTCTTTGGATTCTGTAAAGATTTTATGTTAATTTTCCCATGGGAAAAATATATACAAATAACTAGAAGCAACTAAGAAATGCTGAGAATGAGAGAAATAGTTTTACCCAGGTAAGAACGTATCAGTTGACTATCAGTGTGTGTGTGTGTGTGTGTGTGTGTGTGTGTGTGTATGTGTGCTCACACACATGCACATGCAATAAAGTGAAAAAAAAAGAGAGCATAGGTTTGAATTAGAGAAAGGAAGAATATATGGGAGGATTTGGAGGGAGATACAGGAATAATGAATGATGTAATTACAATAAAATTTTGAAAAATAGTGAAGATAAAAGATCATACTTTTAAAACTGATGATGATAGTAAACATTTTAATAAGTCCTCATTAATTCATTCATTTGCTACAATTTTTTAGGTTGGTTAAAAGTACAGTATCTCTAAAAGTTCATATATATGTATAAAACTATTCCAGTTATTAAACATATCAAAAATGTGAATGAACCATTTATAAAATGTAAATGCCAATAAAACTATGAAAAATATTCAGTTTCACTAACCTTCAAAGAAATTGAGACATAAGAGATGGCTTAGCAGTTTCAGTATTGATTGCTTTTCCAGGGGATCCAGGTTTGATTCCCACACCCATGTGGAAGCTCACAGCTGTCTGTCACTGTGTTTCTGAAATAATACCCTTTTCTGGCTTCTGCAGGTATCAGGCATACAAGTAGTCCAAGAACATTCATCCTGGCAAAAGACCAATACACATAAAATAAAATAAGCTAATTAAAAATTGAAAAGAAAATATTAAAACTAGGATTCATGTCTGGTACTGTTTATATGCATACTTAGGTCATAGTTCTTAAGAGTGGCCCTTCTACTTTATTTGTTAAGTGACTATAATATCAAACTGCTATCTAAATTCTTATATTCATACCTATAGATTAGTGCAGCTCCCAACTCTGAAAGAGAGGGCCTTCTTTTGTAGTTGTTTGCATGTTGTGGTTTCTGCAAAAGTAGTCCCAAACATTTATCTAAAGTCTTAATTCCAGGTTCTCTGGAGAACCATAGCTTTGGTTATCAGAAAGAATCTTAAAATATTACTGTAGTGTCAACTTTGTTCACTACTGAGAGAAATTTAAGAAATATATGTTAAAGGCTTCCTTACCGAGATTTCTATGATTCTCCATTAACTGAGTTGAATAGTGATTTGTTTATTTCTCTATAGAGACCAATTGATGACTTCTAGCACAGTGTACTTTAAACTTTAACTAAAAATTTTATGAGACTTAGCACATGCATTATTAGTGCAAAAAATAAATCACGTGGATATTATTTTTAATTACCTTGGAATAAGAAATTATTTATTTTTTGTATTGTATTTTTAGAGAGTTAACATTAAACCACTAAGATTTAAGATGATCCTAACATAAAGATTTAAAAGCATTATAGTATAAAAGTACTGTATCTATCTACTAAAATATTATAGAATAGGGAAGAAAATTGAGTAAGTCTTAAGTACCCTTTATTTAGCTTCTCCTCAGAGGTCTTACCTAATAGCTAGCAATTATTATATTAAATAACACATAGGTTAAAGTGCAGAGTTACCAAGTCTGAGGAGCCACCATGTCAGCTTTACACATTATTGCATTGGATGTGGTCCTGAGGCCTTATTAGAAGTGGAGGGATATTTAAGGAACTCCTCTTGGGTGCATCAGACAATATTTCAAAAGTAAATACAGTTTCAGAGACAATGAGAAAGTAAAACAATTGTTATAGCTTAACAATTTAAGATATAAAAGTCTGACCTTGAGTTATAAAGTATAAAACTTTATGGTATCATAAAATAAAAATTTTTATGATTTTTCATTTCTCATGTCCTAAATAGTGGTTAGGACTTATTGTGAGTACTTCCCATATGGCTTTGATAATATTACTTGTCAAAATAATTACCTACAATGTAGTCTTTAAAACTTAACTAGGTTAAAATACGTTCATTTAATATTGTGTGGAAGTGAGCATGACTTACCTATGTTAGTGATGATTCACTTTTATGATAATCTCTGTTATAATATATGAATTAGCTCAAACAGCTAACAATCTCTCTCAGTGAAAGTGTCAGACATTTTCTCTGTGCGTCCTTTGTCATTTTCCCATTTCTCTCCTGATTCCTAAATGTGTAGGTTTATGATGTGTAGTCATATTGTGAGCTGACTGAGACTATTGTTGTTGTCTCCTTGATGCTTACACTGCCTGCAGGAGCAAGCACGAGCCTGAGCACTGTATTTAAGTATACAACCTGGACAGATACTATTTTTCAGTGACAGAATGATTTTCTATATGTGTAAGGCCTTAGACTTGATCCAAAACACTACTAAAAAAAAAAGGGAAAAAAACAAAACTAACAAGAACACCAAAAACTCAGTGATATCACAGAAAGAAAGGAAGAATCCTTGCTGTGCAGATGGTTAGGCACATCACTGTTCTCCAAATCAAGGTAAGAGCGTTGTGGGTTTGACTAGGGTATATGTGTTTGCTTCATAAAAGAATTGCATTGTTAATATATTAATCCTGGAAAAATCAAGAAGGAGGCTGGAAGATGGTGTGGATTGCTCAGGTTCATTTGCAAACTCTTGTGAATGCTCCTGGAAGGAAAAGGGGAATAACTAGTCACAAATCATTGTCGATTGCTCCAGACCTCCAACAAATGTCTTCACCAGTTTGACTCAAAATCTGGAGATAATGAAATTACTGTAATAAGTAAAGCAATTATGGTTTGCTCTAATGAAATGAATATTACTCTAAAAATATTTTAACAGTTCTGCAGCCAAATGTGGTAACTTTCATGTTAGATTCTTTTTCTGATCTGATTATCATTCTTTGAAAAAAAATTAGTTCCTTTCTTCTTAAATTTCACTTGTCATAAAGCAACCACGTGGTCACAGAATAATAAGAATTACAACAGTGGTACTTTACTGATGATAGATAATGGTAATCCTAGTGGTATTCCTGTGGAGAAAATGAATCATTAATTAGACATAACATTATTTCTAGATCACCAATATAGCTTCAAAACAAAACAAATTCTCTAGAGCCCACCTTTATCTCTGATTCCATCAGCTTAGGTCCAACCCTTTTTCTTCACTAAAGATTTTCCTGGAGAATCTTTAGTTTCCTTAACATTCATGAGTGATATAATATTGATCTTTGCTATTTGACCTCCCAAAGTGCATAATTCCTACTACCCTCTTGTTTTCCCATAGGAAAGGTAACAAGTTCTCACTGGAAAGATTCACTATGAAGTTCTTTGACCTTGCAGGAAACTCTAGGAAGTTTGTTGTATTGTGGTTTGGGATTGGAGGGTTGAGTTCTATCCTATTCAGATAAACGTGGATATATAGTCTTTGTTTCCAACACATTGCACATTGCAGTCGAATGTAAGGTAATCAATATACTACCTTCTTCCTGATCATTTTATTATTCCTAAGGTCTGAGACTTAATTCTAGGGAAACGGAAAAAAAAATGCAAACTTTTAAATTTTTTTCCTAAAAATCATTTTCTTTACAAAGTAATTATATGTTTTTAATGATATTGCTTTACTTGATGTTGATATCTAGATTAAATCAATAGAGTTATTTGATTACAGTATAACAAGAGATAGTTTTGCTAGCTCTTTAATAGTTTGGGTACTGAATAGTTTTGATCTTGCTGAAGCACGAATGTTATCCCAGGTCTTGTAAGATATTCTTCTTCCTCATTATATCCATGCAGCTAGTTCCTGAAAGGGGGCTCTGTTCTAGAGTTAACCATCTCATTGCATAAGAAGAGATTCTGTCGTTCATCCTAAGGGTCTGCAAACCCTTCAACTTCTTGGGTCCTTTCTCTAGCTCATTCACTGGGGACCTTGTGCTCAGTCCAATGGATGGCTGTGAGCCTCTACTTCTGTATTAGTTGGGCACAGGCAGAACATCTCAGGAGACAGCTTTATCAGGCTCCTGTCAGCCAGCACTTGCTGACATCCACAATAGTATCTAGATTTGATGATTGAATATGGGAAGGATTCCCAGGTGGGGCAGTCTCTGGATTGTCCTTCCTTCAATCTCTGCTCCATAGTTTGTCTCTGTAACTCCTTCCATGGATGTTTTGTTCCCCCTTCTAAGAAGGCATGAAGTATTCACACTTTGGTCTTGTTTCTTCTTGAGTTTCTTGTGGTTTGTGGATTGTATTTTGGGTATTCCGAGCTTCTGGGCTAATATCCACATCATAGAATGCATACCATGTGTGTTCTTTTGTGATTGGGTTACTTCACTCAGGATGATATTCTCCAGATCCATCCATTTCCCTAAGAATTTCATAACTAGTACCCTGAGAGTTCCCACTAAACCACCAACCAAAGAGTACACACGGTGGGACTCATGGCTCCAGCAGCATGTGTATAGCAGAGGATGGCCTACCGGTCATCAATGGGAGGAGAGGCCTTTGGTCCTGTGAAAGTTCTATGCCCCAATGTAGGGCAATGCCAGGGCCAGGAAGTAAGAAAGTATGGGTTGGTGAGCAGGGGCAGGGGGAGGGAACAGGTTTTTATTTTTGTTTTTTGTTTTTTGTTTTTTTGTTTTTTTGGTTTTTTTTTTTGTATTTTTTTTTGAGGGAAAACTAGGAAAGGACATAACATTTGAAAAGCAAAGAAAATATCCAATAAAATTTTTTAAAAAAGAAGAGATGATCCTAATGGAATGTTGGTGAGTCACAGGAGTCAAGAAAGGGATTACAGAGTTCTTTTGCATAGCATGCGATTTTGCTTACTATATTGAATTTGAAATTTTTATGGTACTATTACTTATAGATTTACATTATTACTTTATTTGTAAACTTTATTTCTTACATTAATATTACACTGGGTAACCTGTTTTAACACTGCTAATGTTGCTTTTGTGATAGCTTTAAATGAATACTATACTTATTTAGCTCCCCCTCTATCTCTGTCTATCTCTGTCTCTGTCTTGCCCTCTCCTCCCTGTCCCTCTACCCCCCTCTCTCTGTGTGCACATGTGCCCACATCTCATATACCTGATGGAGTAGGTTCTCTTATTGGATTGAAGGATCAAAATCAGATCTTCAGGTTTGACAGCAGGTGTCTTTATAACCAAGCCTTCTGATGATGATTATTCAGCGTTCTTTTTATTGCTACAAATGCAAATAGTACTGGAAATTCTTGAGTCGATCCCATATGATTAGAGGAGGTAGATGTATCTTATGTGGTTTCAAGAAAAGTTATTGCTTAGTCCTCAAGGAGTTTTATGTGATACTGTCAAACAGCTGATTACTTCCTTATATTCCATTTAGAAGTGTTTCTTTTCTAGTTCTTTTATTTCTTTAGCTTTTCTGATATAATTTGCTTTAAATGAGTATTTTCAAATTACCAAAGATTATTTCTGTGTGTGTATAAAAACTTTTGTTAATTTAGACAATGAAGTTGAATATTTCTGCCAGTGATAAATTTCACTAACATGAAAAACTATATTCTGTAATATTTTCTATCAATTAAACCCATATTTTATTTTATTATCTGTTGCTGTGAATAAACATCATGACCAAGGCAACTTATAGAGGAAAGAATTTACATGGCCTAAAGTAGGAACCCATGATTATTATGGCAGGGAGCTCCAGAGCATGTAGGCAGGATTGAGAACAGTATTAGTTGAGGGCTCATACTTCATCCACAGTGAGAGAGAAACTGGAAATGGTTGGGTTTTCTAGAACCTCAAAGCCTGCCCTCAGCGACATACTTCTTTCAACTAGGTCACATTTCCTAATCCTTTTCAAGTGGTTCCACCAGCTGGGGACCAAGCATTAAAATATATGAGCCTATGGTGGCCAGTCTCCTTAAAACTGCCACATCCCATTTATAGGAACTTGTTCAATGTGAGTAACTGACACATTGTATGTTTTGCTGTAAGCATTCACTAAAAGTTAAAAAGTATTGTTTGTCTCCTGCTCCTCATGTCAAAATTACACAATTATCTTTGGACTGTAGGAATTTCTAATTGCTTAATACTAGGAAGAAGGACACAATTACCAAGTGGTGTTATATCTTTTGACAATTTGAAGAAAATTTTAAAAAGTCAAATGTTTTCTCAAATTAACAAACATCTTTGCATTTCCCCACAAATCTACTTCACACTCCTTAGCTGTTAACTTGGGACTTACTCCTTCTGCTTAACTCCTGCCTTCAAAAAGTTCTTCTGTTGTCAGTGTGACTGTTGAACTTTATTTGGTGACCTTGAAAAACATGCTTCTGAATTTGCATGAAGAGGAAAACTAATGTGCAGTCTTTTCTATCTAAGTTAACCTACAAAAATAGTGCCTTTGGGAACAAATATGCATTTATTTTACATTTCTGGCCTTCTCTTGTATAATAATCATAATATGGAACATAAGGCCCAATGAGTGAGCTGAAACTTTGTAAAATGAGAAAATTTAAATAAACAAGAATATATGTGGATTATATACAGTACCATATACCGTATATATGTATATATCCATGTAAATGTGTATACATGCTTTTTCTTCAATACATTTGCCCTTACGTTTTAATACAATTTTGGAAATTTTATTTTCTACTGAGTCATTCATATGATTACCTATTAGGGAAAGTTTGTTTTGCAGTAGTTTTGTACTTTGATAGCATGAGAACATGCTAATCTCCTGGAGAGCTGTTTAACTAAAACTTAAAGAACACCGGGAAACTCAAATGCCTCTCTGGAGCTAGAATATGTCCTGGACATTTGTCTGAGTAATATCTTGCTGTTTAGAAAATGGATACTCAAGAACTACTGAGAGATGGAAATAGATGCCAGCCACTTGCTGCCTGCTGGGATTTGCCTGTGTGCATGGAGAGTAAAGAGGAGTGTTTGTGGAAAATGAGGCAGCTATGAATATGTTAACAGATGGGAAGGCACTGCGAGTTTGACTTTGCAATGTACTCGGGAGGTTTCAGCTTTGTCTGTCGCCATCTGTAATTCCCTGTGCACACGTGGTGCTGGACCTCAGTGCTGCAAGTGAGGAGATTTAGAGCAGATGTACGTTGTGACTGCCTGAAACATTGGGTTGTAGATAAGTATGAGAATGAGGCTATAGAGCCTGGAGTTTCAAGAGTTGAAGGTCAGCTTTGGATAGGAGAATAATGGGATGAGACTACAAACAAAGAAAAAGACAGCCACATGGTCCTGGTTATGGTGCATAAGCATCTTTGAGAAGTAGGCACTTGTTCTTGAGTGTTTATGTTAGGGCTTGAGCAGGCGGGACAATTGCTGGGATGAGGAGAGAGAACCATATGGAGCTTATGAAATGTATGGTTATTGAATATAAGCGGAATGTTGAAGAGAAGCAAGTAAAAAATACCTTATTTTAAAAAAACAAAACAAAACAAAACAGTCCCTTAGGTTTTACAGAACTGTGGCAAGGAAAACACAGAGCAGATAAATGACATTGAAATTATACTCTATTTTTCTATGTGTGTGTGTGTGTGTGTGTGTGTGTGTGTGTGTGTGTGGTGTGTGTAGGTTTTTCTCTCACTTTCTGTATGTCTGTGTGCATCATCATGTGTGTGTGCACATTTGCGATTGTGTGTCAGTCAGTTTGTCTGTCTTTGACTGGAGGACAAGGGATTATCTCCAGGAACAGAGGAGACAGATGTGGAGCAAAAGAAAATGGTAGTTTATAAAGGTAAGGAGAAACCTCATATTAGGATGAGGCATTTAATTTTAATTAGGCATGTTAATCAGCTGAGCCAGGGTGGGTTTTTCATTGCTGAACTTTATTACTTTGAAAGCTGGGCCTTAGTAGTCAACCTCAGGAGAAGGAAGTGGCCAAGTAAGGGGCTACACTTTGGTAGCTAGCTTCAGGAATGTAATCTAACCGCTTTTAGCAATGATTGAGGAACTAGAGATATAGACAAGGTAGCACAGAGCCATGATAAAAAATCTCAAGCTGTCCAGAGTCCCTTTACTCCTCAGATGCTGTCTAACTTAGATAGGAGATGAGATCTTTCACTGACTTGTAATTCACCCAGTAAGTGAGGCGTACTTGCCACACAGCCCCAGTAATCTGCCTGGCTCATTTCCCTGTTTAGATTACAGTTGTGTATCACCATGCCTGGCCTTTGTGTGTCAGGACTTATTTCCTTGTACTTTCAAGATAAGCACTTTACAGACTGGGCTATATCCCTGGCCTTCAAGATGGTATTCTTAAAGTTTAAATTGCTATTATGATGAATAATACTATTTAAAAAAAAAAAAACCTTTTAAAATAGTTCTCTTAACTTTTTAAAATTTAAAAGTATGTCATAAAATGTCAGTTCTATATTTAAAAATGCTTTTGAGAAATGGAAAACTAATTGTCTTTAGATGAGAAAAAGTGAAATTATGACAATGAAATTTTCAGAATCATCTTTCCCTTTTATTCTATCCCTTTCTTTTTTTCCTGTCTTGCCCTCCCCTCTCCATTTATCCTCTAACCCTCCTCCTATTTCTATTCCCTTTGTCTTTTCAGTATAGACTTCAGCTAACCTCAGTGCTTTCATAATATATATGCATATTACCTTCCCCACCTTCTGTTAACAATGCTTTGGTCACAGGCCCAGAGTAGTCCCATGGTCCAAACAATCCTCTTTGCTGCCAGCATATCCGCTGTGTTTCATATCTGCCATGTTTCATATCCGCCATGTTTCACATCCTCCATGTTTCACATCCGCCGTGTTTCATATCCGCTGTGTTTCATATCCGCCGTGTTTCATATCCGCTGTGTTTCATTAACACAGGAGGAGAATGAGCATGTGCAGATGGCAAGTGATGTGTAAGCAGTGCGCGAATGAGCAGATGATTAAATGGATTGCAGATTATTCCTTTTTTGCTCTTCTTGTTTTATAAGACAGAGTTGCATGTAGCTTAGGGTTGCCTAAAATTCTCCATGTAGCTGAGTATGTCTTTGAATTCCTGACCTCTTTTGTTTCTCTACCTCCAAAATAAGCACATGAGAAATTATCTTTTTCATACAGGTTTCCTTGGATTTTAATCTTGAAATTTGCATTCTGTTTATTTATATAATAAATTAACTTTGTATTTCAAATTAGACATATGTATATTCGTAGGTTGGAAGGAGCACTATTTAATTACTCTCTATGTCAGGTGAGGAAGCTGAGGCTCTGTGAATGCTCTCATGGGTAAAATGTACTATGACATAGTTTGTTTAGACCTATAACTGACTTCCAGTCTAGTGTTCTTTCCATCCATTGAAACAAAAACCCCCTTCTCCAGAAAATTGTGAACTGTTAAATGAAACTGACTCTTTGTGTCATGCCTGCTGTTGACTTGCAAACTGTACCTCAGCAGAAATTCTCAATTCCTTTGCACCATTTTCAGGCTTTGGAAACTCTTTCTCTCCTCCTTGTTTATACATTCATCTTTTTCCTAGTACCATAGTGTTCTCTTCTCTACCTTGCAGTGAGAATGTCCAGAGCTAACACTTCTGCCCTTGCTTTCTGTAGTTGTCCCACATGCAGGAGCTCCACTACATTCACAGCTATGAACGTATGATATTTTCTTACACCTTATGTTTCTCACCCAGGGCTTCCTCTAGGGACAGTTGATATAATGGATACATTATGAATATCTGTCAGATAAGAATTCCATATCATCATTTCTACATTTTACTAGGATTGTGAAAATGTACTGTACCAATAAATCATCAAAAATGTATTTATTGTTAAAAATATAAGTACTCCAGAAGCAGTGCAGTTTAGATAATTTTCATAAAGTTTGATTCATCTATTGAAATTAAAAAAATGGATTGCTTTATTTAACCTGTGAAAAGATAATCCTGATATGAAGTTTTATTATAATATTTCAAAGCAAAATCTAAATTTATTACTCTGACTTTGGAGGAACTTATTTTAGGTAGAGGAAAAAAAAGGGGGCAAACATTGTCTGTCATGTGTGCTTAACTTACCTGGTGAGCAAAACACAGGAGAATTTGTTGACTGGGAGCTATTATGTGACTCAGAGAGGATGAGATTGCTTTTAGCTGTAGGTGAATGTTGGCTATACCACACTCTGTCAAGACACAGAGAAACATTATACTATAGTTCAGGATATTAGTGTCTGTCAGAACTTGCTCATTTTTCCTATTAATTTATTGGATAGAAGCACCTAGCATCTATAAACATTTTGCATTTTAGACAGACTACATCATTTACCATTTTCATTTCTTTTAAATCGCTATGTTTTGTTCAAATTGTCAAGCAAAACTTTGACAGTCAACCCTGATCCTTGTTTAAAAGTTTCTAAGTTGAATTTGATTTATTTTCAACCCCAGAAATAGTACAAGTTCTTTGCCAAGTCAGACTTCCTTCCACACATATTGCTGTATATGAAAGAAATGGAGTAAATCAGAAGTAAGAGAAAAAGGGAAGGTATCTTTCTTCAATACTGCACAAATGTAAGCACGGAACTGAACCCTGAGGAGGCACACACGCACTGGTGACTATCTGAGCTTCTTTTAGGGATAGTAGTTCTCAAATAGTAAGGAGTTTTAAGTAAAGATATCTCATGCCTCCCAGCTCCTCTGACTTCTTCCTTTCCATTCTCATAAAATGTGAAAGATTGCCATATAACAGTGAGGTCATTACTGCCATTAGAATCATCTATAATGCTTTTTAATCTCTGTGTAAAAATAAATCATATAACCTTTTTATAGTTTAGGATCTTTCTCAAATAATACTTTAACTATTAAAGAAGAATTTATGAGATTGCATTTTTTTTTTTACTTGTTTCATAGGAGTTTGGGAGTGCTTCTTCTGTTTTCTTTTTGTTGTTGTTGTTAGTTTTTAACTTTCTTTTTATATTTTACTTACTCACTTTACATCCTGCTCACTGCCTCCCTCCCAGTCATCCTCCTACTATCCTTCCCCCTTTTCCCTCCCTCATCCTCTAAGAGGATGGGATCCCATGCTAGGTATCCCCCTAATAGCTGAGTTATCCCTCCAGTCCCCATGATATAAATTTTAAGTCTAAGTTAAATAACATAAGTAAAAAGCACAAGTTGTATTTTTGGTATAAAATATTGGATCATTGAACTTGCTACTTTAAATGTCAACTTTATATACTTTTATTGAAATGAAGCAAAAATGATTTTTTTAAATAAGTGCTTTTGTGGTGATTAATATCTTTAAAATATTTAAAAATTACTCAGTGCTAAAGTATCACTCAGATAATTTGTTTGAATTTCTATATTTTTTTAGCCTAAGTTCTAGGTACTTTAAACACTAATATATTCAATTCCTTTCTTAAAGTGTATGTGCCCTCATTATTGTTATTGCTGTGGTTTTTATAATGTTCTTATAACTCTGCTTTCCAATATATTTGTTAGTGAAGTTTTAAGAAGTCTAATTTGTTTCAAGGTCTTGGAAATTTTAGCCCATGATTGGTGCCCCCAGCATTCTGCACCTGTGGTGAAGTTGTATCTTGTATTAGGAATAAGTGAGGAAAGATAATGTGCTTAACTTGTGGTGAAGATATAAAAGGGGAAGCAATCAAGTTCCAGGCCTCATCATCTATGTCAACAGTAGGCTGAAAGACTTAAAAATCCCCATTCCCTATTTATTAGTCCCCAACTCTTACATGTATCTCCTTGACATACCCTTCTGTATGTCAAGCCATTAAACACAGGAGAATTTTGGAAACATTTAAGATCTAAACTCTAGTAATATTATGAATGAAATTTGCATGTGCCAAAGGGTGACTAATTTTTAATAATCTCTGAGAAATTTACATAGAAATGAGTACATATGAAATTATCTCAAAATTATCACTTTGAAGCATTCATTTGGATAAAATAAACCCCCAACTTATTTGCAATGTTCCGGCCCAGTTTGCCATATAAAAATGGAAAGAAATGAAGTTGAAGAGAGGGAAAAGAAAGCGTGTCTCAGTGCTGTGGAGTCTAAAAAGTGATGTATAGTTTGAACTTTGTCAAGGGGAGGAGAAAAGGAGCTGATGTGATGGGGTGGATGCAGTGTTAGGAGATGGATGCATTAACATAGGGGGCAAGGATGACTGAGGTTTTGGTAAGGGTAGCTCTAGGAATTGGGGCTTGAGAAATCACCATGAGCATGGTTATGGACATTCTATAGATTACCATCATAAGTAGATTATTATACTAGCCATCATTGCTTTCTTACTTGTGAGATGGTTATTTCGAAGAATATTTTGCAAAAATAGTTTTTCCTTACTTAAAACAATCTCTCCTATGTGTATAGCAGTTATGACTTGCAAGTATTTGTGTTGCTGATGTGAGGCAAGTGGAGGCAGGAGACCAGAACTTGTATTTCCTAGTTTCAGCTTTGAGTTTTTAGGCTAGAGTATTACTAGTGTGTCACGGTTCCTGCTCATGAGACCTTGCTATAGAAATTATTCAAGACTTATTTGAAACTAAATAAAACTAAAACTAATTGGGCTTATCAGTGTAGATAATCATTTATCACCCACCATTTCACCCCATATCTCAGATGGAAAGATGTTATCAAGATCAAGCTGTTTCAGAATTTATCTAAGGATTTGAAATTATTTGCACAAATTGTCTTGAAAATTTAGTTTTAAAGAGAAACTTATTAGCATCATAGAGTGTGCAATTGTAACAGTTAATTTTCTAGAATGCTTGTTTTAAAGGAATGATTGTGTCCATTTCCCTTTGGTGACACAGAATATGGAAAATCTGAATGCCTATAGGATAGAAAGGGGAGTTTCTAAAAAATGAGCTACAACTTCAAAGGCTTAAATGCATGGAAAAGATTTCCAGTGCTTCAAACTCATGTCTTTTTTATTATTTAGGTACTTGCCAATTACTGGTTAAGTATTCTCTGCTGAATTTCTCACTTGCATTAGAATTTTCCCTGTGTTTTTGTCCATCCTAAGAGAGCTTCCAGTGATCACAACTGTTGCAAAGATACTACTCATATTTGAAAAGACATGCACAGTTATATTGGCAGCTGGGTTTGATGGCTTGTACATGTATTCCCAACATTTGGGGCACTGGGACAGAAGGATTGCAATGTGTTCTAGACCAGCCTGGCTTCTTGGTCTGTTGTACATTTGCCAAAGCATATAACAAAAAAAAAATATCAGTTGATTCAAACAAATTACTGTGACAGCATAAAAGAATACACTGCCAACGTTACATAGTCATCACTGTATTGAATAGTAGTGTGTTTGCTGTGGAAATGTGCAGGGAATATGTACTTCAGAAGGGATACCTTCTACAAGAAACTTTACACCAAATTTGCCTACCTTGGCAGATGGAAGGCAAACCAACCCTTTTAAGCTAAATGTCTTTTTTCCTTCCTTCCTTCTTGCTTCCTGCATGCATAGCTCCCTCCCTTTCTTCTTTTCTTCCTTCCTCCTTCATTTTTTTTTTTATTTCTTATAGAAAAAAGTAAATGTAAGATCAAAGTTTGCATTAGGCAATAAGGATGACACTCTAGTGATTTTTGTTTAATTTAAAAGCAAAATCAATATATTTCAGCAACATTTGGGTGTGGTTTCTAGTACTTTACAAATAGTAATCTCTGATGAGAAGGGCAGTGGCCTGAGAATAATTCTGGAGTGGGGCACCATTCTAACCAGGTTAGCAGTGCCCAGGAACTTTAGCCTGAAGGGGTCAAAGTTTTCTTCTCTGTTAAGGAAGCAGAGCATCACCGTCACCGCTCCCAATTATCACTCAACTGGTTATACAGTCTTAGCTCTTCCAGTAAATACCTAGGCTGACTTCTTGATGAGATTGTATGCTGTCATTACCAAAAGCATTAGAAAATGTAAACACATTAGATAGAGATTAAGTGAAGATTCACAGTTGTGTATGAATATGGCAATAAATGTATAATGAATATGGAATTTACATAGCTAAGGTATGCATATAATAAAAGCATAAAATCGAGTATAGAATATTAAAAATATTTATGTTCCTACAGTGGATTTGTATACATTTTTCAAGTTTCTTTGACCATTAGCTTTGATATATAATTTCTAAATCTGAATATGAAAAAAGAACTTAGCTATGTTGCCTTTTATTGTTTCCTCATTTCTATTTTATAGTATGTTATATATCACTACCTTATTTTGATCTAAAGCCATTTGGTTTAGAGTATACTTTAAACATAATAGTAAACATTGTGTTTATGAATACCTGCCTGGCCTTGTCCTAAAGTGATTTAAAACATTTTTCAGTGTCATCTTCTAATTTAATAACTCTTATTCTAATACAAATTTGGTATTATTACAGGCTAAAAAATTTACTATAGTTACATACTTTCAGTCTGTTATATGCTGTCATAGAGCTTACTATTAAATTAAATCATAAATGGTAAAAATAACAATAAGACATTCTAGTTCAAAATTTGAAATTAATTAAAAATTATCACTACCTAATATTTAGTTTTTTTTAGTTGAATAAGCCAGTTGAACTAATAATAGGTGTTTCTCAACTATAAAAGTATGTTGCCATAGAAAATTATACATCAAAAAATAGAGCTATTCTGTTTTGATATTTAAAATTATACCTACACAGATAAATCTATTTTTTTAACTTGTGCATATAATTTTCCTCCTGATTCCCACATATTTGACTTATAAACATGCCTCACTTTTTAAACTAGAGAAGGAATAAGGTGATACTTTTTAAATGTCAAGACAATTTTACAGCTTTCTCACTACTATGGGATGATGTTTTGAGTCTGTGTAAAAATGGTACTGTGACAACACTCAAGCTGCTTAGCAATTGAGTGATAAAAATCCTCTTTTAATACTGTTAATCATAGGAACCCAAAGAAAACTCTAGAATGTTCTTCTTTCCTCTCAAGTTTTTGTCCTGTAGTTAACTGAGGTGCACCAGGCAATATTCAAATATTTGAATTATCAAACTTCTTCCTGCACTACAGACCCTCAGTATATTGGAAGGCTAGAGCAGTGGTGGGCATGGCCTAGAGTTTCCTCCCTTGCACAAGTCAAGAATCCCAAGTAAGAAAACCTTCCTTCATTTGTCCCTTCCTGAAAGCCTTGAGGTGACATTTGGTTTATATACCTGCTAGTGCTGGAACCTGATACTATGTGGCATCACTCTCTATCATTTTCTCCATAGACTTTGGAGAGGAAACCTGTTTTCTTAGCTTAGTTTGATCTTTACTGCATACTTTCTTTAGCTGATGCTTAGTTAACTAAAAAGAATAGCTATTCTTGAGAATGTTCCTAATTCTTAATCTTGACATAAATAGTAAACCATTAGTAGAAGTTGCATTAAACACAGATATCCAATGCTTTACAGCACAGGAGAATAATCAGAGTTACAGACAACAAATACCTCCAAAACAAGTTGTAAGAAGTAAAGGGAAGGGCCTTGTCTGTTTTCATTTTAAATACATGATCAATGTTTCAGAAAACACATCCTCACTGGTTTGAATACTAGACATTGTATATTTATATAGGAAATAAATCTCAACATGCTCGATAAATGTGTGAAGTTATAAGTCAGTTGAAATAAAATAAAACAAAAAGTGGGGGCACCTCATAAAACATGTGTCTGTAATAGTGCTGGACCTGAACTTTACAGTGATCTTGCCTGTGGTTCCAAAAGCTTGATTCATGCCCTCCTCCTTTTACTTCTCTATGTAAAAGGGACCAGGGGAGTGGGACAGATGACCTGCTCCTTGCATAATTTTTTAGATATCCCCCTTCTGGTTGGCTTTCTAATATAACATCAAGATGCTAATTTCTTTCTGAATCTAATTTACAATCATGTTAAATAAGCCCTTTAAAGGTAGCTGCACTTGAATATTTATATCATTATATTGGGTCATTGTATATGATTTTCACTTTCTCTGGAATAATCTATGTATATAGCAATCAAATAGAAAGGAGCCATTTATTTCTAGAGCTTTCTCAATGAAACAAAATATGAGAAAATTATTTTAAGTTCCCAGCCTTCAGTATGAAGCAGATTTGACATTTCAAAGACACTTTTAAGTGATTATTATTTGCATAGCAAATTCTCAAGATTCACTATATGCTAAGACACTTTGCAAGAGGCTGAAGTCATTTAAAAGCAATGCACCTGGCGTTTGTATCCAAAAGAAGTACCAAGTTTACCTAGAATATACAGATTAAAAAAAACTGCGTTCATTTAAACCTGAATTAAACACTACCTTAACTCCTAAAATAAAACTATCCATGAGAAATTCAATTTTCTGGGATAAAGGAAAGTTTGCTGGGGATAGATTAGCCTCCAGTTGACATTTTGTTTTTCTTGATTTATGATGTATCTGTTAGAATTGGTTTAACGTAACCTTGGCTGACTGTCCTCATCACTAAGAAAACTGCTACTCTCCTGTCCTTCTGGGCTAAGACTACAGAAATATAAGCATACTCCATTCTGCTCTGATCAAGTGTTTGTGCATGTAAGAACACAAAACTGGTGAGAGGTTGTCCAACATACATTTATATGAGTATCAATCTATTTTGAAGCTGTCCTAAGGACATTCAGCTTGTAACTCACTTAAAAATGAGTCTGTCCATCTCTTCATTTTATCTTGAATTATTATTTCTAGATAACAAAATAGGGCTGTAGGAAACTGTACCAACTTTCATGAACTTAGTTTGAGAGGAGCCCTGGTCTTTGTTTCCTACCTAGTAACCTTTAGATTATGGGATTTTTTGTGATACTATCTGGACTGCCTTTATCCTTTGGCTCTTCCTCTATCTTGTACTCACTAATGTAACATGAACCTCACTTTTAATGTGTTGCCCCTAAATGCTCCCAACCTTCACCTCTACCCATCCTTATAGAACAGAACAGTCCTCTCATGCTTCCCAGAGTTTCCCACTTTTTGTCCAATGTTCAAGTATTTGTCTAAAGTAGACAATAATGTGTGAACATTTGACTTTAGTTTTACTTTAAAAGTAAATTCGATCATCAATAGGAGGAGAGGAGCTCGGCCCTGTGAAAGTTCTGTGCCCCAGTGTAGGGGAATGCCAGGGCCAGAAAGTGGGAGAGGGCGGGGTGGCAGGCATGGGGAGGGGGGAGGCAACAGGGATTTGTTTTTGTTGGTTTTGTTTGTTTCTTTGTTTTTTGGAGGGGAAACTGGGAAATTTACATGTAAATTAAAAAAAGTGGAGTTAAATTTATTTCATATAGTTTTTCTTATATGAAACATTATTAAATAATACTAAGCTGTACATGGCATTAATTATATGTCCAATTCTACATACATACAAACACACACACACACACACACACACACACACACACACACACGCGCGCGCGCGCGCGCGCGCATGCGCGACACATACACTCATGATTGGAACAATTCCCTTCATCCTTAAATTCACACATAAGGAAAGAGTCTTTGAGGACTAGGTGTTTCAGCTCAATCAAATGACTGGTGTGGTTTATGAGAAAGGCCCTATACCAATCAAAGTGACTCTAATATATTGTCATGTCAGCATCAGTGTCCTGATGCCTTATTAGCTACTTATTGAAAATTATGTGTTGCCAGTAAAACCACCAAATGTCTTTGTTCATGTGATTGGGGAAGGCTATGGAAGGTGACAGTCTCCCTCATTACAGTCTCATCTAGAGCCTTCATCACATGTCATGATGCTGGAGTCATGTGTCTCCACTCCTTGATTTATTTTTGCTTAAAACTTTTAATGTGTTACTTTCTCATTTGGGCAGTGCCTGCTTTTCCTATGTCATTGTTTTGGTCTGTGCTACTTACAGTCAGCAGTTGATGAATGGCAAGTATTAATCTTTGGCAAGGGGAAAAGAGACCTTTCTCACTTACTAAGAAACTCTATCTTTCTTCACCTGTCTGCCTACCTTGGCTCCTGTTGGCTGGTTTGGCCTTTATCATAAATCTTCCTGGCTTCTTTTGAGGAAGTAGTAATTGATGATCTAGATTCAACTTTAGAGAACAGAGTTTCTGCCATCATGGCACCTTCAGTATTTCCCTTAAATATAGCCTCCCAGCTGAGGGTGTGCCCCCAAACTAGACCTTGTTCCTTCAAGGAGAAGTGAGTCATCCTCCTTTCTTATTCCCATATCACTACCTACAGTACTTATTTGTACACAGCAAATTGCAAGCTGCAGATAGCCAATGAGAAAATGTGTGAAAAGTGAATGGATGTCTATGTACAATCTCACCATTTGTTCATATCCTAGTAATATATTAGTATGTCATATCTAAGATACCATGGTTACTTGTATGTACAAATGTGTGTGTGAGAGAAGAAATTTGAGACTTCATGTTGAAATAATATTTTATCTGGTAGATAGTTCCAAAAATAACAAATGGGAACCCATCCATTCTAATATATACATTTTAATGAATCACAAACTCTTATTGGCATTCGAGTCAAAGAGAGGAGACAATGTGTAGTAACAGGGAGACTGGAACTGATATTGGAAAAAAAAATAAGTGGCTTCCTCTCTGTTTCTAGAGGTTAAGACCCTCCTACCTCCTTTCTTTCTCTCTCGTGCTCCTCCAAATTCCAGCTCTTCCTACTGCTTTATCTGCTTTTACGTAGTTTCGAATGAGTGTCTCAGTCTGAGCTTTCTAATAAAGATCACTGGGTAATTATTTTTAAAATTATGTTTTAATTTATGTAAAACAACCACTTTCAAGGGGAAAGTGACAATTTAGTATGGGTGTCTCTCATACAATGACCAGACCAGAGTAACCTATCTGATCTTTAAAGGCATTGATTCTTACTGTTGATAACATTGAGTTCTTTTATTACCCACTTTGATAAAAACTGTTGAATGAATTATATATACATTTACTTCAAATAATTGCAAAGAAGGGAACAGTAGTTGTTTCATTACTTAAATGCTATTTTTCGCCTGAATTTGATGTTCAGCTTTGGTTCATCTTTGATCCATTCAGTTCTAGGGAGAATCACTCAAGTGTCAGCAAGCATCATGGTCACTGCATTCACACACATATTTTTATGTGAGTGTGTGTGCATGTTCTTGTGTGTGTGTGTTGGAAGGGGTTTTTAAGCTAAACCTGTTAGCTTTTGCAGTAGTAGCTCTAGGGGACACTTCGGTTGTTGCTATAACATCCTTAGTTCATGTCTACTGAAGACCTGTCTGTAGCAATCCTTGGAATGAGCTTTTGGACTTTAAATAACCATGTTATAAAAACAACAGAGAATGAAAATGCTGTTACTAAGGGAATAGGAGGAGGAGCTTTGAAGTTTCCATACTCTGATAGGGAACAGATTCAGTCAGTGCTGAATTAAATAAATGCTTGGCATACAACAGCTTGATTATGTCACACACATTTGACTGTCAGTTGTTACTTACTATGCCAAAAACTGATTGGTCCTTCAAGACTCATACTCCTCAAACCTAACTAATTTTATTTCTTCATTAGGTGTTATGATTAGGATGGCATTAAATATTTCTATATTGGATTGATTATGCCCTTTTAGAAAATTGTCCATTACTGACTTACACTTACGCTTTATCCTTAGATGCTATGCCCCCTTTCTATACCCAAATTGTGCATTGTTGCTAATCTAAGAAAAATTTCAATGAAATAGAGTTTCTTCATTATCTATCATAATCAGATATGTGTAGGGCTAATATTTATATGATATATTTGGTAGTTTGTAAATAAATTTAAATGTTCTTTCTAGTAGAATATGATAAATATGAAAATAATTTTAATAGACTTTCAATGTAAATTTAAATTTGCTTGAGGCTATTTTCCAACATTTTGTGGAAGGTGGAGGTGGTAAGGTAGGGTTTCCTACAGCCCAGAAGTCCTGCATTTTGATAGATTAGTCTAATGTTGAACTTAGGTCCTCTGGTTTCTACCCTGAGTGCTTGGATGCCGATGTGTGTCACGATGACCAACTCAGTTCTTTATTTTCTTAAGAATTAAATATCTGAGGCATATTATTGTTTCTTTTTGTACCTAAGACTTAATTCATTAACATATATTCTGACAAGATTTCTATCCTACATGTCCATTTACTCCATTTTTGGTTTACCTGACATATAACTATTATTCAAGAATGGTTCAAATCTCCTCATGAAGCTCCATGTCTAACTTCTTCCTTTGGCCTTGAACAGCAATGACTAATATGTTGACAATATACTCAACAGTTTTTATATGAGAAATTGATGGATGAAGAAGTCTAAATAAGTCTTCATAATCTACTTCTTCTAGACAAAAAAAAAATAGTATTTGTGTCTAGTCAACTACTTGAACATGAGCATGATCAACTTTTAGTGTACATGATTCCAAAGTATCCTCATCTGTAATAATTACTTTACTCATTGAATACAGCATTCTATATCTTCTAGTGATGTGCTTATGGGTGAACACTACAATTCTGACATGAATTTGTTGTTTTTAAACATGACTTCCATTCTGGCAGAATTTCATATTGTCAAAGAATACCCTAGGCAACATTTCTCATTCAGAAACTCTGCAGAAGCATCCCTGCAGAGCAGCCCGCTTTGCCATGTGCTTCTGTCACTCTTGGTTACAGACATTGCAAGCGAACATCACTCGCCTAACAGTATTGTTAACTGTTGGATTATCTTCCTGGTTTATATTTTAAATTAAATAGTTTACTGTCTTTAATCAATTTTGGGAGAATCGGAGAGATTCAGATTCGGGAACTTTGTTGACAGCATGCTTCTTGTCTATTCCCTTTGTTATTGCTGTTTCAAGGTGTCTTTCTCTGAAATAATTTGATATTTTGTTCCTAAGAAGGGAACAACTTTGAACTGCATTAGTGTGTTCATCTGAAAATAAAGAGTCTGGGATTATATATTGATCAAATCTTTTTCACTAACTTCCATCTTTGAGTTTTCCTTCTAATTCCAATGCCTTATTGTGCTTTTTAGTCTGCAGTCCTCAATAATTTGTAGAACTTGGGGGGGGTGTTATATACATTTTAAACACAGAATACAGTCTGTGAATGAGAGAATGTTCACAGTAGGAAGCCACTCTCCTGAGAAGTAAATGCACCACTGAAAATTTAAATTGCTTCTGTTCTTGTTCAAAAGGCTATTCTGTTTATAATCCTAAATCATGCTTCTGTTATTATTTTTAGATGGGAATCCTATCAAAACTGAGGTCTTTATAATTCTCTGTCTTACTTCTATTCTGAGTAAGATTTTTTTGACCAAATTTTTGTCATTGTGCAACTGCCATATCTCTGCTGTGTCTGTCCCACTTCTTTTGTCCATATATGTGAATGCCCAGATATACATTCATACATACATACATAGTGTATACATACAAACACACTAATGTATATTTCATCTCATTGAATTTTAAAAATATTCCATTTGACCCTGTTTCATGCTGTAATTCATACTTAGTACTCTTTGGGAATATTTTGATGGATTCATATGTGGTTGGCACCCTCATCCTCCTAGGTGGCAGTGATGTAACATTACTATTTGTTTAGGGGAGTGTTCTTACAGTACAATTGCAATTGACAAGCAGTTGTTTACCCTTACAAACAAAGATTCTGCTGCTGAGTGAGAAATTCAAGGTTGACAGTTCCCTTTTAAGAAAACTCAGATTATGTGCTTTATGAACAATAAGTCTTCATAGCTGTTTCCGGAGAGGCTCTGACAGTACCCAACCTATACAGACGTAGAGGCTCACAGCCATCCATTGAACTGAGTACAGGGTCCCCAATGAAAGAGCTAGAGAAAGGACCCAAGGAGCTGAAGGGTTTGTAGTCCCTTAGTACAAACAACAATATGAACTAATTAGTACCCTCAGAGCTCCCAGGGACTAAACCACCAACCAAAGAGTACACAAGGTGGGACTCATGGCTCCAGCTACATATGTAGCAGAGGATGGGCTAGTCGGTTGTCAGTGGGAGGAGAGACCCTTGGTCCTGTGAGGCTCTATGCACAGTGTAGGGAAATGCCAGGGCCAGGAAGCAGGAGAGGGTGGGTGGGTGAGCAGGGGGAGGGGAGAGGGAATAAAGGGTTTTGTTTTTTTTTTCCCACAGAGGAAAACCAGGAAAGAGGGTATCATTTGAAATGTAAATAAAGAAAATATCTAATAAAAAACCAAAACAAAACAAAACAAAAGTCTTTGTGATATTTCTTTCTAATTTAAATATTTACGTTACTCTTTACATTAGTATATAATGACTGCATGCTGTCTTTCAAATAACTGTATCCCTCAGTGGTTTGCAAATCCACCAGGGATCCTTCATACCTCAGGATTTAAATATAATATGATATACATATATATATACATATATACAATATACATATATACAATATGGTAAAGAAGAAGGAAATTGAAGAAGATCTCAGAAGATGGAAAGATCTCCCATGCTCATGGATTGGCAGGATT
>NW_022196912.1:81950319-81956743 GCF_008632895.1 Mastomys coucha | reverse complement strand
TTACATGTAAATAAAGAAAATATCAAAAATAAATAAATAAATAAATAAAGGCATGTTTCCAGCACACGTCATTCTGTAGAAGAGTACAAACAAGGTCAGCCACAAGAATTTAGGGATGATTTTCTAGTCAAAGAATTATAGACTACCTGAAAATCACTGAGATATAAATATTTGTCCTTCCAGGCTAAAGAAAAAAATGGAGGGCAGAAGAAAATATACTTTCATCCCGTACAGCATAATAGACAGGTTTCTAGCCAGTACTGCGGAATTGAGGAATTGAACTAGAAGTCAGTTCTCAGGCCAACACATTTCAAAAATGATT
Source organism: Mastomys coucha (assembly GCF_008632895.1). NCBI lineage: Eukaryota > Metazoa > Chordata > Mammalia > Rodentia > Muridae > Mastomys > Mastomys coucha. The sequence continues at coordinate 81,956,421 of NW_022196912.1, read as the reverse complement.
TCACTTCTCCTGACTGACTGGCTATTGCATCAACTCAAAAATAATTGAGTAAATAAGCATAAGACCCTCCCTCTAAAATAAGACTTCTAGAAAGAAATAGCACAGATCTTTAACATTGGAAACAAATGGAAAAGATTTTAACACTGGTCTTGGTAGATATCGTAACTGTTTTTATGCACATAACACCAGACACTCACCTAGTAAGAGAGATTGTATCAAACTAAGAACTGTCTACTCAGCAAGGGATGTAATCAAACAAAAGAAAAACGGCTCACATGTGAGAGATATTTGCATACCAGATATCTGACTAGGCAGTCCTCAGCATACAGGAGAAAGGCATGCAACACAGTGGCAAAACTGCCACAAAAATAACTGCATCATGAAGGAGACAAGAAAGGTCATTAGATGACGTTCAGTCGGAAGAAAATACTACAAGGACTAACAGGTAACTATCTCGTGGTGCAGTTTTAATCCAGAATATATGAATAACACACTGAAAGTGGAGAAGAATTTTATCAGAAATATTTTAGTTATTAAAATTTAACTCCATGAATGGAGAAGATCTTTAGTGCAGAAGAAAGGGGTGTTTGTGAAAATAATTTGTTGTAGTAATATGGATTATCAGAAATCATTTACATATTGACCACTGGAAAGGGGAAAACATTTGAAATGTAAAGAAAATATCCAATTAAATAAATAAATAAACAAACAAATAAATAAATCAAAAATTCTATCATAGCATTAGAACCAGAAAATTAATACTTTTTTTCTTTTCTTTTCTTTCTTTCTTTCTTTCATTTTTTTTAGTTTTTCAAGACAGGGTTTCTCTGTGTAACCCTGGCTGTCCTGGAACTCACTCTTTAGACCAGGCTGGCCTCTAACTCAGAAATCTGCCTGTCTCTGCCTCCCAAGTGCTGGGATTAAAGGTATGTGCCACCACTACCTGGCAAAATTAATAGTTTTACATCCTTCTTCACAAGTCATTTGCCCAAAAGTGAAATGGTTGAATATTATGGTAGTTTTTTTAGTCCTAAACATTTTAGCACTGGTTGCCATATTTCTTAATGATATCTGTTTTGACTAGAATGAGGCTTATCTCAATGTAGTTTTAATTGGCATTTCCTTTATGATTAGGGAATGGTTTCTGGAAATTTGTATTTCATTTTTCTTTTAGATTCAAACTGTCCACTTAATACATCCACCCATTTGTAGATTGGCAATTTTATATTTTTAATATATAATTTCAACTTTTTAAAAAAATTCTGAATAATAGCCTATTGTGTGAAGTATAAGGTAAAAGAAAATATTTTTGGCCAATTCTGTGGACCAATGATTCCCTTTGCTATGCTGAAACACAGTTTTTATGGAGCCCCATCTCTGAGTAATCTTGGACCAGTTTCTTTGCTATCAGTGACTACTCCCAACATTCTTACCTACCCCAGTATCCCGAAAACTATTCCCCAGGTTTTTGTTGTTGCTTTTAGAAATTTCAATTTTCAAGTGTAAATCAAGGTCTTTGATCCATTTTAAATTGATTTTTAAAGTAGATGGAAGATATTATTCTATTTTCACTCCTCTGTTGGTAGATATCTAGTTTTGTCAGCACCATATGTGGGATGGATTATCTTTTTTCCAGTGTATGTTTTTTACCTGTTTGTCACAAATTAAGTAAGCATAACTTAATTTCCTGGTCCTATATTCTTTTAATTTTTCTTTTGTTTTTTCACCAGTACTACGCTGTCTTCATTATATATTTCTACAGTAGACCTTGACGTCTGGTATTATGATACCTCTAGCTATGTTCTTACTCTTCAGTATTTTTACTTTGATAGTTGTCATCTTTTGTGGTTCTATATGTATTCTTGGATTATTTTTTCTAAGTCTGTAATATATAACATCAAATATTTATAGGTTTATTTTAAATCTTTAGATTAATTTTACAGTATATCCTTTTTATAACATAAATTCTGTAAATTTAGGTTTATGTTTGTTTTTCACTAGTGTCTTTGACTTCCTTTTTGAATACTTGTGAAATTTTCGTGATACGCTACCCATCGCTTTGTCTTGGTTTACTCGTTGATATGAAATATTTAGAGTTATTTAGAATGGGTTATTTTTTCCCAATTTCTTTTTCCATGAGTGAAGATTTTTTAGATCCTGCAACTTCAAATGTGTTAGATTTAAACATTTTTGAGTATATTCTAGGAAGTTGTGTGTAAACCTAGGGAGGGTATGGCATCTTCCTTTCTTTTTTACCCCCTTTGTATTCTTTTTCAATTGCTTTCTTTAAGACTTTGAGTACTATATCAAATTAGAGAGGAGAGAGTGGGCATCATTGCTTCATTTTGATGTTACAGGAAATCCTCTCAGCTTATGTCTGCTTAATAGTGATGGTCACAGATTTGTCAGAGTCTTTAGTATTTTGATTTATGCTCTATCTAATCCACTTTTCAAGACTCTTATCATGAAAGCAGTTTGAACTCTGTCAAATGACATTTATACATCAACTGAGATGATTATATAAGTAATCTCTTTAAGTTTGTTTATATCATGTATGACATTTATTGATTTATATCTGTTGAACCAAATTTGACATTCTGGGATGAAGCCCAGTGGTCATATGATATGATCTTAATGGATTCATAATTTCAGTTTACAAATATATCCTAAGGCTTGTATTCAAGGTCCTAACTACATTAAAGTCCTTCAAGAACCCACTTTATTGAATATTCTAAGTACTTTATGTTTAGTTTAATGTACCTTCTATAACATACTTTAATGCATACCTAAAAGTTAGGACTACCTTCAAATTCATATTGATTCATTATTTTGTACAAGAGAGAGAATATAATTTACTTTAGGATTATCTTCCTTACACATTTAGATTCCATGTAATTGAGTGTTTATACCTTATGGGCATTCTGTAATATTATTTTCATCCTCTGATATCATTGAGCAAGGATGAATGAAGTAGTATTTATGTTGCTGCTCCTAGCATTTGTATTCACAAAGCTCTGTTGATGCTCATGTTCGTTTGTCTGTGGGGTCTTCCCCAAGACCCCATTTATTTCTGGGACATTTAGTTCTCCTTATAATTCACATTCTTATCTTTTTTAGTAAATCATTTTCTGATTGGAAGAATGTACAGTTATCTTACCCAGAAGTTTAAGTTCCAGTATTTAGTAGATACTGAAAAGGTATTTGTTTTTCTTACAAACTTTAATGTCCGTTGGCCCAGGTATTTTATTAGGATTATTAATAATAATCCACTTCTCAATTGGGATTTGTTTTTAGATATTGCTAATAATGAGAGTTAAGAAATGAGCCTAAGATGAAAATGAGGCACAAGCATAAAGGAATATTATTACTGAATATATATAAAGCTTATTCTACCGAAGGTGTGATGATGGGCAATATAGAACAAATAATGCAAGAATGGATAAAGTATGTTAGTCGAGAAGCTTAGAGGACATTAGGTATTCTGAAATTATTTTATGCATGGTGTTGGTTTTATATTTTGTATGTTCAAAATATTAAAGAAAATTTAAATTTAAAGATTTTTTTTTAATTTCACAGATTAGCAATTCCTCCCTCTACTAAACTGAATGTGAAACATGGTGATATATGATAATCAGTACTGTCTCTCGCCACCCAGCTCCTTTTAATCATAAATATTGGAATAGTTTAGAGGTAAACAAACGTGTCACATGAGTGTCATTTGATGTCATATTTTTGGAATTACAGAGCACATTGCCTATGATAAAATCCCACCACTCTAATGATAGAGAACAGTGTCTCAGTCACATGGGTGAGCAATCTGAGGAATGAAATGGTTGCATTATTAGGTCAGATCTCCTTATAAGGTCTGATTTTCACAATTGTAGTAGCACAGGAAATACATAACCTATAATCTGAAAAATCAAAAACTTCAATGTACTCTCTGCTCTAATTCCAGCCTTACGTTAAACATCTATTCCCACATCGTTTTTAACTGTTTACCTATGTAGCTTGTTTTCCATGAAATTAATAATGGGTGGAGTGACAATCAGCATTATGTCCCCATCTGTGAACATTAGCTCATGGAAATCTACACTGGATGTGTGCAAGTAGCCCTCGACCCTACCAGATATGACCTAGGCTTCCCTCCTCTTAGATCCTCTGTAAGCTGTCTACATGCCAGACAGTTACCCAGAAATTGCTAAAAACTTCATCTCTACTGTAATTCTGTTATTAAACCTGGAGTGGGTGTGACTTTTGTAACTTTTTTTGACCTAAATTCTGCAAGGTCTTTACGATTTTGCTTTGGAAATGTATGTGATTCTAAACTTTGTACTTTTTAGCTTGATCTATAGATAAGAGATAAATATTTAGTGATGTCCACAAAGCAGGAAAGAGATCTCTAAACAAAAGAAGTCAGTAAAACAAACTGACCATTCAACGTTTACTCCAAATTCTATGAAACGTCTATAGAGCTGCTATCTTCGCTGACCTTCAGACTATCCTTATGTAGGTGGCATATAATGATTCAAATGCTACCTTAAAATACAAAATTAAAATAAGGAACTTATCAAAAACATTACTTTACTTCAGAGCTCTTCAGCATCATTTTCTTATGAAATATTTTAGTTTTAAAAATAGAGAAGGCAAAAAAGAAAAAGTGTAAAGCAAAGAAAACATAGGAAATATAACAAAGCTTAAATAACTACATTCTAAAATCAAGTATAGCTTAAATTTGTATTTGAAGAACAAAAATGTAACCTTTACTTAATTCTTTTGCTTCTATTGTTGTGCGTACTGTAAGAGAGTGGGTAATACATTATCATTTTATTACAAGCCAAACTATGCAAAGTATTTTAAACACCATTAGAAGAACAATTATTATAATTTTATTACCCAAATTTAGATAGCCTGCTAAAACAAATTAACCTTAAATTGTTAGTGACATATAAGAGAATTTCACTCTCATGCATGTAACAATTAAAATGTGTATGTAAAGTTAGTGCTATTCAACAAAATGATTGATGCTATCCAATGCCTTGAATCTTAATCTCTTTCCTATTCCCTAGAAGCATAGACTTCTTAGAGGTTGGAAAAAAATCCCAGCTTCTTAGCTGTTATACACTTTTAATACCTGAATTGCTAGAAACCCAGGAAAGAACATAGCTAAATAAACCCAAACATCAGGAAATAAGTTTAAGATACAGTAAATTAATAAATTTTGTCATGGGCTGCAGAATGGCTCAGAGGTGAACAGCACTGACTGACCTTCCAGAGGTCCTGAGTTCAATTCCCAGCAATCACGTGATGGCTCACAACAACCTCATAATGAAATCTGAGGCCCCCTTCCGGTTTGCAGGGGTACATGCAGATATACATTGAATAAAACCTTTTAAAAAGTAAGTTTTGTCATAAAATGAGGGAATTCATTAACTCTGATTCATTTACATGTTACTTAATTTGTTCATTGGTTTCTTTCTTCATAGATCTAGGGAATTTGTGAGCATATTGCAAGCCTCGACATTATAAGCCTTATGGGGAGGTAACATAAAAAAGTCATGAGCATCCAAAGAAATTTTATTTTACTCAAGATTTTTCAAACTAATAGGTGATATAGCCCATGTATTTTCATTTTTCTCTTTTAAACAATGTTATTTCTTCTATTGTCTTAGAATATCTCTCTGTTTTGCTTTATGTCAGTGCTACAATAACATTTTATTAAACACTACAAGTTTCTATTTATATAGAGGATATAAATAAAATACATTGGCCAAATCCAAATCTCATTGCATTAAACAGATGGCTGTTGAATGTACTCACCATCACCTATGTAGAATTATAAAGGTGCATAACAAAATTATAGGACACACATGACTAAGTTTCTCTGGTAATATTATCTATGTTTTCCTAGTAGGCATATTATCACAACTGTTTACCTCAAAGGTCTTTAACTTTATATTATGATTTGAATATGCTTTCTACAGCAGTTTACTAAAAGTAAACTTGGCTTATCTATGTGATTATCAAAGGCATAGAATTTTTTTTTATTTAAACAAACAAAAACAACCAAAACAAACCCCTGTTGCCTCCCACTTCCCCATGCCT
>NW_022196912.1:81925130-81949348 GCF_008632895.1 Mastomys coucha | reverse complement strand
GGGTATATGCCCAGGAGTGGTATAGCTGGTTCCTCCGGTAGAACTATGTCCAATTTCCGGAGGAACCGAAAGGCATAGAATTTTAAGGAGGCAACACATTCTCTCATTTTAACACCCAGATGAAGATAATAGAAATAGAGTGACCAGAAATCCATCAAAACTAAAAACGGACAAAACAAAACAAACAAACAAATGAACAAAATATGTGTTCCATATCAAACAAAACTCCTAAAATTGTTCCCTCATCCTAACAGACCATTTAAGGCATTTTTTAAAGATCTTTAAGAGAATTTGATCCAAATCAAGAGACCTTTCTACTTGTAGAGCAGAGGCTCATTTCTGTGAAAAGGCACAAGAAACAGAGACCCATTCATTCTCACACTCATAAATTCTAGAAAAGAAACCTACTAAACTGAAAGACATGATATGTATTCAAAAAGACATCTAAGGTAAAAAGAGAAAAGTAGTGTAAAAATAATAAAAATGTAAATAATAAAATAAAATTGAAAAAAATCCTAAATATACTTGACATGGTGTTATGAGATAGTAAACATTTATATGTGCCACTGATTGATTTTCTCTTTGCTATCTACTGCAGGGTATGCAGCCTACCCTTAAGACCAGTTTGTTTTCCCAGTGAGACACCTTTGAAGTCTTGCATGTGGGTATAAATTCACAATTGCTTCTGGGTTAGGGATAGGGGCATGTGTCCCCTTCTCTCAGTGCTATAACCCCATGTGTCTCCGACCTGCCCTGAGCATATTGCAAAGTCTGGGAATTCATTGTGTATCAGTCTTGCTGTATTAAGACCATCTTTCTTCTTCATCCTCTGTGCCCTCTGATTCTTACATTCTTTCCTCCTCTTCTGGAGAGTTCTGTGAGCTCTGAGCGGAGCGGGTTGGTTGGGAATTCCTGAGAATAGGACTGAGTTTCAAGATTTTTCACTTTCTGCATAATGTCTGCCTGTGGGACTCTGTATTGGATCCCATCTGCAACAAGAAGAAGCTTCTCTAATGATGGCTTAGTAAGGCACTGATCTATGATTTAAAAAAAAAATGCTTTAGGAGTCGTGTTATATTCTTTTTTTTTCCTGTGTTTAGCTTGGTTTGTCTTGAACTCTCTCTCTGTAGACCAGGGTGGCCTGGAACTTACAGAGATCTGCCTCTACTTCTAATTTCTGGGATTAAAGTCATGTACCACTACTGCCTGACATTTTAAACATAGTATTTGTGTTTACTCTAGGTCCCTGAGATATCTGACCTCTGCTTCTTGGTCACACAAAGTGTTACATATGGGTTCCATCTCATGGAGTGGGCCTTGAATCAAACCAGATGTTGGTTACTCCCACAAGCTTTGTGCCACCAGTGCATTACCATGTCTTGAAGGAGGACAACATTGTAAATCAAAAGCTTCTGGATAGATTAGTGTTTAAGTTTAACCCTTCGAAGCTGCTTTGTGGAGAGCAACCTATAGATTTGGCTTGTGGATTGTTTGTGGGTTCCCATGAGATCCCTTTGTCCAACAAGTCTTTTAGATGTGACCCAATGCTGATTTTAGAAGCTTCAGTTGGAGACAAGTGATGTCCAGTTGGTGCTCTGTCTCACTGAATTTTTTAAGTTATTTGAAAAACAAATCCTTCAGTTTTTTTATCCTGTTAACCTTTATTATGAATTATAGTATAATATGAAATATACAGCATTCACAATTGTGTGCAAAAATATTCTTCCTTTTAGCCCTAAAATATAAAATGATATTTCATATTAATGAGTGCATTTTATTTTGCCCTATATAAGACTTTTCTTCCTATTGTATCACATTGCAGTGTGATAAAATATTCTCAAAATATTCTAATGTGTGATTAGAATAAAAACCATCCTAAATAACAACTGATTAAAAAGAGATAATATCTGACATAGATATTAAAAAATCATACTAACAACAGCTCTGAAAATATTCTTCAGTGTTGCTGCTGACAATAACTAAGGGATATTTAGTGTTCATTTATCAACGCTGAGAAGTTTCTAAATTCCTAGCCCTTCTGCAACTACCTGTCAATAAAAGATTGGTGCTTCACCTTTTAAGACTGATATTACTTTCTTGACATTTTGTAAGTTGTTGAGTGATTTTTCAAAGGATTTTACTCAAAGAAAGGAGAGAGGAAAAGGGGAGAGAACTCCATAAAGCTTTGTTTACATACACCCATAGTCTAATACATGCTGCTACATGGTAAGAAGCTCCATGTAAGAAGGATAGGAGTCATTTAAAAAAAAAGTGAAAAGGGGAGTTGCTTATTTACAGAAAACTTTCAAAGAAAGATACAAATTCAGAACATGAGTACATATATGAATACTGTGTTTGTGTGCGGGGTGGCTGTGGGTGTATAATCTGTGTGCTTGTGGGTGGTATAGAAGGAGTGTGTATGTGTGATGTGTGCATGTGACTGTGAATGTACATTCTCCCTTGGTGGCCAGTGGGGCAGAAAAAACAAACCAATAGTTCTTAATCTTTCCTTTTCTCCTTTTGTCTCAGGGCCTTTCCCACAGAGATAAAAAGTCTATTGTTAAATAGGAAGCTTTCTATTTGGCTAAACTGGCTAACCAGTGAGGGTTAAGAGTCTCCTCTCCCAGAATCTGGCTTTATATCCACATGAAGCCATGTCTGCTGTTTTATGTGAATTCTAGGAATTCAAACTTGGGCGCTCAAATCCAGTGAGTCAACTTCCCATCCCCAGTACAAGCTTTCATAGTCCTTCTCTTTCAAATGGGTCCTGCATAGAGAGACACAGTCTTTCTAATACAGCCAAAACACACATGAGTTATTTTCACACTTTTAGAAATGCTGCTGGGCTACTGTTCAGGATCTCAGGCTCATGATTCTAAGTGCACATGCAATACAAGGTGCAGAAGAAGATGAAAAGTCTAAAAGTTAGCAGTACTCTGTGGAGAATGGCAAGATAGCACTCTCTCAGTGATTCCAATCTGGTTCAACTCAAAAGCCCTTCTGATAGTATGGTGGGGAGTTTTCTTCCCACAAATGGGCTGCTCTCCACATACATTAATTCTTTTTTGGCACCAATTACCCAGGGTTTGTATTACACCCCATAATTTAGGGCTCAGTTTCACAAATTACCCTCACTTCAGCTGTCAATTTTAAGTCCTGTAAAATGAGGACTTTTGACACCTGGCTACCAATCCAAGAAATTGGCACAACCTCCTCCTGAGATTATAAACTGTATTTAACTGGCTGACAAATCTCAGGAGAAATGCCATCCACCTAATGTGCATCATGAAGACTAGCTGCCACTTCCATAGTACACAAGGGTGAGGTCCAGAATGGTGCAGAGTTAAGGACCTTCTTTCTTCAGGCCCTCCTGGTCTCCAAACCAGGAAGACCTTGAACTTCCTTGAAGAGGAATAGCTGGAGATGTCTTCATAGAGTTGTCATTTGTGATTAGCCCAGCTTCTCTAGCTTTTAGAAATTGATACTGAGGGTTTGAAAGAAAGTTCTAGACCTCTGATAAAGACTCTTCTTTCTTGCAAGTTAGAAGGTATGAAGGACTGGCTCAAAGTCCTCTACTTAAACAAGAGACTCCTTTCAGCCTGGAGATTTGGGTGGATTCATATGGTCCTCTGTGGTAAAGGAAAGTCCCTGTGCCACTCCTGTCACTGGAGAAATGGAATAATTTTCTACTAATGATTCTACAGGACTCTGGATGCTCCACTGACCATAACAGATCATGGGACAGAAGTGCCTACAGACATTTTAAAGGAACATTGGCAGGGATACTGTTTACAGATGGCAAAACTGTTGTGGTGTAGACAGCTCTGTGACCTTGTCCTCAGTAAAATTTTTCCTAGACTACCCATGCCCAGGTAAGTTAGATCTTTAGAGGGAGAAAGCTTTCCATTCTGTTAAACTTGATGTTCCACAAACTAGATATTTCTTCTATTAAAATGGTAATATTTAGTATGTAAGAGCAACATCAAAATCTTGTATTATCTGGATATAATGGGGAAATGGTCCATCTAAGGGTAAGGGAAGGAGTGTATGGACCGGGCTTAGAAAACTATGTGGGAAAAAGAAATTATTATCTGATTACAAGCTGTTGTATTCACCCCATCCAATGTAATGAGGGGAACTGCTCGGAAGAATCATCCACAGTATACAGACAGTATGCTAGCTGGCAACTTCTAAGTCTGCAAGAGAGGCAGGCTAAAATAACTGAGACATTAACATCGCCAACTTAAATTTAACTTTAGGATGTGGCTGCACTCCAATCTGTGTCTCCCTCACCATTTTGATTTTTATTTTCCTTTCTTTCTGTTTCCTTCTCCCTCCCCCCAGCCCTTATACTCAAGCTCTAGTTCTTTTATTCAATTTAATCCTGGGACTAAGCCATGAAGCTGAAATGTAACAATCTCAGGGACAAGTCGGGACCACTATACTTTTTCCCTTTTTTAAAAAAATTAATTTACATTCCACTCACTGTTGCCTACTGTTGCTTGTGCCCTGGACTACTTACCACCTGACCCTACCTGCCCTTGGGAGTTGGAGATGAGGTGGTGCAGAGTCAACAACACAGACTCTTGGAGCAGGTGAGAAATGCTGCTGCGAGCAACTTTAATACCCGCCATCTATGCCCCATTGGTACCAAGAAAACATTGCTTGTAAATAGCAGCTCTTGATTGGCTGGCATCATCTGTGCCAGCAATCCTTTGTCTCTCAGGCAGTCCTCAGTTAGGTCCTCCTGTAGGAGATGCTTTTTTAGCTTTGTGCCCCTCTCCCAGGCCATAAAGGTGGCCCCCATGTTCTGCTACACCCTACCTGATCACCCTCTCCCACAACTTCCCCCGTTCCCCTTCCCCTTCTCCTTTGAGTGGGTGGGGGATTATCTACTTCCTACCCTGGCACATCAAGTCTCTGTAAGGCTAGAGGCATCCTCTCCCACTAGGGCCAGACAAGGCAACTCAGCTAGAAAACATATCCCAGGAAAGGCAACAGCTTTTGAGATAGCCACTAGTTCAGTTGTTCAGGAACTCACATGAAGACCAAGCTTCACATCTGCAACATATGTGCTTGGGGGGGCCTAGCTCCAGCTGTGTGTGTTCTTTGGTTGGTGGTTTAGTCTCCGAGAGCCCCCAAGGGTTCAGGCTAGTTGACTGTGTCACTTAAGTCTTTCAAGCCTTCATGAAAGGAACAAATATTTTTTTTTCTCTGTTCCCCACAAAAATCCCCAGGACATTGCAGAAGATTTTTGTGTGTTTGTTTGTTTTCAAAGAATTACCTTTTAAAAGATTCCACCAACCTGATTGTTTTTAAATTTTTATTTCTACTTCTCTGCCAGCAAATTGCATCCTAAGAGAGGGGGGAGGCATATTCATCTGCTTACTCAGCAGCTTGCACCTTCGAAGTGTCATGGGTTCCTCATGGGCCAAAGTGAATCCTGGGTCATATACAGGCAGTCATCTTTCTAATAATGACTTTCTATTAGCTTTCTGTGGAAGATGCTTATGCAGAATTCCCAAGGTGTGGCTGTTGTTGTTGTATTACATCAACCCAGGTCTTCATGCACAAGTTCACATCAAACTTGTCTGTAGCAGATGCATCAGTCCTATACAGGAATGACTCTGTGGTAATTACAAAAAATGCCTAAAGTTGTGAGTGGTGATTTTTATATACGATTGCTAACAATGATTTGGAAAAAAAAAAAAAACATAACTTTCCCATCTGATAACAGGAGAGGGGATCCCAAGAGGGGGTGGGTTTCTGAGCTTCTCTTGAAAAATGCAATTGCCAAATGATTTTTTGCAGGATAAAAATACAAAAATACATTTGTAACATGAAGAAAGTGTTGGCTCTGACTGCCTCCTGTGTCTCTACAAGAATTCCATTTCCAACTTGAGGCCTTACTTTTCCCAATTGTGCTTATCATTGTTTTGGACCATTTACAAAGGATGTGCCAGGCAAGCTGCTGAAGGCCATACTCTTACCTCTGCATTCTTGTGTTTTCCTCTTGTCCTCCAACTTTTTCTTCATTCCATTATCTTCTCTATTTACTAAGGTCGTCTCTTACTGATTTATTTTTCTCTTTTACTGCACTGGGCGATCTGAGAAGATCATGAAAATTTATAAAAGGGTATACAATTAGCAAATTAATTATACCTGTATATGTGTTAACCTTTTCAGGAGATCATTTCTTATCTAGTTATAAACATGTTGGTGGAACTGAGATCACTAACAAAAAATAAACAAAAGTCTCTCGTGTTTTAAGTCATAAGAGTAATTGCAAGTAGTGTTTCTAATTTTGTAGTAGCATTTGTTATTTTTGCTAGACTTTTTAATAATGTAAATCATTATCATTAGTATGGTGTGTGTGTGTTTGTGTGTGTGTATGTATGCAAGTATCTGTGTGATTCTGTGTGTCTCACTTTGCTCATATAAATAATAATAATAATAATAACAATAACAATAAAAATTAATAATAATAAGTAATCCTTTTAACTTGGGTCCCGGGGATCATGGTTCCAAAGCAAACACTCTTCCTCATGTGCTATCTGAGCCAACTTCTGCTATTCTATTGAATGTCAAAATAAACACAAAGCATATTTTCAGGAGACCTTTCCTTTTGGAACCCCTGAGTTATCTCCTGAACCATATGAAAGTCTATCTAAGAGATGGAAGATGGGGAAAGATTTGCCATTTCTAATCCTGCTGCCTTTTCATTGAGTGTCTTCTTTCCTGCTTCATTCCCGACTTTCTATTGTACATCTTTTAATCTATTAGATATTCAGCCATTTTAAGTAGACAAAGCAGTCATACAACATAACTTAATTAACTTGTGCTATAAAATCGTTTCAATATATAATTTCAATTTCCAAATGAAAGAAGTGCAATGCAGTCAGTGGACCCAGATGTAGTGCATGATTTCTTCACTGTTAATGCCAAGGCCGTGAGGCTAATAGCCTGTTGTAGCTGAAGACTGGCAATTGCAAAATATATTTTCATTTTCTAAGTAGAGAATAAACAAGACACTCATGCAAGATCACTCTAGAAAAGGAATGAAAAAAGACAAGAGGAGTTATATGTGCAGCATGAACTACAGAGTTTTAATCTTGAGGGAAATTTCAGGAATCAAGACTGTTTTTAGGAGAGAAGTACATCACTTAATCATGTACTTGTTTGTGATCTTCTATGAGAGTATTCTCCATGAAAAAAAATAAAAAAAAATGTTTCCTATACTGAAATTATGATTGGGGAATTATATAAAGTAATTGTGCAACAAAGGCAACTCCAGGTTCCATGTAGAACATAATAAAGACATTATTGAAGGGTACCCAAAGAGCTGCCTGGTATGCCTTGGACCCTATACTATGTGTCAGCTTGCATTCCAAAACTTACCTGAAATATCTCTCTATCAGCCTGTAAGGTAAGCAGAGTCTTCTGCTGCAGGAAGCAGCTCACTAGCATAGTTTTAGTGCTAGATACTGAAATAAATTGAAATAATTGGTAGTTTTATAGAGTTGCTTAATATTGAAGTCAACTTAAGTTTAGTAGTATTTAGAGCTAAATTGAGAAATCAGTAACTATATTTGGTATTTTATTGTAAAAGTCAAAATATGACCTATAAAAATACTTTATAAAGTTAAATATTCAATAGTACATTTTAGAACCAAATATTATATAATAATAAATTCATATGCAATATAAATATATTTAAGTAATATATGGTATATATATATATAGGATTTTATATATAAAAATTCAAAACAACTCACTTCAGATTTTATGCTTTTCATCCCTGGCACCTATCAGTTCCTAATAATCATTCACTTAGAGGTAGGTGTTTTGTCCTCATACTGTCTTTGTTGTGCACAGATTTGCCCCCAGTTGGACTTTTAATATAGCTGATGATATGATTTTCTTAAATTCTATTTGCCAGGTCCCCAAATCTAATCATGACTTGGCATGATTTAACTATCAGTAGTGTCTCTGACATTTTTTACCTTTGGAAGGGGTAAGGGATTATAATGGAATAAGTGAAGTTTTCCATAAAACTGGTTCCCTGAGTTTCAGGGGAAAGAATTATGTTTCTCAATCTTCTGAACACAGATTTGGGGTCAAGGGGCAAGAAGGTGACCTTTTGGTTCTCATTGTTTGAGTTGTCATCTTTGTGGCCATACTGTAAAACTTGGGAAACTATGGTACCATGCTGATTGAGATCACAATTTTGTATTACCTTTTCTTTTGTTTGTTGATAGTTTCTACTGCAGATGCAGAATAGAGGACTCTAACATTTCGTTCTTCCTTGGAGAAGGGAAGATACAATAGCCTTGTGATTTTCAAGGTTGTTTGCATTCGCATCACCTATGTTGCCCAAGGGATAGACACCAGAATGAGATTTGACATTATGACTAGTAAGATATTTCTCAGAGTAAGGGATGGCACAGGGAAAGAAAGGACAAGTGTGCTTGTAATCTAGAGTCCTGCAGACCCAACCCTTCTGGAGGTGATGATGTCAGCAAGGAGCAGATTTCAGAGGTAGCACAGGAAGGGCATAGCATTTCCATGTCTTTGCTGAGATCTGACTAATAGTATCTCTCTGTGTAAAAGTGAAGCAGCTTCACTTTTACAAGGCAAGCCAGGCTTCAGGGAGACATCAGTTTGTGTTCTTGGGAGAGAGAGCAATGTTGCAGCCAGTGAATGTGATCATAAAGGAATCACAGGATATTGGGAGTGAAAAGAATGCTCTTGTAACAGGTGCCCATGGTCACCTAGGTAGGTTTCTGCTAAAAATTATTGCTCAAGCAAAGTAGATGTCAAGAATTGTGTACCTCAAGTACTGGCAGAAAATTGACATGTTGTCTGTTAGAACTCTTACAGCAAAGTAAAGTAAAATAGTGTAAAAAGAGTTCACTTCTTATTGTCATGCACTAAAAGTTCATATACCTGATAGGGATAACACACTTCACGTTTTGCCCTTTGGTGTATATGCACACACACACACACACACACACACACACACACATACACACACACATACATGCACACCAAAATACAAAGACACCCCCCATATACAAACACATACAGACACATACATGCACACTCACATGCACAGATACACACACAGACACACACACACGCATGTGTGGGTGCTCATGCTCATAGAAACATTTATCAGAGAACCACTGTCCTGTTCACTCAAGTTCTTATATTTTTGTTTCAACTTTGCCATATTAAGGAATACTATTTGAATAAGTTGTGCTTTTTTATAAAGAAAGAAGTAAGCAATTGTTATATCTGTAGATATAAGTTTTTTGAGTATTCTTTTGACACATTAAGATGAAGCCAATCCAAGATATTATTTTATACCTATGAAGCATTGGTATGTTTGTATGTTACTGAATCACCACAGAAATGGAGATTGTGGGGAGGGGCAATAAAAAGGGAATGCCATGTGACAAGTCAGAATGTCAAGCCAGTATTTCATCTTATTCAAAACATGTTCTGGGAATGACAACCAGGTAGATTCTAGAAGTTGGTCACAATATAAGCTTTGTGATAAAAGATTAGATAAATATAAATTATCCTACTAATACCTATAAGATAGAGACATATAAATAATATATATATATATAAATGCAATGAATATATTTTTATATTTTTCATATACTCATGAACTACGCGATTATTGGTCTATCTATAGTTCATTTCCTTAATTTAATTAATTCACTCACTGCCCTGTCTCTCAATATAACCTGATATCAAAACCAATATTTTTATAGATAGGTTCTTTTTGTATCTGGAATAACATCTATTATTATTATTGTTATTATTATTATTATTATTATTATTATTACCAAAAAGAATAAATCTGCACTTCACTTCAGTATCCTGAGCAAGTCAAAAGAGCCTTATTCACTAGACTAGCCTAATGGGTAGCTAAATTCTGCAGATTATTTGCAAGTGAGTCAGCCTATTTACCAAGATAATTCAACTTGCAAATTAGTCATGTAGAAAGATTGAGTTGGCGAAGATAGAGTAGGCACATTTGTCCTAAAAATAGACACACTATGCTTGTTCCTAAAGCAGTACAGTAGCAGCACACATAAAGAGATACATGAGGAAGCTAGAAAGAAATTTTTTCTCTTACACAAATGATCAAATCCGTTTCCTGATAGAGCTGAGCAAACATTGCCAGGCATTGGTGCCAGCTTCTTTCTGCTCTAGAGAATCAAGCCTGGCCCATGCTAATGAGCCAGGCAGGAGCAGCACCAATTGCTCCAGTCTTCCTTGTGCTTTGCATTACTGACATTTCCTCTTTCCAGCTTGGGAGACACAGCTGCAGGAATAGAAATGCAGCATATTTCTGGCCACTGTCTCATTAAAATGGCATCCTGGACCTAGAGGGAGAAAGTGGATATACTAGTTCATAAGCATAGGAGCCATTTAGACCTTGATTAAAGGTATTTAAAATCCTTTGAAGGAGTATATTATGTTGGGCTGCAAGGTTGTAACACAGTGTTTCCCTTCTATCCACTGATATTTCTTTCAGGGTGTGTGTTAAACCTGAAACTTGTCACTGCTTTCCAGAGTGTCACAGGTGTCACTCCTTTCCAGAGTGATATCTAGTGAGAGAGTAGCTTTCATTACATTGTTGCAGAATCTAACCTTCCTCTTGTATTGACAATGAATTAAAATTACTTGTTTTACTTTTCTTTTTCTAGTTTCAATTTTCCAATGTAGTAGGAAGTTAACAGTAGCTAAGCTCCAACTGTTGTGAAGTAGAGAGGTCATACCCATCAAAGAGCTGTTCACAATCACACTGAAGTAAAATACATTGTAACAAACATGTCTAAAGAAAGCAAAAATGAGGTACAGAGTATGTCATGACTGTTGGTTTGCCAAGTTTCCTATAACAGAAAGTTCCATTCATAAAGATTGATACTTTATGAGTAAAGGCACAACATCTATGTTATGACCTTATATGTTCCCAGAAAATTGTGACTCTATTAGAGTATAGCATGATTTCTTGAAACATACTGAGGCTAGAGCTCATTAATGAGGCAGCTTCAGAAAATTACCCTTACTATGGATATGCTTGCATATCACTGGACCAAAATACCAAAATTTGCATGTGTTTTTCCAGCTGTGCTTTTTTTTTTCATTTGAAATATCAGCTGCAGAGAAAAAAAATGAACATATTCTCAAATTAGGAGATGGCCGCAGATCCTTGATCACATTGGAAAGCTGAGTCATTTCAGAGCAACTTCCTGTCACTCCTTTTCTCTACTCCACTCTATACTCTGTTTGAAGTTAGATTACCCCTTTTCTTTAAAAACATGAGTACAAAACATAAGAAAACATATGTACTAAATAAACAAGGGCATATGATCATCCTAGATTGGTAATGTATGCATATATCTAATTCTCTTTATGTTATGTGTATAATATTATGATTGATACAGAAGTAATGTATAGAAGATATGAAACAGGATACACATAATAGTTAACATTTTCTGGCATTTAGCATGTGCCATGAACTGGGCAAATATTAGCTACATCATCACATTTGAACTTTGCAATTCAATACAGAAGGAATTCTTTTTCTCCAGTTGAGGTATCTCAAAAACAAGGAAGTTAAATACCATATGGTTAGCCAGGATCATATAAAATTAAACCCTTATAAACTGCTTCAACAAAAAGAATTGCTCTGAGCTCATGCATAACAACAATAAATCAATTCTTTCTCCTATTTTACAAGAAGCCTAGAATCATCCATCTGTGACTAAAGAAGTCCTACCACTCCTTAAAGTCTGCATCTCTTATCAGTTTCTATTTGTCTTTTTTAGAAGAAGAATCTCTCAAGGAGAGAAATGAAAATACTGGACACACCAATGATTTAATCACACATGAATTTTCTCTGAGATGTCCCATTTGAGAAACATTATAAAGTATGGATGTAACTACTGAAGTGCTGTGAGCACAGAATGTATTCATCAAAATTGAAGAGCCCATAGTGATAGTGTGTTCTGTAATTAGACATGACCAGTTAGAGAGGGTAAGAGTTTGGAAACAGAAAAAGAACCCTAGAAAATGTCTTGGGCTCTCCAGATGGGTCACTTGGAAACACTGGGTTTTCTAGAAAGAAACTGAATGTTGTTAACACTGTTTGATGGGCTTCATTCTGCCAAATTCATAAAGGATTAGAATTGGGAGAGTTGAGTCCAAAAACATAGAAGGAGAGCTTTTGCAGCAACTTACACATATGGGAATCAAACCATCTATCACTGTGTTGCTGGCAGGAACATAAAGGCATATGCTCCAGTGTACAAGGGTGGATTGGCAGGATGAGTGTTTTTCAATGAGCTTTTCATATTTGTGAATCCTTACTATAAATGACAATTTATGGTAACTTGATAAAGTTTCAGAAAATATCATAAATGTTGTTATGAATACAACAGAAACCACATTGTGTTGGTCAGAAGCAGTGTTCATTCATATTGTAGCATAGAGGCAAGGGGTTTCATAAGTAAATCTATTGTTGTACAAAAGCACTGATTTCTGTGTTGCAGCTAGACATGCAGCTTTAAACCCTACTTCAAAGTGAAACTTCTGGATAACATGTGAGTCCAAGTGAAAACGTGCATAAATTAGGACATGACGGAAATCTGGGAAAAGTATATGACAGCCAAAAACTACAAGCACTCTAGAAACGTATTCAAGATATTTCTGGCAGAACATAAAGAAAATCTTGGCTTCCCTAAAAGTTAAGACACTCTGATAATTCTGGGAATTGCACATGCTCTTCCTTAGGAATGATATTACCCTTAGAGTCAAGTAGAGTGGTGGTTGTATTGTCTGCATAAAGTACTGTTGTATTTTGCAGGATGGTTTTATGGATAACATTATGATTTCTTACACTCTTGTTGAAATACTGGGGTCCAGAGTAACTAGTCCAAAACTTATATTCTACATATACAAGTAATTTTAATTAAAACAAAGGAATGGAATCATCCATTTGAATATAAGTGATACTTACACATCTCTATCATACACTGAAAACCTTAGCTATTGTGAGAATATGTTAACATTTTGGTTAAATATTCCTTTACATCATAATCAAAATGTGATAAAGTCTCAATGCACAATGAGAATGGGCTTAGTCTCACACAATATTCTATAAGTGAAAATTTAAATTCAAAATTACTTGATAAGACATGAGCTCCACAGACAAATTCATCCAGGTCATGTTTGTGTTTTGCTCTTGTGTGAATTAAAGGATAACATTGACAGCTCTAATGCCAGAAAAAAATTCATCATTCATAACAAATAAGTTATTGAAACATGTTTAAGTAGTATTTTCAATATAATCTGTATGTTGTAGCTGGTGACTTTGACCAAAAGTAAAAGGCTTAAGGTCAAAAACTCTTGCTCTTTGCTATCAAGGTGACTACTATATTTTGATTCCTTTTCAGAAACCAAAACAAACCAAAACAAAACACAAAAAAATCTTCAATTTTCCTCTTGGTAGAGATGATTAAATCAAGATTACTTTGGTTCAGAATTAATTTAAGATTGTACCTCATTGATAACTGTTTCAATTTCATATTTCTCCTCTACAATTAAAATTTTCAGACATGCAGATAGTCAGCAATGACTAATACTTGATTCTTGACCACATCATACATATGCTCTTGGAAGCTTCAACACAGTCCTGAATAGGAACATGCATTAGCTTTCTGCACAACTAGATTACATATTTAAATGGAAGAGAATGCTTTGAATAGCAAAGAGATGATTCCATTTTTCTCACTGTGCTTATAATGCATGACTACATCTTTATTCTGTTTTCATGAAATAGTAACATAAATGACAGCATCAGTTCACCATATTTCAATCCCCCAACTTCTTGGAGCCAGATTTTCTAATTTCCTTTATTAAATAGCTTTCCACAAGCCTCTTCAATCTGTGACTATGTCCATTAAGACATCAGGCTACTGTTTTCATCATAATTGGTTTTAGTCATCTTGATTATTTTATAAGGCATAAACATCCTTCAAGGTGAATTTAAATTATTCTGGTTCTCTTGCCCTCTTTATTTTTCTCTGCATTTTGATTTTGAGAATTTAAGTGTAGTCCAAAGAAACTCAATCAGATGGAAGGTCACTTGCTCTTAGAATTCAGGGCTTTGTGTTTCTACAAGACACTCCTAATTACAAAGCCAAGGATGGCAAGGGCTACCTGTAGCTCTCAGTATGGCTACTGTTGTCTGTAAGAGTTCTGAGGCCAATGCTATCAAAATGTTTTTGATGAAAACTACTTACTGTGGTTATGATCATTTTATAATTACCCAAATTAATGTTCCCATTCAAACACTATTTTCTAAGGCTTCATATGCTCTCTTTACATCCTGCCCTCTTTCCTTTGAAAAAGCAATTGTATCTATAATCATTGCTTGCTGCATGCCTTTTTCATGTGCCCTTGAGGGCAGCTCTCTCAGTACATAGAGACTAAAGTTATTCCTTTGCATCTCTGTATCTCAATATTGGCACTTGGTATATATTGTGATCTACAAATAAGGAAAACATAAATGAAATTAAATCAATACTTTGGTCCTGATCTACAACCAAGATCTAAAATCATCACTAATCTTAAAACTTCTTTTATATATTTACCCCATTTATGCAACACATTGAAATAAAAATGATTATTTCAATGTATGCTTTCTAAAATATTTTCATAAAAATCATAATTAATTGTGTTTCATATGTTTAGTAGTATTGTATACATTTACGATCTCAAGATGGGAGGACAATTTTCCAAAGTGTTACCACTTACAATTTTATCTCTCAGGCTTTATATTCAATATAAGCAGTTTTTTTTTCTTTAATTGAAGGAGTGCACTGAAAGTCTTAGATACTTAGTGAGGCATTTATTCATCTATCTCAGTACAAAAATATATAAATGATCTGCAATCCTATCACTTTTTAAGTATTTGTTTTCAAATTTGCCCTAGATATGATTAAGATAAGTAGGAACCAGAATGCATATATAAAATAAGATGAATTTATAAATTCTTGCCCCAGAGCATAAGTCTTATTTTACTAATATATGTAGGACAGCATAATATCAAACTGATCTCAAGCATATAAGATAGTATTCAGTTTCTGTAACCACCAGGAAGGCATGATAATTCAGTAATATATGTTTCTCTGAATATTAAAAAGACCTTTAAATCACAAATTAAGATGTCTCATACTATTCTACAAATATTCAATAACAAAGAAAAATACATAAGCATATGAACACGATGTCTGATTTTGGACTTTGGCCTCCATATGCCTATGCATGCACATGTAAACACACACACACACACACACACACACACAAACACACACACCTGATTTATAAATAATACACCTAAAGGAAATTTTGAGAATTTGACATTTCAAAATGCAGAGATGTAGAAAACAGTGAATGCCTTGAGACGAGAACAAGACTATTCCTGAAGATAATTCCATGAGCGTGTGAAAGACAACTGTGAAAAAGACAGAAGCTTGGTAGAGAAATACAGGAGATGCTTAACACCCTGTCTGGACTAAATTTGCTGAAGATGATGACAACTTCCTTAGTGAGAAGAACTTGAACTAAATATTCTTTCTGGTGCCTATATGCATACATGCATACATACATACATACATACATACATACATACATACACATGTCAGATAGATAGATAGATAGATAGATGATAGACAGACAGAGTTTATGAATTTCTTAGATTTATTGTACCATATGCAAATCCTTTTTCTTAGTTGGAACATTGAATTGGATTCTATGCATTTTTATGCTTAGTCTACAGGATTGTCCCATGTAACAATAAATAAAAGCATTATCATGTCAAGTGTTTGATATGTTTATGGTTATTATAAACACACAAAACATATCTTTATATACATGTATATATACATATATATCAGAGATATTAATACTGGACCTATTTAATATATTAAACTGATTTTATATGTTCTTGATAAGATGAAATTTCTAACCTAGAAACAACAAATTTTAAAAATCTGGAATCAAATATAAACTTGATCCTGATAATTAATCATTATAACATCCAACCAGGAGTCCCTTTATTTTGTGTTAAATTGAATAATATCTCATAAAAATATACTGTGTTACTTTACTACTATAGGAGGAAAACAGTGATTTAAAACTTGTTAAACACTCTGTAACAAGCAGTTAAATGTTAAGAACTTAAGAATGCATAAAATATTTTTAAGATATTAAGAGAATTTTTGGCATAGTGTTTTTCAGAAAAATTAACCTTACTCAGTAAAATGTACACAGAATATAATAAACACTTTGTTTATTTTTTTTCTTGTTTCCTGATTCAGTGATCTATTTTAATGCCATAAATCCTTTCACAAAGATTCCCTGTTAACTGACAAACAAATTAAAAAGTAGCAATTCTTAAAATGGAAAGAAAAAAATCTGTAAGATCAATAAATGTACTTTAGTGAAATCAAGGAATAATTTATCTTTCTTAGAATTTTAGCACCAGCTTATTTCTTTCTTAGGTTGCAGCTAATCCATAGATCCTGACTAACTGCATGATAAATTTTATTCTTGACATGTGCAAGGGATAGATCTCTTAATAATGAGAAACACATCTCTCACATGATCTGCACTATTTAGTATAAGCCAGTGAAGCTTCCTGCTAACTCACTCTTTGTTGAATGTTTTCAGAGGGGAAGAATTGCTGGACAATTGAAACATCCACCATTTGAGAAAGTGACTTGCATTACTCTAAATGCAAGGGAATGAATGATGACTTTCCATTCCTTATCTGTCTCTTGGCTGGAAAAACAGCCTGTCCCTCAGTTGCATATTATTCTTCCTTTCTCTAAGAGTGTTGGGGAGGGAAGAGAGGACTGCAGAACGAGGAGATATTGTGTACTAGTGTGTGAACTAATGGTAAAAATAAGGTAGGCTTGTCTTAAAAGCTGCCTTACCTTATTGCCATTAAGTCAACAAGCAGAAGTGCTTAAAACACAGCAGCCACAGTGAATACCCAAAACTGTATGTATATTATATAGATGTTTTTCTGTGCATCTATACATAGGATGAAGTTTTATCTACAAATCCAGTAAATCAATATATTGTTTATAGCTTGTGATGCAGTGGCGGTATATGCCTTTAATCCCAGCACCAAGGAGGCAGAGGCAGGCAGATCGTGGTGTGGTTAAGGCCAGCCTCATCTACAGAACAAGTTCAAAGGAGACAGGGCTTCACATTAAAACCCTGTCTCGAAGATCAAACAAATAGACAAACAACTCACAAGACACTGGCAATAAAATAGAATAATTATGGAGCTGGAGAGATGGCTTAGCAGTTAAGAACACCAGCTGTTCTTCCAGAGGTCCAGAGTTTAATTCCCAGCAAACACATGGTGGCTCACAACCATTTGTAATGGAATCCAATGCCCTCTTCTGGTGTGTCTGAAGACAGCTACAGTGTACTCATATAAATAAAAATAAATAAATAAATAAATAAATAATATTTAAAAAGAATAATTATAACTATATTACTTTAATTAAATTTACAGAGTTCTGACTCATTATTCTTGACTTGACCTTCTTCCTTTCATAAGGATGTGAGGGATAAAATCAAGTTAAGTGAAAGTGAGACGTGGATATTGTTCAGAGGCAGCTTTGAGTCTACTACTTACTTCAGAGGAAGCTTGAGTGAACACATGACTCCCACAACAATAAATGTGATGGCTGTTGAGTGAGACACAGTGAGGTAGGACCTGCTGTAAGATTCCCCTTGCAGACAGGATAGTAGAGATCAGTGAAATATATCATTACATCACTTAGATTGACACACAAATTAAATGTGTCCATTGTTGGATCCTCAGACTTACCAGCTAATATTTACAAGGCAAAGTTCACCATCAGTAATGGGAAATGCAGAAAGCAAAATCAAGTATCAGTGGAAGTATTCCATTTTCTAGTATTGAAATATAGTACCTGCATGTCCTAGCTGCCATGTATCTCTGCCTTCATCAATCAAATTTCACTCAAGCCCTCTTTGTTCCACATCCTCAAACCATCATGTTGTCTTTTTACATTTATTCTCTACATTCCTTTTAGGTTATGTTTTTTATTTGGAAGGGTATTTTATTTACAGTCCCAGACAACACAATCAAACCACTTTTAAAAATATTTGCAAAAGTAATGGCCTTAAAAACAAAACATGTTATTGTATTGTTACCAATAGTATTGTTTCTACTGGTAGCCAATCTGCCAGCTTGGGTGTAACCTGGTTATTGAATACTTTCAATGTGGGGACAGCCTAGTTATGCAATATTCTTAAAGTGTCACATAATTAAAACTCTCTATACCATCCACCTACCAAAACTGGCTATGGAATGCTCTGATGCTTTTCAATCTAACTCATTTCCCCAGTGATAAAAAATAGTAAGACAGCACATGGAGAAATTCAACACTTGCTTCTTCTTCATGAACTAGAGTATTGTGTTTGCCCATACTTTTTCATATATATGGACTTTCAGTAACATAATTTAAAGTCCCAAAGTATGAAATACCATAATTCAGTAAACATATGTGTTGAACAGCTAGACAGCTCACTGTGTTTGGCTAACTGTGTACATTGATTTTTTAAAATTCTTTTCTCCAAAATATTAACTATTTCTCTGGAAAATGATTTTAGCTTTTTTTTAATAAATTAGTATCTTTTAGTATAGCAAGGTGTTTTGTGTTTATTATATTTCATGGTTCAAAGAGATATAATAATTATGCAAATATACAATCTGTGAAAATTAAGGCAGTACTGATAATACAAAATACCCTGTAAGAAATATGGGAGTGTATGAACAGGGCACAGGAGCAACTGTGAATAAGATTCAGATGATCAAATCATAAATAATATGATTTATAAATCAGTAATCAGACTATTGACTATTATCTGAAGAAACAAATTAATAACATGATTTTATGCATACATGGCTATTTGGAATAGTAAATAAATTGGATAAAAATAAGTTACTTTTTTTCAGTAGCTATTTCATTAATGAAATGTAGGAAAGTGGAGAAGATGTATCATCTTTAGATAATTTTTTAAAAATAATTGTCACATTAGACCTGTGAAGGGATTTAAATTAATGAGCATCATTTAGTGTGCAGAAACATGTTACCCATTAGAATACTGCCATGGGAAGGGGAGATACTGCAGTGGATAAAGCACTTACTGTACAGCCAGGAGGATCACAGTTCAGAAACTCAAAACACACATTTAATCATTTCTTCTGGGTTATCAACACTAACCCTATTTCCCTTCTAATTTCAATTAAGAGAACCAGTGTGACACACTGGCAGAAAACTGTTCAAATGTTTCCTTTCTTGGTAGAGATTTTTCCCTAGAGCCTGTGCTTAGTAGAGAGTAAGCCCTCCTGCACTCAGATTTTCTCCCAATGGGACCTGTGTCCCACATTCTACAGACTTGTCGGATGACAAATGTGTATAATTATAATTATAAGTTACATTAGTGGATGTAATTTGTTTAGGACCATTAGAAATAGATGATTGCTAATTACATGGAGCAATAGAGAAATTATTTTAGAGAATAGTGGTATCGTAGTTAGCTTCAGTTGTCAACTTGACACAGTTCAGAAGCATCTCAGGATTAAATCTCAATTGGGGAACTACCTGGATTAGATTGTCCTGTGGTATCTTTGATGGGTGAATGTTGCCTTGATTTTTAAATGACATAGAAAAGACCAGTCCACTGTGAGTGGTATCCTATTCCTAGGCAGTCCTAAGCTAAGAAGAAAACTAAGCATGAGCTTTTGTCCAGTTATCAAACAGATGCTACATGGCTTATGTTTTTAGTTCCTGCTTGAATTGCTGCCCTGATTTTATTTTGTGATAGACATTGCATATGAGCCAGAACACATCTTTCTCTACCCTATGTTGCTTTTGTTGGTGATGTTTGCCATAGCAACAGAATAAAATCAGAGCACCTGGCAGCACGCGTTAGCAAAGTGGTCTTCAATACAGATCACCAACATGCAAGGTAATTAGGACATGATGAGAAAACATTTAATCTATGCAGTATTCTAACTGATGCATGACCTCAAAATCAAACCACAAGAAAATATTAAACAAAACTAAATTGAGGCATGTTCACCAAACAAGTGATCAGTGCCCTTTGAAGATAACAGGGGTGTGAAAGTCTAAGTTTCCTCATGAATTGTGGAAGTGGTGGGTGGAGCAAACCCCGAAATTCAGTATGGGAGCCAGCTATGTTTTCGACAATATTAAATGGCATTAGAGTGATAAAACAATGAACTCTGTAAAAAAAATGTATAGCTCTGTTAATTCAGTATGAAAAGGTAGTCAGTTTTATTATATGTCCTCATAAGAGTAAGCAGTGTAGAAGACACATAAGAACTCTCTACTCCTTTGAAATTCATTCTAGCAATATGTTAACATTTTGACTTCTCTCTCTCTCTCTCTCTCTCTCTCTCTCTCTCTCTCTCTCTCTCTCTCTCTCTCTCTCTCTCTCTCTGTGTGTGTGTGTGTGTGTGTGCATGCATATGTGTGTTTGTGTGTGTGTTCTGGAAGATTATAGCAATGGCAACATAAATAACTATTATTTTCTTGAGATCATGGAGAATGAATTCTTTAACATTATACTTCACTGAAAAATGTCTTCATATTCCTCAATACTCTTGAAAAAAATATTGTTCCTGTTCCTGGGAGCTTGTAGTTGATGTGGCCCTCTGTATGTAGTTATTAATAAGTCTTTTATTTCTAGATGATTTGGCGATACTCTTTCCCTTCTTACTCCAGGCTATTCATTTAGAAACATAACTTAGGGTCTCTTAGTGGTATTTATTACTATTTTGTGCCTTTGTATGACTTTTTCTACATCTGTGTCTCACTGAATTTAAGCAAGGGGTTAGTCATATGAATTCCAATTCTTATTTGACACGTTTTCTTGTATAGTGCCGAAACTGATATCCTTGAATCTGAAATTAATAAGTGAATGTCCTTCTTCATCCAGCCACTCCCAAGAAGACATTAACATTGAACCACAATCTTCAAGGACGAGGATTTTTCACATTTACAGAAATACGCAAGGGATGGTAGGGGCTTATCATCAGATAAGCTAAATTTAAACTGCCTGATAATTTAAATGAGAAATTCTGTTTGAAGCTGTGTCATGGGAACTGTTCCAATTCCCACAGTACTTGACCGTTTCTTTCTGATCTTCCTGATTTTTGATAGTCTACCTTTCTGTGCAAAATCCATGATTCCTTCTACTCCACAGGAGCAAAACACAATTTTCTTCACTGTTTCTTTCAACAGTAAAGAAAATAATAAAAAGGAGACTATTGGTTATTGCTTGCTTTGAACAACAGGTAGCTGGACAGTAAGAGTAGAGTTTGGGTAAAGAGGCAGTTGTCTTACTTAATAAACTCATGAGATTTTTCTCATGGAAATCATAGTGTGATGAGCTCAGGTTTTCCTATCACATGTGAGAAACCTCAGACTAGTATAGGTGATGCTCAGTATAAATGTCTTAACTCCATAACTTCCATGCAAAACCTAGAGTCTCAGTATCTACTTAAGTAAAGCTGGAATAGTTACCATCATAATTGCACTTAAACAAAAACATACTTCTAATGAGTGTTAAATGTTGATAAAATTCTGACAGATTTGGGTATTTGAACACTTCATTAAAAGGTGTATTCAGATGTCCTCCTAGACAATCATTTTGTGGACACCTTTTTTTCCTTTTTATTCCCATTAATTTATTTGTTTATTCACATTACAGTCCAATCGCAGCCCCCATTTTCCTCTCCACTATTCTAGTACCCCCTCAGAATGCCCTGCTCCTTCCTCTTCTCCTTTGAGAAGTGAGATATCCCATACACCAAGGTACCAACCCACTCAGATATATCAGAACACTAGGGGACTAGGCATTCCCTCTCCCACTGAGGCCAGACAAGGCATCCCAGTTAGTGAAACAGGATCCCCAGGCAGACAACAGAGTCGGGAATAGCTCCCATTTCAGTTGTTGGGTGATAGTCATGAAGACCAAGCTGTGCATTTGATACGTATGTGAGGGAGACCTAGGTCTAGCCCTTGTATGCTCTTTGGTTGGTGATTCAGTCTCTGTGAACTCCCAAAGATCCAGGTTATTTGCCTCTGTTGATATTCTTATGGAGTCCCTATCCCCTCTGGGACGGGTCCCTCAGTCCTTCTCCCAACTGTTTGAGAAAAAGCCCTTATCTCCATCTAATGTTTAGCTGTGGGTCTCTGTACTTGTTTCAGTCTAATCCGAGAAAGAGCCTCTGGGAGGCCAGTTATGATAGACTCCTGTCTGCAAGCATTACAGAGTATCATTGTGTCTGAGATTGTATTTTGACCATAGGATGGGTCTAAAGTTGGGTCAGTCATTGGTTAGCCTCTCTCCCACTTCATGATCCATCTTTAGAAGGCAAAAATTTGGGGTCAAAGGTTTTATGAATGGGTTGGGGTCCTTATCCCTCTACTGGGAGTCATGCCTTGGCTATAAGAGGTGGGAACTTCAGGTTCCATATCCCCCAATGCTAGGATTTTCAGTTAGACTTACACTCAGATTCCCTGGAGCCTCTTCTACCTGAGGTCTCTGGTATGTTCTATAGATGTTCTCCATGTCCCAGTCAATTTCCATTTACTATCCTGGCCCTCTTATCTCTCTAGCTCTCCCTATACCTGATTTATAGCCCTCTTTCTGTTCCCATACCCTCTTCTATCCAGTTCCCTCCCTCTCTCCAACTCCGAAAAACTACTTTATTTCCCTTTCTGATAAGATTCAAACATCTTCTCTTAAGCCCTTCTTATTTAGTTTTTTTGGGTCTGTGGATTATAGCTTGTATATTTTGTACTTTATTCAGTGAGTACATACCATCCTTGTCTTTTTGAATTGGGGTTACCTTATTTAGGGTGATGTTAACTAGTTCCATCAATTTGCCTGGAAATTTCATGATGTTCTTATATTCCATTGGATAAATGAACCCCACCTTCATATGGAAAACCCAGGATAGCTAAAATAATCCTGTACAATAAAAGAACTTCAGGTATCACCATTTCTGATTTCAAGCTGTACTAAGAGCAACAGTGATAAAAACTGCATGGTATTGGTATAGAAACAGACAGGTTGATCAACAGAATCAAATCAGAGACCCAGAAATCTAAGACACAGACCTACAGATATTTGATATTTGACAAATAAATCAAAAGTATTATTTGGAAAAAAGAAAGTATTTTCAACAAATGATGGTTGAACACAAATAGATACATATTTATCACCCTGAACAAAACTCAAGTCCAAGTGGACCAGAAACCTCATCATAAAACTGGATATACTAAATCTAATAAAAGAAAATGTATTGATAAGCTTGAAATCATTGCTATAGGAGACAGCTTTCTGAACAGAACAACCACTAGCTCAGGCTCAAAGATCAACAATTAATAAGACTTTGTGAAACTAAAAAGCTTATGTAATACAAAGGACACCATCAATAGGACAAAATGACAACCTACAGATTGGGAAAAGATCTTCACTGATCCTATATTTGACAAACTGATAGCACATGATGATGAGGTTTGGAGCAATGTGAACACTCATCCATTGCTGGTGAGAGTGAAAATTGCACAATTTCTATAGAAATCTATTTGGCAGTTTCTCAGAGAAGTGAGAATGGTTTTACCTGAAGATCTAGCAATATCACTCCTGAGCATACCAAGAAGATGCTCTAACATACCACAAGGATACTTGCTCTACTATATTCGTAGCGTCCTTATTTGTAATAGCTTCAAACTGGAGACAAACCAGATGTCACTTAGCTAAAGAATGGATTAACAATATATGGTTAATTAACATATGGTGGTCACATTTTTGAGAAATAAGATAGTTTATTTGAACCTCAATTGAATTCTTTCTTACAAACCAAATGACAGTAAATGAATCAACTAACATGGATTTTTTTAGAACACCACCTCCACATGAGTAACTCTTGTTTGAACAATTTTAATCATTGTAAAAATTCAGTAGGAAAAGTAAACTATATTCCATTATATATTTTAAAAAATATGGGCTGGGCGGTGGTGGCACACGCCTTTAATCCCAGCACTTGG
>NW_022196912.1:81891227-81925120 GCF_008632895.1 Mastomys coucha | reverse complement strand
CTAAGTAAAAATGGTAGAGAAATTTAATATGGTGGCGGGGAGAAACCTGGCTTTCAGGTTGTGCCTAATAACTAGATGGCATTTGTAGGGTATAATGAGAGTGAAAACAAACTTAATTCAAACCAAGCTGATGATCACTTGAGATCTTGGAAGTTTTAACTCAATGCTTTTCTCACCACTTTCTCCATATGTGTAATCACTCACTGTGATGAGTAAATGTGACAAATAACACCTACAGGATGGATAATTCACTCTCTGACACAAAACTGTAGCTTTGACATATATAAGTTCCCTGGACTTGTTTAGAAGTATTTGGTACAGTTATCTCAATGTGGAAGAGTGAGGAATTAACTCATCAAAATTTACCACATAGTGATTGAAACAATTTTCTTACTGTTTTTAAAAAGTTTTACCAATTACTTTCTAATGAATACAAAGAGAAATTTTTATGATACTGCAAGTAATATAAAATTTATAATGTAGACATCAGTAACTATATTATATATTTGAGTCTCTTAAGTAGAAAACACAGGAATGTATATATGTATATATACATGTGTGTACACGTGTGTACACACACACACACACACACACACATATATATATATATATATATATATATATATATATATATATATATATATATGGAGCCACAGATGCATTATCTACACATATAAAAGTATTCACTTCACATATACAAGAGAGACTTGGGTATTTCTTTATGTGTAGTATATTAAATTTAGGTTTACTTTTGCTGTGATTGAATATCATGACCAAAACCACTTGGAGAGAAAAGGTTTATTCAGTTCTTCCTTACAAATTACTGTTCATCATTTAAGTAAGTTAAAACAGGTCCTGAGGTTTGCAACCCCATAAGAAGAACAGCAATATCAACCCAACCAGAACACCCTGAACTCCCAAGGACTAAGCCCTCACAAAGGAATACATATGGTTCCAGCTGCATATGTAGCGATGGATGGTCTTGTCATGCATCAATGGGAGAAGAGATCCTTGGTCCTATGAAGGCTCGATAGATGCCCCAGTTTAGGGGAATAGAGTGCAGGGAGGTAGGAGTGGGAGGGTGGGTGGAGGAACATTCTCATAGAAGCAGGAGGAGGAAAGATAGGGTGTTTCCAGTAGGGAGGGAAACCAGGAAAGGGGCTAATATTTGAAATATAAATAAGGAAAATATTTAATAAAAAAATAAACAGGTCCTGAAACAGGTAGGAACTTAGATAGATACTGATATAGAGGACATGAAGGGGTGCTGTTTACTGGCTTGCTCCTCCTGGTTTATTTAGCCAACTTTCATAAAGAACCCAGAATCACCAGCCCTACCAGGGATGGTAGGATTCTCCCACATTCATCACCAATTAAGATATAACCTATAGGCTTGCCTACAAGCTGGACACATGGAGGAATAGTCTCAGTTGAGCTCCCTCTTCTCTAATGACTATATCTTGTTGCAAGTAGACACAAATCTATCCAGTTTAGGTAGGAAGATGTAGTACAGTGATAACTCGGGATTAAGCACTGTTTAAGTCTGCCCATCTCCCATGTTTCATGCTGGGTTTCTTCCTAGTGGATGTTCTAAGAATCAACTTTAACCCTGTCTTCCCGGCTAGACTGCAACAGGAGGAACACACATTGTGCCTTTCAACTTGAGAAATTTGGAATACTGAGAAGGAAAAAATTATTTGTCATATAAAATTTTAGCCAAATGAGTGTTTTTATTCATTTATTTCTTTTTTAGCCTCAGTTTTATGTTATCTCTTACTTAGTGGAAATTTTAGGGAAAACAATAAAGATCGAAGAATGACAAGTTTTGATTATATGTGGTATATAATCAATTAGAGATCTTTCAGGAGGCAGAAGTACATTTACTGAATACATGAAACGAAAAGAGGAAAGCAGAGAAGAGTAGATGGCAGAAGGAAAGAAATCAATTGAAGGGTGAAGAGCTTTGAAAGTGGTAGGGCAAGGACACAATCCGTACACATCTACATGAAGATGACCAGACAGAACCTAATATATTTATTGTATGCAAACAAAATTTTAATAAAAGAAGAATAGATTTGAAAATGTAAATGTTACAAATGGAATTTACTAGAGTTGCTAGAGTGAAACTTCTTCATTCCTATTAAGTTAAAGTTTCCCCACAAGTGGGTACTCGAATTGCATTAGTGATGAGAGAAAGACCAGAAAGAACAGGATCTTTGATATCATATGTCCTTGGATGGTTGGGAAAATAGTTATTTGGTTCTAGTTTGATAGCTACTATACAGTCAGTTTCCCTAACACTACTTTCAATTTAGTATTTTTTATTCTTGAAATTGAAAAGCACCCCTTGCATCTAAATTAATGTGAAGCAATAACCCTGAACTATCTCCTCAAAGAATGGTTATTCTTATTCCCAGAATAAGAAACAGAATTCTATGATGCTATCCTTCTTCTACAACCAATTAAATCCCTATTTATTCTCTCTTTATCACATTTCTGTCAATATAGGTCAATGCAAGTGTGTGTGTGTGTGTGTGTGTGTGTGTGTGTGTGTGCACAAATGCAAGTGCACATATGCATGAGAGCATTATATTAGAAGGACATTTTCATATAGAAAGGCCTGTAACATCCACAAATCCATGCAACAAAGGCTGGAGCGAGCAAAGATCTTTCATAATATTCAGAGTCTTGCATAAAATTGAGTCACCTGGACAAATATCTCTTTATCAGCTGAGAATTCTAAATTCTGTGTTTTATAGCACTGTTCAAGAAGAAAATGCTAATGTATATTTACGTGAATCTTCTTTGCTCTTTTCTTCCCTCTTGGCATCACTACCCTCATTATACCTTCTCCTTCCCCCTATACCACATGCCCTTTCTTTCTTTTCATTTTACTTCTTTGTCCTCTGAGCTAAAGACCTTTTATATTAATTGAGTACCTAAATATTGCTGAAATATTTAAATTTTGGATTCACAGTCAATCCTGATATGCTTAAAATAGAATACCATGAGCTCTTTTCAACCCAGTCTGTTTCACTCCTTTCCCATTGAAAACTTTTACCACTCATCTTTGTCTTGTTTCAGGAGCATATTACTATGGCAGGCTTATTTCTGAGAAGATTTCCATCAATTTAAATTTCAATTACCACACTTACATTGTTTGAGTTGATTTCAGTGTAGCATCATTTTTATGAATATTATTAAAAGTCTTTATAATTGTTGTCTAAAAAGTTCATTAATGCTTTTCCTACTTAAAAGTTTATAAAGTGTATTACTATAAACCTACACTATATATTTTATAGTTATGCTTGTACAGGTATATGAATGCATCTGAATATTGTATTATAACTTATTTTGTATTCATTTCCATGTGATATAAACTACCACTTGAACCACTTTACTAAGAATAAGTACTTGTGAAAGGACTATTGTATTACTGGAATAGTTTGTACAATAAGTCAATATATATTATTGACCAGCTGTAGTGGTACACACCTTTAATCCCAACATTTGGGAGTCAGAGGCAGGCGGATTTCTGAGTTCAAGTCCAACCTGGTCTACAGAGTGAGTACCAGGACAGCCAAGGCTATAAAGAGAAACCCTGTCTTGAAAAAATACATATAGTTCTAAATTATTATCTTTCTGTATTTAATTTGTATGGTCAGTCTCATCCTTGAAGAGAATTCAAACTCTTGTAAGTATGTCTAACTCTATAGAAAACAAATCCCTCTCACTTGTAGAAAAATTATTCTTGTTTGGATTACCAAATCTATTCCAAACCCAACTTAAAGGACAAATAACCAGTACAACTATATATATATATATACATATACACACACACATATCTCTGTCTGGCACAAATGGTGCTAATGCTAAAATTAAGTCACAATTATCTATGTATAAATATAAATATACTATAGTATATTTATATAGTATAATAATATAGTATAAATATACTTAACCCAGAGAATGAAACATTCTTCTCCTTTTCCATATTCATCATTTTTGGAAGTACATTGTTTGTTTTAGTTAGCATACAAATAAGAGTTTTATGATGGCATTATCATACATTCTTCTATTTACTTCTTTACTTATCCTTTCCCCTCCCTATGTGGCCTGTTTTTCTTTTATCTTATTCAAAAGCATTCTACTTCACCCATTCACTTTACAATATTATATTACTAACTGTCACCCTTCCTTGAAACTTTCCCTCCTCTTTCTATGGCATACTCTCTAGTTTCATATTTATATCTCTATCTCTATACCTATCTCAGTCTCTAAAGATAGAGATATAGCTAGAGATAGATAGATGTAGATAGATAGTAAGATAGATAAAGATAGATATAAGTAGACATATAGATATAAAAATTAAAATCTAGGACCCACATCTAAAAGAAAACATTCTATAGTTGTCAGTTACTTCTTTTAATATCATGATTATCACAGGTATACACTTTCTTGAAAATTTCAAAATTTTGCTATTTTTACAGATGAAATTATGTGTATAATTACTACATTTTTTAGTATCCATTCAATTGGAGGATATGTAAGGTGATTTAGTTTTGTTCTATTATGGAGCAACAGTGATTATGGATATGAAATTATCTCTGTGGTGTTATTTAGATTCCTTTGCATATACATCAAGGAATGGTATAGTAGGTCAC
Organism: Mastomys coucha; assembly: GCF_008632895.1. Taxonomy (NCBI): domain Eukaryota; kingdom Metazoa; phylum Chordata; class Mammalia; order Rodentia; family Muridae; genus Mastomys; species Mastomys coucha. The sequence goes on along the minus strand of NW_022196912.1, from coordinate 81,920,456 downwards.
ATAGTTGTTCTATTTTATTTTATTTTGTTTATGAGCGTGCCTGCCATGCTAATTTCCATAGTAGCTGAATCATTTCAAATGTGCATAAGCATGGAATAAAGGTTTCTCTTTTCCTACATCCAACACAGGATTTTTTGAAATTAAATTTTATTATATTTTTACTTATTCGCTTTTCACTCCACTCACTGTCTCCATCCTGGCCCTACACAATCGTGCTACTATACCCCCTGTCAACTCTTCTCTGAGTGGTTAGGACTCCTAGAGATCCACCATTCTGGTACTTCAAGTTTCTCTGAGACTAGGAGCCTTGGGGCTCCAAACAAGGAATATCCATGGGCTGGACCTAGGCCTCCCCATACATATGTAGCAGGTGTGCAGATTGGTCCTCATGTGGATCCCAAACAACTGGAATGTTGGCTATTGCAAGAGCTGTCACCACATCTTTTTGTTATCATTTGTGTTCTTAATGAGATGGAATTTCAAAGTCCTTTTAGTTTTTAATGCCCTGATGGCTGAAGGTTTTGAATGTATTTTTTTTTATATAAAATAACTGTTAGTTATTTGAATTTCTTTTTCTGAAAATCATGGTTCCAGCACCGAATCTCATTTATTGATTGACAGTCTTGTTCTTTTGATCGTTATTTTATTCAGTTCTTTACATGGTCTAAATAGTAACATATTCATCTGAAATATAGATGACAGAAATTTTGTACAATTCTCTAAGCTATATTTTTCACTTTTCTGACAGAATTATTTTGTCATACATAAGGTTTTGAATTTTAGGTAATCACATTTGTCAATTATTAGGTTATTCCTTGTGCCAGTAGAATCCTATTTGAAAATAAGTTCATGCCGATGCTTGCATCTTGAAGCATTTTCTCTATGTTTTTCTTTGAGCACACTCAACATTGCATATGCTGTTAAAAGGTCTTAGATCCATTTTGAATTGATTTTTCTGCCTGCTGAGACATACTGATCTAATTTGATTTTTCTTGCAATATTGCCAGCACAATGTATCAAATAAACATTTTCCAGTGAATTTTTAATACTTTTGTCAACAATTATACATCCTCAACTGTTTGGGTCATTTTGTTTATCTGCCTGCTATTCTGCCCGTCACCAGACTGATTCTGTCACCATGGCTCTGTAGTGTAAGTTCAAGGAAGAAAATGAGATTCCATCTGTGGATATCTTTCTTCTTAGCATTGCTTTGGTTATCTGTAGTCTTTTGTATCTTCATATGAACTTTTAAAGAAAGTTATTTGGCTCTAAGAAGAATGACTTAGAATTTTGTTGAGAGTTTAAATTGAATCTGTATGTTAATCTTGATAGTACAGCCATTTCCATAATATTAATTGCTCCAACCTAGGAGCCATGAAGTACTTTTCCAGTGCCTAATGTCTTCCTCAATTTGTTATTTTCAGTGTCTTTTATTGTAAATATTTTACATCTATGAGGAAGTTTATTTCTGGACATGCTATTACTTTGAAGCTATTGTATATAGGGTATTTTTCTCTAATTCCTTTCTCAGGAAGTTTGTTAGTGGCTTCAAAAATATTTTTGCATGATGTTTTCATCTTGTAAATTTACAGTAACACACTTAAAATTTCCCTGTATGAAAGTCTTTTAAATATGGAATCATTCAACATGCACAGAAGTATGAGTTGATTTTCATTCTCTTCCAACCTGAGTTTTCTGTATTGATGCAAACCGTGTTAGATGCTCACGTATATTCTTCAGATGTGAGCCAATGTGCAGGCATATTTAATACTTTGTTCTCATAATTGTTTTACTTTGTGGTCTGTTTTGAGCATTTTGCTTCTTTTGTATATAGTCTTTGATTCCTTTTTATCAGTAAATCTGAAATAAACACAATTGCCAGCTTTAATAAGAATACTTCAAGGAAACTAATGAAGCCAAAACATTTTTGGTAATTTCTTATCTCAGGTAAAAATTATTGATAATAAAGGTACTCAACATTATGTTAGTCTGAAATCATCTTTCTTTGGTGATTACCTTTTGCCAATCAATTTATTAATATAATCTCATTATATGTGCATATCAACATAGAGTCCAGTTTTGTCATGAGCAGAGGGGTAATTGATATAACTCTAAGTGAATGACTTGTTTGAAATTATACTTTTTGAAAATAAAATATAATTATTTAGATATATAAATGTCTCATTTATTTTAATCTTTCTCAAATCTATCTTTGAACCTTCTCTAACCTATAATTTCCATAAAGGACCTGGAGTAAATATTATTATTTTTATATCCAAAATTCCTAAGTGCTTAGAGTCTAAGAGTATTACAGCTTTTGAGAAAGAGTTCCTTCACAGTAAACTGAGTATTATGATGGCATTTCTGGCTTTCTAGTTCTGGTTTTCCAGTTCTTCTCATACTAGTGAGACCTAGTCTTTGTAATTTGTAAATTATAAAATATGTGGTAGTATTTAAAAATATTTTATTAATGAAATCATTTCTATGGATTGAATTATCATAACCCTTCAATATATATATGCTGAAATCTTATTCATTGTAATCGTGCTAAGGTACTAGTTTTGTGAGTGGAAATCAGGTCATATGTGTTGAGACCTCACAAATGCAATTGATAAGGTCATAAATGATGTGTGTTTGCCTTTCTCATTCTATGAGGGTACACAAGACAGGCATCATCTATAATAGAGAAAGTGGGCTTTGCATGACACTGCGTACAGGCATCTCCATCTTGTAACTTCCAAGCTTATAAAGCTTAAAAATTTTTAAGAATGTAGAATTTAAATAACTATTTTTATAAACCATTAATCAATTCTAGTTTTTAAAGTAGTTCAGTCTAAGGAAGAAAAATGTTATCTACTTTGGAGTGTCATTGTAAGAAATTCCCCAAAAACTAGCAGTAATTCAGAACTCGGTGAACTGAAATGAGAGAATTTTTCAGAATATGCTATAAGAAAAAAAATTGCATTTTTGTGAATACAACATTAAAGGAGATTCTGCTGTGAGTCAAATACGATAGAAAGGCACTAGTGAGAAATTCAACTGTCTCAGAGAATACATGTCATCCAGATCCGTATATAGGAGAAATGTGGACAAAAGTAGCTTTGTGATGAAAACCTAGACATATATGAAGAAAGTGTTATTAAACAGTTGGGGAAAGGTCATAGTATTGCCATAAGAACTTTGGAAAAGATTCACATAGCCTTGTGTTTTGAAGAAAGCAGAATATGTAAGAGATCAACTGTTACATAGGCAAAGAAGTTATCTAGAAAAAAGGATTAAAGTTATTGTTTGCCTGCTCTTAACAGTTGTTTATAAACATGTGAAAAGCAAAACTAAAGATGGATTTTATTTTTTTTTAGTCAGAAAAACAATAGAACATTTGAAAATATCTTAGATTACTAGTGTCCATAGAAATGAGAAATTGGTTTCAAAATAAATGAGGGTGTGGCTAAGTAATGAAAATGTATAGAAATGAAATGGGGTTTGCAGAATGATTTCAAGCCTCTACTCAGGGCACTGTTAGGCAGGGTATTTTGTCTCCTTCACTCCACTGGGACCATGTGAAGCATTGAGTGTGGAAGCAGTTATCAGACATAGTGAAACTTGCATGCTGACACTATTTTGAAATGCACAGTGTTTTGGATACTACAATGGGAGTCTGAAAAAAAATAAAACCAGTACAATTGTTTAGGGAAAAGTGAGTACATCTAAGTTAGAATTTTGAATCATCTTAGTCGTGTATCAAAGAAGTCTTGACATACTACTTACCATGTAAACATGAAGACAGAACTCAGTTTGAGTATTTGCATGCTTGTGAAAATGTGGGATCCAGCTCAAAGGGAGGCCCCAAGACCTGACATTATTAATGAGGCTATGGAGTGCTCACAAAAAGGGACCTGTCATGACTGCCCTCTGAAACACCCAACAAGCAGCTGAAAAAGTCAAATGCAGATATTTGCACCCAACCAATGGACAGAAGCTGCTGACCCCTGTGGTTAAATTAGGGAAAGCTGGAAGAAGCTGAAGAGGAGGTCAACCCTGTAGGGCCAGCAATCTCAATTAACCTGGACCCTGAGATCTCTCAGACACTGAGACACCAACCAGGCAGCATACATCAACAGATTTAAGGCCCCAACACACATATAGCAGAGGACTGCCGAATCTCCATTTAGTCAGAGGAGATGCATCTAACCTTCAAGAGACTGGAGGCCCTAGGGAGTTTAGAGGTTAGGTGGGGTGGGGAGTGGGTTGGTACATCTATGTCAGGGAGGAGGTATGGGACGTGGAACAGTCAGAGGGTAGACCGGCAGGGGAATAAAATATGGAGTGTGAAATAAATAAGTAAATAAATAAATAATAAAAAAGAAAAGGCTTGTTTCATTAGTTTGGATGTGGAAGATTAGTATTCTGAACAGAAGTTCTCAATCTGGGATTGGCGACCCCACAGAGCTTCCATATCAGATATGCTGCATATTGTAATTAAATTATGATACATAACTGCAATAAAATTATAGTTGTGAAGTAGAAATTAAGTAATTTTCTTGTTAGAGGTCACCATGGCATGAGGAACTGTATTAAAATGTCATAGACTTAAAAAGGTTGAGAACCACTAACTCTGTAAAAGTAGTAATTGAATATATTAAGCTCATTTGGTAGCCAATATAGTAACATTTTGATCTCCAAGTCAGTGAGAGACCTACCTCTAAATATAAGATAAAGAGCTGCTAAGAGAAATCTCTGACACTAGTATCTGTCCTTCATATGTATACATATAAGACACAGTCTAATTTGTTTATAACAAATGATGGTGCTGTATTTTACTGTGAGAGAAAGATAGGTCGTTGGGTTTGTCATTTGAAAACCCACAGTGTTTGATATGTGTTGCTTCATGATATGTTTTCAACCATAAACATAGGTATTAGAAGATTTACTCATGTGCTAAGTTATCTGATTTGTCTCTAGTTTGACCCTCTAAATAAGAGTTCCACATGTCAGAAGAGCAGCATTAGTTTATTAGTTTTAAATGAACTAAATAAACCAAGCAAAACACCAATTCATATATAAATATATACAACTATTACTAAACTTAAGCCAAGGTTGTTTGAAAAATTATTTCTTTGTGTGTTTTGTTTGCACTGGAATTAAATTTAATATTGGCAATATTATTAAAATGGGAAATTTCATCACTTTTGTGATTATTCTTTTGATTTGCTTTTATGTCTTTTCAATATCTATTTTGTCACATCTAAATTTTTTGAGTCTTTGTTCCATAGTGTGAATACAAATCAGCACAAAACTTCATAACTCTTAGGGAGTTCCCAATGTTTAATATGGTCCTCATGTACAAATGAAACCTGGGTCAAAGATAGCATTTAAAACTCCAACCTCAGTAAATTTAACATTAATATATGTATGGATATGTGTGGATACTTGTAGAGTGATGAGACATTGGTTATTTTTAAGGTAACATTAATGAATTACCAAAGCAACTATTTTTTATTGTAATATATTCAAAGAAACATTGACTAAAGGCATAGCCTCTTCTTTTTTTTTTCATTTCTTTCACTTTTTATTAGATATTTTCTTTATTTACATGTCATATGTAGGATAAATTTAGAAGTATTTAATCAAAGACCATTTCCACTTTGAAATTACATGAGCAACCTGTAGTTGGTGCAGGTACATACATATTATTTAGGATCTTCAGAGATTCTTTCTGGGAGAAAGTGGAAGTTGATTTGGTGACAGCATCACATTCTTGGCACTGTGGATACTTCTTTTATTCTGCTCTGCATTCCTCCTCATCTAGTATATTACCGAGAAAATTTTAACAGTTATGTGGGGACTGGAAGACATGAGTTGGGTCCCTTGAACCCATGTCAGGGAATTTACAGCCTATCGTACCTCCAGTTTAATATGATACAACAGCATCTTCTGTACTCTATGGGCACTGGATTCACTTAATGTACATACAAGACAAGCAAGTACACATTCAAAACAAAGTAAATAAATAAATATATACATACATATATAAAACATATATATATATGTATACCTATATGTATACAGTAAAGTGATATATTCAGAAATTCAAACAACGAATATAATGTCTGATACAGCAGAGAATTAATAATGATCATTTAAAACTAATTTTGCTAAAATATACTTCTAAGTATTAGAAATTCAAAAGTACTTGCATATAGTACTCAAGAAGTAATATGTGCATTTGGCACATTATTAAACATCTTCCTATGGCCAAATAACTGGGTAGAAACCTAAATTTAATGAGCCATGCAAGACTATGAATTGAAAATTTATACTTGTGGATTTGATGGACTTAGAAAACTGTTGGCTGTGTCTTTTCCACTTTTGTACTGGTTGAAGTTGGCATTTTCTTATCTACATTTTTGAGGGTATTTCCAAACAAGAGTTTGTTTTTATTTCTGCTACTTTATATTTCTAGCTTTTGATCAAATGAGTGTTTCACTTTTTAGTTTTCAAAGTGTGTTCAAAGTGTGTGCAACTGATTCTATTGGTTTAAATGAATATGGATGGCATGTCATTCTTGTATGTAATCACTTTTTTCTTTTTTCCCATAGCTTCTCATATTTTTTTTTTTTCGAGACAGGGTTTCTCTGTGTAGCCCTGGCTGTCCTGGAACTCACTCTGTAGACCAGGCTGGCCTCGAACTCAGAAATCCGCCTGCCTCTGCCTCCCAAGAGCTGGGATTAAAGGCGTGCGCCACCACCGCCCGGCTATTTTTTAAGATCCTTGATATGCTTCCAGAGTTGTGATGAATATTAAGTGATGGATGGCCAGAGTTTAGATGGTTATATTAATCTTGCACACTTTGGTTATCATCTCTCTACCAGACATGGATGTGAGTGGCTTTACTTCTGTCTATGATTGTGCTCAGTGTCATAGGTTATTCTAGAAAGTTATAACCTAAGCATATAAAACATTTTTGTTTCTTCTTTGTTTACATTTGCAATGTTATCATACACTTAAGTATGTGCAGAAGGATTTGCAGTTTTTGGACTGATTTTTAACTATGAAATTCATTGTAATATAGAAAAGTAAGCTTTTATGTTATTTAATGTTACTATTATATTTACATAAATACATACTGCCTTTCTTTCTCTTTGAACATATAAATGCTCTTTTCTGAGTTCTCTTGCTCATCTGCTTTTATCTCTTCATAAACTATGATGTAAGTTTGTCTATAGGAAGCATTTTGTTTCCATTCTTAAGAAGGATTACTGTACTGTTATTGAGTTGTATAGTACTCTACATAGCAATTTAAAGAACATTTGAGCCTCTGATGATATATATTTTACATACTTTAAAGCCTGCTTAACAATGTTGAATTGAGAATGTATGTTAAATTCTTAAAAGTACAATTAGTCTTAAACATCTTTTATTTCTAATATTTTCATGGTGTTTATTGGCATTATGTAGATAGATGTGGACTCATTACATAAATAAATTAGTTAAATATTAAACCAAGTTTAACCAACATAACCTCTTAATTTTACCTTTTATAATATTTATGATAAAAGCAATTAATTACATATATATATATATATATATGAGACGTGAGGGAGAGCGGCACTTTACATTTGTTTTTATAATAATGAGCCTTGAAAAGATTCTTTTCCTCTAAAAAAAAGAAACCTTTCTTCTCACTCTCATTCTTTTGCTCTCTCTTAATCGACATTAAAATGTTCAAAGTGTGTGTAACTGATTCCGTTGGTATAAATGAATATGGATGGCATGACATTCTTGTATTTAATCATTTTTTCTTTTTTCCCATATGCTTCAAGAACAAACTAAATGTGAAAAAAGGTATATCTAAAAACAAGAAAACATGATAAGCACCAAATCAGGTTAGAATATTGAAAGTGAGACCAAATTCTATGTAGAGTTTGAGAGAGGGAAACATCAAATTAAAGGGGGCAGATGGAGGAAGGAGAGAGATGCTGAAGTGATAAGGGGGAAATTATAATCAGAGAGTGTCACATGCATGCATGAAATGACATATAATAATACTGTTTACTTTGTGTAATAGAACCATGTTATTAAAACTGAGGAGGAAGGATACACATGGTACCTGTGGCATTTGTACTTTTAAGTTTTAGAAGATTAGATAAATGATCATTGTTCTCCCAGTTCATCACCTTCTTCTATGAAACCCAGAATATGAAAGTAAAGTTCATGTTCACTTTGCCTCTGTTGGTAGAGGTATTGCTACTATTGTTGTTGGTTTTGTTTGCGGGGGGAGGGGGGCTTCGAGACTGTGATTCTCTATATAGCCTTGGCTGTCCTGGAACTCACTCTATAGAGCAGGCTTGCCTCAAACTTGCCCCTGCCTACCAAGCTGGGATTAAAGGCATGTGCCACCACTGCCTGGCATATTGCTATTATTGTTAATTCATAGTCATTTCTTCTATAATACAAAATGGCCCTTACATAGAAGCAGACAATCTCTCTGACATAGGAGCAAATATCCCTTGGCTTTTGTTTTGTTTTTTGTTTTTTAATATGGGGAAAGATACCAGGAATGGTGAAAGATCCTGCTTTAGGGACAATTTTGTGAAAGAAAGACTTGTGAAGCAGAATGAAACTGTGATGCCTACCATGTCTGTTACTGAGTAAAAGTTGGTTCCTACACATAGCTCACAGACTGTTTTGTATCTATTTTCTTAGTAATACGCAAAAATCACATGGCTCACTACTCAAAACATTTGGATTATTCTAGACTATATCTTAACCCCAGGTAGTAGGGGAGGGGCACTTTAAAATGTAAACGCAACATCAAGATGGCCTCATCTACTGATCATCTTCCCACATTCCTGACATCTTCTTCCCACTTAAAACAGAACTCAGGACACCTTGAGTCTGACTTTCTCACTTAGGTGCCATCTAGTTGTTTGCTGTGACACAAAAATTTACACTTCTTAGCAGCCTAAAGTGGACCTACCATCTAGATAAGAGGGAGGTATGTAGCTTTTCATTAGCCTCACCTGGAGATATGCCATTCTTATTTCTCAGATTTCAACTTTCAGTTCAGAAACAAGAAATAATGAGTAGCTATTAGTTCTGTCCTATGTGATAAAGGGTTGGAAGCTCATCTGGAATATTATTGTAACTCAGTAAAGCTATCTTGTAGTGCTCTTTTTCTCTGTGTACTAAGAGAATAGTATTTGAATGTCAAAAACCTACGAATTGCCCATAAAGCAAAAGGTTATTTAGAGACCTTTTGCAGCTATAACTAGCTTCAGTTAGGATGTATTGCTATAGTATTTGGAGGTGTAATCACTCAAAACACGATGTAAGAGTACAACCTTATGTCCAATGTAGCCCAAAAGTTTTGCTCATTCATGAATACAAGATTTTATTTCCATCTGTTAAATAAAACTAATAGAGATACTAAGAAAAACTAGAGCCATTATCTTGTGATGTTTCTTAACTATTTCTATCTATTCTTTTTGATTGATATGGGAAAGAAATTGAGAAAAAGTATATAAATCCTGAGAAAGGTCCTGATTTCTTCTTGTACCAATGCTTTCTTGGAAAATTATGTTTCTGAGACATTTAATTTTCTTTGTTCCCATCATTACTACTAAATGCATCTGCCTAACAAAATATCCCAAATTTCTGGTAGCAGAAAGTTACCACATTGTGAACTTTCAGTGATACATCAAGTATCATAAGTGTTTGTTATTTTCATGATTTTGTTATTTAAAGCTGCTTCATTTTTCTGAGCCAGATACGTAACTTACCTGATAAAATATATTATTTTATTGAAAATGATTCCAAAGTTTCTTTCCAAAATCTAATACCAATTTACTGTTCTACCAATCCATTGAGACTGTTTTTATGTGTGCCAATTCTTGGAACTAAGCATCTACTGTACTATTTCTCTCAGCATTATCTTGTACTAAGCCACATGCATAGAATTTCAACCTAAAAAAAAATAAGGAAAAGAAACCAATGTACATGTATAATTATTTAAGGTTGGAAATTTCTACTTTGCAGAATATTTTTCTTTACATTGAAAGCTATTAGAAAGTTAAACCTAAAGTAATCTTGAATGTTCTCAACTCTTTGCCTTTTTTAAATATTAACTCTAACTCTAAAAGTACTGTTTCTAATGTTGAGCCATGCATGAACATAGATAATGTTTGGAAAGATTCTTTGTAGAGGTGAATATGTTGATTGAATTTAAGATTGCTTCATGTGTCATTTATACTCTGGTAGTTCAAGCTCTTTAAATCTTCCCTGTATTGTCTTCATGCTCCATGCACATAGAAGATTATGCATAATTATGTGACAAAAGGCACAGATTCTAAAAATAGAGCATGCAACTGTCAAAGTGATTTTGCTTTTCAAAATTCAAGAAAGGTATTAGGAAGACTATGAAATTGGACAGACGCTTGCATCTGCCAAGTCGAGTACATAGCTGCTAGGGTGGCCCTGATACATTCATTTCTTCTACCAAGACTAGTAACAGTACTTAATATTCCTACTCTACTTATCTTCAAGGGACATGCAGATTATAAAGGACATGGCAGAAGAAGAAAATAAATGATTAATTCACAGACATTTTTAAAAACAGCATGAAACTATCTTTTTTTCATGGCTGAAGACTTGTGGAATTCATAGATATGAAAGAATATTACATTTGGCACTAATGCATTAGAGTTATGTTAATCACTGTAGAGCCAAGTGCAAAAACATGAAATAAGAACATACATTATGTTTTAATTAGTAATTTAATTAACAAATGGAAGGTAAAGAGCATATAATATTTCTTTGTTATAAGGACATTTAATAACATTGTTGCCTTGATAAATATGCACTGAAGTATACTTATTATTAAACATTTGTTATAAACAGAATATATATATATGTATACATGTATATACATATATATATATGAATCAGAGATGATGTACAAAAGAAAATTCTTCATGAGATATTGCTTGAGGACTCTGATTTGTTAATTATTGCAATCAACATTATCTTTTTTTCTTTACTAATATTTAGAGACTTTCAAAAAACTGCTTTGTGTTTGTTGTTTGAGACAGGGTCTTAGGACAAAGGCTGGGGTCTTACTTTCTATGCAGCATAGATTAGACTTGAACTCATGTTGTTCATGTTTATACTATCCAAGTGCAAAGTATAGGTGTGCTGTACCTTACAAGATAAGGAGTTACGTTTACTGTGTATATAAAGTAGACTGCAGGTTTGTTTTTTTTGTTTTTTGTTTTTTTTTTATCATTTCTGTTCTGAGTAAAGTACTCATGATACAAAGGGATAATATACTATTCATTTTGTGGGCCAGTAAAGACAATTGCTTCAATTCTTTAAAATATAACTGTTATACTAACATCACCAAAATATGCATTGGAGGCAAATGATCCAGGAGTCCAGTAATACCTTTACAAATCAAACCATATTTTGAGAGAGAAAAACAAGTGACTTTTCTCACTCATCCCTGTTTATCATTAAGGCCTCTAAAACAAGTGACAGATTAAGAAGGCACTGATAAGTGTCTAATATAAAGATTGCATGATGTAGTAACATTTAAAAATGAGGCCCCAATGAACTAGGAATTCTGTGTATTTTCTTCTGCATCCACATTTGCATGAAGGTGTGTTCATCGTGTGTGTGTGTGTGTGTGTGTGTGTGTGTGTGTTTATACATATTTGAAAGAGTTCTGAGGCTGGAAATCATATCATATGTATCTTCTTCTATTTTTTTCCTCCTTATTTTTGAAGATTGAGTCTCCCTCTGAAAATGGAACTCAGGGATTCTACCAGACATATTATGGGAATTTTTGGGTCCTGATTGGGGTTTAATAATAAAGACATGGAGACATCTGTATAGCATAAGGCCAATGGCCTGTTTGCTGGGGCAGATCATCAGCTAACACACCAGACTCAACTGCTTCCCTCCAAGTGACTCTGTCTGCTTTACCTCCCTGGCCTGTTCTTGTTTCTATCCCTCTGTCTCTCTCTTCCTGCCCCAGCTTCAGTAGCCAGTACTTTATTGCGCAAACGCCATAATTTTTTTTCTTGTACAAAGAAAGAAAAAGTAAACTCTTAGCATGGTGGGAGACATTCCTCTCCCATGCAGCTTGCCTTTCTTTTTGGACAGGAAAAGAAGTGACCAACATTAACATATCCTGATAGCCTGGAATGGTGCAGCTGGCACAGCAGTCAACAAGTGAGATTATAGGAGAATAACTTTACAGTCTGTTGATACAATATGTGTGAAGGTGGCTTACCCCAAGGCAGACTAGCTAGCTTGGATGCAGCAGTAATCTGCCTCTGTCTATCCCCCAACTCTGTGGAGACAACTGAAGACTACAGTGCCAGCCTCTTAGCTTCTGAAAGCAAAAATCATGTTATCAAGCTGACAGAACAGGATCATTATTCACTAATCCAACTCCTTAGCCCCAAACCGTGTACTTTTTGGGTTAATTTTATAGACAAATGGACAGTTATAAAAATGTGTTATTGGATAAAATGGGGGTAACCTACTAATAAATGGGGACAGCATAGAAAGTCCTATGCATTCAGAATCATCTACTCTGTGCTAGTGTCAATGATGAAGGTGTTTCTTTCTCTAGGAACTAGGTGTGCTTCTGATGAAAGGCCAACCTTGCTTTTCTGGTCTGCCACAGGGAAGAAGAGTCCTGTTGGCTCAGATGTCAAACAGTCATAGTTTGGGTTAGCATGCCCTGGGCCTAATTGTTGTAAAATGCAAAGTGACTCAAATTCAAACTCAATTTCAGGTGCCCAGAAAAATTTTAATGGGGAGATGAACCCAAGCCTTTGAAGACAAATGACATACAGGGCATTTCTTGTACAATGATGAGAAACATGAGAAAGCAGCCAAGACTAACTCTGACCCAGACCTTTGTGTGGCTGGAGCATTGGATGTGTAGTTGAAATTGCCAGTTAGTTACATTCAAAGCAATCATAAGCCATACAATTGTATAATTTTTCCCTTTAGAAGAATTTTAATCCTATAACAAGGCTGCAAATTAACCAGAGAATAAGAGGGAGCCAGAAGTTTAGAACAATTTGTTCTAATCTACTTGAACAAATAGTTTGAGACCAAGCAGAACACTTTAGTAAGCCTAATGAAGCCAGTTTGAATCGTTAGCATAGAGAGGCGTTTTGGTTAGAACAGCTGAATTGAACCAGCCAGCCAGAGTTCGGAAAGAACTAGAAAGGGTGAGTTTATGCAGCATTAAGCCTCCAAGGGGAAAGTTATATAAGGAATATAAATTTACAGTTTTGTTTCCCAAGCTCTAAAGAGTTGTATCTTTCTATATGATTAAATGTAGTTTAAAACCTGAAATCAGATTTGCAACTTTATGAAAAGAGAAAGTATGTTTATGTTTATTTTTATTTTTTGTTTTTTCTTTTTTTTTTTATGTTTTTATTTTTTGTTTTCTTTTGGTGGTGGTGGTGGCAATAACAGTGTGGGAACAAAAAAGAGAAAATACTGTTAGCAAACTATGCAATCATCAGAATAATAAAGGAAAGAGATATTGAGACCAGATCAGTTGTAAAACAAACAAAAAACAAATGACAAACTGCAGTTACAAATAGTTGTTCATGATGGTGTTGAACTGTCGATAGTAGAGGAGGAGAAATACAGCAATACTTGCCATGGATATATCCATTTCCCCTACATTTACAGATCAGATGAGAGAAATTACAAAAAGGCAGAAAGACAAGGACAAGAAATTCAGTGTAAAGAATCGAGTTCAGATGGCATAATGCATATTTTAAAAATTAAGTAGACTATCAAAACTGGCAGATATATTAACATAGATTAAAAAATGAAAATGTTGAATTGACTTGGGAGGCAGGTACTTGTAAAGAATGCAATAAGGATTAGAGAAGGATGGAGTTAGGTCACCAGTAAATGGTAGTAGATATGGAGGGTGATGACTAGACATGAACCTTACAGTGTATAAATGGAAGAAGGGGCAGCATAGGAACATGGTACCTGGGAAGACAGGGTTTATATTTTCTGTTTGTTCTGATGTTTTTTTATGAAATACATCTCAAGAAGAATTTTAAGAGGAAGAGAAATTACTAAAGTGTTATATAACACTAATAATGATTTTAGTGGTAGATAATAAAATTAGTGCAAAATATTACATGTAAAGGAAAACCCCCTTCTCTTCGTTTCTTTTTTTATTAGATATTTTCTTTATTTACATTTCAAATTTTATCCCCTTTCCTCATTTCCACTCTGAACCGCCCCCATCCCGTCTGCCCTCCCCCTGCTCACTAACCCACCCACTCCCGCTTCCCTGTCCTGGCATTCCCCTACACTAGGGTATTGAGCCGTCACAAGACCAAGGCCCTCTCTTCTCATTGATGTCCCTCAAGACCATCCTCTGCTACATATGCAGCTGGAGTCATGGGTCCCTCCATGTGTACTCTTTGGTTAGTGGTTTAGACCCTGGGAGTTCTGGGGGTCCTGGTTGGTTCATACTGTTGTTCCTCCTATGGGGCTGCAAACTCCTTCAGCTCCTTGAGTCCTTTCTCTAGCTCCTTCATTGGAGACCCTGTGCTCAGTCCAATGGATGGCTGTGACCATCCACTTCTGTATTTGTCAGACACTGGTAGAGCCTTCTTTACATTCTCTGCTACTTACTCTTCTACTTTTGTTTCAGCAACGTAAGAGAACATGCATGTTTTGTTGCCTAAAAGTGGAATGTTGCTCTGGTTTATAGCATTGAATTAGAAGGATAAAATATTCCTTGGCACCTGAAGATGGTTCCAGTTCTGTTTGCAACAAATCAAATTGGTCTATAAGAGTTTTGTAGTTTTGTTTTCTCTCAATGTACTCTTGCTCGTTCCTCCCCTCTCTATTTTCTGTCCTTTCCTTCCTCCTCCCCGCTTTGTTCCTTCTCCTGTGAATCCTAAACCATTATTTTTAATCAAATCATGACAACATTAACACATCAATATGACTTAAATTGTGGATTTTGTGTTTTTTATTCTCCCCAAGTATGGAGAAAGTATTTATTAGCCTAGAAATTCCCTCATAATATCTGCTAGAGATGTGGCAATGTTAACACGACTGGGTTACAAATGGTAGAGTAAACAAAAGTTAATTTGCTGGATATACAAGAAACAACAAAATAGATTATGTATTTCTTCTAGCTCTTATGATATAGACATGCAAAACCTCAAAATAAAATGTGGTATCTAGTAATGTTCATGCTTTTAACCCTCACATTCTTAGCCCAGAGCTTTACTTGCTTGTAACATAATTAACTATTGCTCATTCATTGCTCCTATTTTTTGTGGAGTCACTGTGTTGGTGCTACTTTATACTAAAGAAAATTTACCCTTCAATAGACTTCAAGTTTTTCACCTATAATCAGTGGAATTAGTGCCAGTCCAGGAGTATCTGTCCTATGTTATCTTGGGTCTCAACAAAGGGAACTCCCATATAACTGTATAGATGCCATGACTCAAGATATCAGAGCTCATATTTCTGAGAAAACTGATCTGTATGAGTATGTAGTCTGAGCTTTAGAACAGCTGTAGGCATTGCAGGTTTCATTTGCTTTTATGCAGCATGAATGCTAAGTATGATCATGATGTATTTATCATGCGTTCTAAATATAAACATGAATATATATATATGATATACAAACATGAGTTGTAAACTCATGGTTTAGTATCATTTAATCCTTTAATGTTGATATGTTGACATGATCATTTGATGAAGCAATTTGTTGATAGAACTCTGAGCAATTTTGTAAATACTTACGTTTATAGATGATGATGACAGCTGTAATTAGGCCTTCCCAGAAGGTCTCTCTTCCTCCACTGAAATCTCGTATTATAGCCATACGTTTTAAGTCACTCTATACTTTCATATTTCTGCTTTAATTATAATGTAGTTTCATGCTAATCCCTCACTATAATTTTTTACCCCCTAATTGCTTTTGCAAATCAGTGGATATTAGCATTAATGACAAACTATACAGAAAAGAAAAATGAGAAGTGATTTTATAGTTGTATCAGGTCATTTGTTTACTTGTTTTTCATGTTCCTATTACTAGTTTACTGCTAGTTAGGCAGAAAAATATCTCTGAAAAATATATGTCATCTATAGAGTGATCATATGGCATGTCAAGAGCTTTGTATTTTAGTGCTATTTATCTTTTAATGGTTTACTCATTGTTGCTGCTGGCTATATAACACCTAAGCCTTATTGAAGAAATATAATGAATGATGTAATGATGCCCAGCCATGTATAAATGTACAGATAGAAGAGGATAGAGAGGGCAGTCTGAGTGATACTTCTTTATAAACTTCAAATGGAGTGAGGTAAGATAAAGGAAATAGCATAAAACTTATAGTCATGAAAAGCAAGGAATTCAGCATTGAGGAGAAAGCTGGTGAGTTTGGGGGCAATTCAGAAAAATAGTATGTACCTCTCAAAGTTTTAGGCCACTATCAGGGTATATCAAAAAGTTTGGCTGGGGCTATAGAGTAATTTCAAGCCCAGCTTAGGTCACTTCTTAAAGCTTTGTCCCCAAACAAAATGTAAAAAGAGACCTGGGAATTTGAGTCCTAGGTAGAATGTTTGCTTATCATGTGTAAAGCCCTAGGATCAATCCATAGTACCCATCAAAAGCAAATAAATACATAAATTGATATGAAGTTAAAAGGGCTTAGAAAACATACTATGGGGATATTTATTTCAGTATGAGTTCTTTAATAATGAATGGGTAGTTTTAAAGTGTATTTTGAATTATATTCTCCATATATCCTTGTTCTGTCAACAAGACTATTTTTACTGTGGCATTATGAATTCAAATAGGAAAAAAATGGTCAGAAAATGGAAGTAAGTCAAAGGCACATGCTATTATTATACCACAGGCCAGGCTTTTAGGTGTCACAGCTTAATTATATATTCTTGGTACCACACAAAGGTATTTGGATGATAACCAGACCCACTTCCATGCGATTGCTTTCTCTGACCACATCAGCTGACCCATGGTGATTTTCTTTTCCTCTGAAGTCTGAAAGGCTGTTTTATTTAATCCTTTATTTTGTCATTACTCTGCATAGTCATACGACTTCTCCTTTTTTATAAGCCCTGCATTTTCTACTGAAATTTTATAATGTCTTATGGAAATGATGCATCATTTAGTTAGGGAGCAGTATGTGCTGACAGCTTACCATACACTTGCATACTTTATTGAATGTGGTACCTATTTGTGTGTCATATGACTTCTGTGCTGAGCATCTCACTACATACTTGGGCACTTCATTGAATGTATTCTCTTTCTCTGTGTTATATGAGATCTGTGGAATAGAAAACCTTTTCAAGAGTTAGACAAGCTAATCTAGTCTTCTATGATATGCAAAATGGATTTAGAATCTGCTTCAATGATAATAAGGTTTCCTGAGGTCTCATAAAGGAAGGAAAGAATACAGGAACAATATGGATCTGTTATTCCTTGCTACCTTCCATCCATGCAAATAGATGCCCTGCATCATTTTTGCCTTTCTTTTCGCATAATTTGCCCATTCAGCATTTGGGAGTCCTTTATCATCCCACCTACACACTATGATGTCCAAAAAAACTTTTGGCCCGAAGTATTCCTTCTTGATTGTTTCTGACTTCTTTGTTTTGGATTGTTTTCTTCCTTCTTTTGACATATCTTACTTCTGTATAGGCCCATATTTGCTGTTTATGTAATTAAATCATTATCAATTGTTTTTCAGAAGAAAAAAGTCAGTTAACATTTTGTTTCTTTCTTAGTGAGAGAAGTAAAAACATCCTACAAATATAAATGGTCTGTCATATAAATACAAGAAGACCCTCCCTAGTTGTTAAATTATGAACTTTGATCCACTGAAGATGGATACAAATGTTATATATATTTTCATGATTTTGTTGAAGAATAACATAAAACAAAAAATCTTCAATATTAAAATACTGCTAAGAAACTACAGACTGTACGGAAGTTCAAAATAAGGAAAATATTAACATTTACTAACAATATTAAAAGTCCTTTGAGTGAAATAACTGACAGAATAAACTACAAATATAGATTGTACTAAGACTGAAGAAATGTTTGAAGCAAAGACAAGGAAGGCAATATAAGAGAGACAAATCTTATGGCCATAAAGAAATATTTTAAACCATCTAATCTTCTATATTCTCATAAGTAAACAGAAGGGCTTATTGAATAATACTCCTTTTCATAAACTCCATGTCATTTTCCTGGAAATGTATGTACCATCCCTGTCTTCCCCATAAGAACTTGGATAAAAATGTGTGTTTAACATTGTAAAATGTATGATTTAGACTGAAGATGATGAAAGTCTTTAAGGCAGAGATAAATAGCTCTCTTAAAGAAATACAAGCCAACACCAGCCAAGAGGTAAAGGAATTGAACAAAATGGTCCAAGACCTAAAAATGAAAATTGAAACACTTAAGAACTCAAAAATGGAGGCAAACCTGGAGATGGAAACCCTAGGAAAGAGATAAAGAGTTACAGATACAAACATCACTAACAGAACACATGAGTTGGAAAAGAGAATCTCAGGTGTAGAAGATTTCGACACATCAGTCAAAGAAACACAAAAGGTAAAAAGTTCCAAACCCAAAACATGCAGGAAGTTTGGGGCACAATGTAAAAACGAAGCATCAAACAAAAGAATAATAAGAATAGAAAAGGATGAAGATTCCCAGTTCAAAGGGCCAGAAAACATCTTCAACAAAATCAGAGAACAGATAGCCATAAATGTGCAAGAAGAAAAAAAAAAGTGCAAGAAGCTTACAAACACCAAATAGATTGGACTAGAAAAGAAAATCGCTGTAAGAGGAAAATGCCAGGCAGACCTATCAGAATTAAACCAGACTTCTCAAGAGAGATGCTAAAAACCAGAAGATCATGGACAGATGTCATACAAACCCTAAGAGACCACAGATATATTATATTTAAATTTTGAGTTTCTATCATATAAACTCAGGATTTAAGAAATGAAAAACATCACAGTTTGGATATTGTGCCCAGCAATGAGATGATTGTATTGTCATTTAACTTTATGGTGTCGCAGAGCTCTCTCTGTAAAACAAAGTTGACAATAATAGGTTCTCAAATTCTTATTATAAGTATAAACCATAATGTAAAATTTTGACTGTTTAGCTTTTACTGCCAGCTTGACACATTGTCATCTGAGAAGGGGACATCCAATAAGGGCACGGCGAGAGCAAGTTGACTTATATGGATATATCTGTTGCTGGTTGTCTTGATTGTTAACATAATCAAGTGGTTGGCTCAGCACATAATAGGCTGTACCATTTAGGCATGTGGTTCTAAAAAGTATACAGGATCACTTTGAGAATAAGCTGGCCTAGGAGCTGGATAACAGCAGCGTCCTCCACTCTTCCCGATGCATGTCTTTCAATGTGAAATGGGTTCTATGGTCAGAGGTAATTTGTGAGAAATAGCAAGTAAGCATTCTTTAATGTCCTGTGTCAACTACCTGTCTTGACTTCCCCAAGTGATGGACAGTAATGAGAAGTTATACACTAAAATAAGCCTTTCTTCCCTGGTCACTATTTTTTCACAGCAGTGGAAATGAAACTAGCACAGGTTATTAGATCAATACCCTTCGCTGAAAGGGGATAGCTGTTATTTATTAGACATCGCTAATCATTAAATCATCAGAATAACTGATATAGATACAAATAATTAACCATAAGAACTTTGATGCTATTTTCTGCTATATCATCAGAATAACTGATATAGATACAAATAATTAACCATAAGAACTTTGATGCTATTTCCTGTATACTTTTTAGAACCACATGCCTAAATGGTACAGCCTATTATGTGCTGAGCCAACCACTTGATTATGTTAACAATCAAGACAACCAGCAATTATTCTAAGACATAATTCTGCCTCCTGTTTTTAATATTTATATCTCTGCATTTATATATGCTCATATCAACCTATATTATGGTATATATGCATACTGTATATAATTTCATGGAAATATCAATTTTTCTATTTATAAACATTTGTTTGTTGAACTATAGGGAAAAAGTCCTTCTAATTTTTTTATATAATTTAGATGCTAATTTACGACATTTCCCATCACAATTCAGCATTGTGTTTTAGCCTAGTCATGGAATACTTATAGGAATCTGTGCGTAGAGATGCGCATAACATATGGAAGCTTCCTGTTCTATGGAAGGTGCATCAGAAAGGAGTACTTTCAAAATTCCTTAACTTGAAAAATATGGTTTTTAGAACATTTTTATTTACTTACTGTTTTCAGTATTTGTCACTGAAATTTGGTCAATATACTCATCTATAAATATACAGTAATTTTCTCTTTTCAATTAGACTCACAAAAGACTTAGAGATTGTGTTTTTCTCAACGTATGTTGTTCTTCATGCTTATTGTGTTTGAAAGTTAACATGGACAATTGCAGCATAAATTTCTAGGTAGCCATCAGTTAAAAGAGAAAATTTATGTTCTTAACATATTTTTAAACATTAATGTGATCATTTTTACACAAACATAATTTATGATGTATAATTTTCATGGATTCATTCTAATTCAATAATATATAAGTGAATTATTAAGATTTTTAGTATGTTTAGTTTAGGTAATATGGTTCCATTTATTATCTTTTGATCATGTATATATATATATATATATTTTTTAATTATTGTTTGTGTTTTTTTTATGGCTAACACCAGTTATATTTCATACAAAAATGCCCATTATCTAAAGCCTTATTTATTTTAGGCTAGTACTTTAAACATTGCTTCTCAGCATTTCTGATATTATGAAGTGATTAATTTAAGTACAATATATACATTAAAAATATCATATGTTTATATGCATGCATATATTGTGTTATGGTCATTTTATATTGTGTACTTTAGATGCGTGTAGAAAAATAGATACAAAAATTGGATATTTTAGTTATACGTAGAAAACATATTTTCAAACTCAATGTGAGCAATTGCAACAGGCATTTGGCATTAGAAACCACCTTCTTTATCAGATTTATGTTGATATATGAGTGGCTAAGCATATTTGAAATAGTTTGAAGTCATTAACATACTTGTAAATGTTTTTCATCAAGAATGAATCATTAAAGCAGTACTAATAACATTTGCTTTGACTATAATTTTTTATAATATATATTTGTTCTAATTGGCCACTTGAAATTTAATTATGCAAATACATCTCTTTCTTTCACTATTGTGAAATTCTCAAGTTAACCTGTTGTAAAATTTAAAGGACCATTTATAGTAAGAAAGTGTGCATACTAACATATGTGAATGGAAGTGTTAAACGTTCTTTGCATTTAATTTAATATGTGCTCACCTATTTAGAAATTCAGTAGTATCTCTCAAAGGATCAAGAAACGTATAATTGGATGTTTGCTTAGGTAAACTACATTTTCAGATTGGTTATATTAATATATTGCTGGAAGGGTCACATGCAGGTGGCTCTGACTGATAAGTATTTGGGTTCTAGACATTTGGAGGAGGATTCAGGGGATGTGTTTTACTGATCTGTGATTTAACAAGGTTTGGTGCTGGCTAAGGCTTTAAAAACAATAAAACCTAAGCTGTTAGTTCAAGCCACAGTGGCCACATTGCCTTTGTATTTAAACAAACAAACAAACGAACAAACAAAAACCCCAACTATATGGATCCCAGTATTGTAATCTGTACAAAAACCTGAGAATCATATGGATGCTGACTGTTAATCAATTATCAATTTCGTACTCACATGAAAAGAAACATTTATTTACAGTGTTTTAATGTAATGTGTAATTGAAAATAAGCTCATACATCGAATGCACTGTTTTGTTTTTAAATTATAAAGTAGAACTAAAATATTAAGAAATTTAAAGTTAACATTTTAAATAAACAAATAGGAAAAGTCTGGAAGAAGCTTAGGAGGAGGGCAACCCCATAGGAAGACCAGCAGTCTCAACTAGCCTGGATCCCTGAGATCTCTCAGACACTGAACCACCAACCAGGCAGCATACATGAGCTAATCTGAAGTCCCCAGCACATACACAGTAGAGGGCTGCCAGGTCTGGCCCCGGTGGAAGAATACTTGCCTAACCCTTGAGACTTGAGGCTGTGGGGAATGGGGAGACCTGATGGTGGGGGAACATCCTTTTGGAGACAAGGGAGGAGGAATGGGATGAGGAACTGTAGGAGGGAGGACTGAGTGGAGACAAGGGCTGGACTGTAAAAACGTAATAAATAATAATAATAATAATAATAATAATAATAATAATAATAATAATAATAATAAGAAGAAGAAGAAGAAGAAGAAGAAGAAGAAGAAGCAGAAGAAGAAGAAGGAGAAGAAATAGGGGTTCCTTAGTTTTCTTATGTATGTTGGTGTGTGTGTCTGTGGTGAAGTATAGTTTATTTATGTGGACTTGTGCATGTTGGTATACATATGCATGATGGGGACAGCGTGTGTGTGTCTGTGTGTGTGTGTGTGTGTGTGTGTGTGTGTGTGTGTGTGTGTGTGTCTGCATTGCTGCATGGAGGACATAGTCTTTTGTCAAGTGTCTTTCTCCAATTCGCTGCACCTTAGCTCCCTGAATCTGGACAGTGCTGATGAGATTAAGCTATCTGACCAGAAAACTGCAGGATCTGCTTCTTTCTTTCTCCTCAGCACAGAGAATACAAAAACAAGCTGCGTCTTCTGCCTATTTTATGAGTTCTGGGCATATAATCAGGTCTCTATGTCTGTGTGCAAATAGGTTGAATGTCTGAGCCACCCTGCCAGCAAGAAATAGGATTCTTTAGAAGTGAATTTTGATACCACAGTACATGTGTTAATTCTTAAACATGCATGTGAAATGGATGCCCAATTAAAGGCATTCCAACTTACATCTATCTGATTGTCGAGTTTTAAGAAACAGACTTTTGTCACAGGTAGCTATTTTTATTCATGAGTACAATTCTTTACAAAAGTAACTCCATTTGGTTGGTAGAACTTTAAAGCTCTTGAACCAAACATTTTCACTTTGAAGAATTAGGAAGAGTAAATTCTAGTCATGATTTGTTCTCAGAAATGCTAATGTGAACTAACATATCCCACTGAATTCCTATCTCTGATGAAGAAAGAAGAATACAGACTCTCCAAGATTCACACCATTCCCACACCTCAGGCCTATCTTCTCCCAATGTGGTCTTTATTTATTTCCATTCAGACTCATGTGTCTTGTTTAATTTCTGAATTCTCACTCATATGACAGTTCTAATATTTTTGTGGTTCTTCAACAATACATGTAACTCTGTGGGGCTGGAGAGATGGATCAGGAGTTAGCCATACATACTGCTTTTGCAGAGGGCCTAAGTCCTGTTCCCTCTCCTACATCAAACAACCTACAGCCTCATCTCTTGGAACTTCAACTCCGTGAGTCAGAGGACCACTCCATGCCTCTGCAGGCAGATATTCTCACAAGAATATCTACATAGACCCACACACAGACATATAATTAAAAATAAAATAAATCTTATAAATTGACAATCAGCTCAAGTGGAAATATCAGTAAAGTCACGGGACTGTGTGTGTGCAGAGAGCCCAAGGTTATTAACATGGGAAGCTTAGATCTTAGTCACTTTTATCATTTTGCAAAGGGAGATAATTCAGCACTGATATTGATGGGAGGTAGAGCCATGGTGCCATATATGTAAGCCCTAACTTTTGCTGCAGAGAAATGTCAGCAAAATGTTCCTTTTGGCCTTTTTCTCAGAAGTTCCAGAAACATGATGGGGAATGCGCATCTCAGCAAGGGATCTGACCTTTATTCTTGAGTGTTGGCCTGATCAATTGGAGATAATATCTGTATTTATTTCAGTTATCATTCAGTCTTTCATTTAAAGATATTTCTTAAAAAAAAAAAAAAAAACTTTGAAGAAATTTGGCCAGAGGTCAAAGGCCTAGCAGCATTAATTTTTATAGCCTCAAGAACTTAGTGAGTCTCCCTGCAACATCAGTAAGAGTTATCTTTCGCTGGATTATCTTGTGAAATGATAAATGCTAATGATGATGTAAGCATCACCTGTTAATAAACTTTGGATGTCATCACTTGTTATTCAGCCTTATCCTAAACAATGCATTTATTTGTTCACTAATATATTTCTTCATGGTGTGTGTGTGTGTGTGTGTGTGTGTGTGTGTGTGTGTGTGTGTGTGTGTGTTTCCTTGCTTTCCTCTATGTAGCTACGATTGTTATTAATTCCTGGTCACCTTGATGCCTCCCCACATGCATGGATTTATGACATATGCTATTACACTGAGCTTTCTTTTATTCATTTTTGACAAATATCCTCCATTTACATGCCCTTTAAAGAAGCCTCAGTGTTAATATCATAGAATTTAGGAAAGACATTAGACAACTTAATTTAAGAACAGGGTGTGCTTCAACCTTGTCCTAATACATAACAGCTGGGGCCTCCCTCAGCCCTCTAACCTTTGGAGTGGTGCATATCAGAATAATGAAAAGTAAATAACATTATATAGAAAATAAGGAAATGACTCCTTCTTAAAAAAGAGAATGGGTCTAGAAATATGACTGGAAAAAATAAAGGAAACACTCTGTAATATTGCTTTCTGAGTTGTAAGATGTCATTCTGGGGTTTTCTCATCATATCAGCCTCACTGAAGGCAATGTTGATTTTCTGACACTGATAATATCCACCTAGTTGTTTCTAGTAATTTGTTGACTTTGCAACTTAGAAAAGCATTTTCGGGATCATACACCTTTCTAGCAAATTAATGTTTGGAGATAATCATGATTAAATCTGACATTTTATAACAAACTCAAGATGGGAGGAATGGGTTGTATGGGTTAGCAAATTATATTTATATGCTTATGTCTGATAAAATAACTGCAAGTGATGTATGGGTGAAAGTGGGGTGAAGTTGGCATGGGAACAGTGCAGCCCCTCAGCAAGCGATGGTCAGAGTCTCTGAGGATTGCACAGACAGAGACTGAGAAGTGTTCTAGTTTCATCTTCCTTTCCTTAAAGACATGTTTGCACTTACCTGCTTAAGGAAAGTGATTCATATACACTTTGGAAAACGCTAACAGATGGTTTTATAATGCAACAGAACTGTCAAATGAACAGAAATCCTGCATTTAGATCCATAGTGTATGCAATCCAGTCAGGGGATTGTACAGCCCAAATCTGAGCAGTGTTCATACTATACTTAATATAATAATTAACTGTTACCAGAGTCTGGTCCAGAAGTGCTTCCAACAAGCCAGAAGGCAGCTGTTACACTTGCCAGAAGAAGGAAGCAGATGATTCTAGCAAGAAAGGAGATGTCTGAATATCATAGGATATAAAATGTCTGTGTGTCTAAAACCTCATGTTATATTGAGAGAGCTAGTAGAACGTGAATAGAAAGGTTAGAAGAGAGAGAGTAGAAAGGACATAGACCTTACAACATTCACGTCATTCTATGGCAGGAAAGGAACTTCCGCCAATGAACAGGAGAAACACTGACAGTTGGAGACATTTTTGGAGGAATTGTTATCTTAGAAGTCTAGAGCCAATATGTCACTTCAGAATATTGACTTCTGTAGCCTGAGAAAAAGAGTCTAACTGGTCACAGGGGTGACAAGCTTGAAGTGATGGCCCTGGAAAGATCTCTTAGAACAGGTGTAGGCTACTCAGGAGGTCAAATACGCAGAGGTGAAAACATGAAAGTTCACAAAGTTATATGAGTGCCTCATTGGTTATATGAGAAGGAAAGAAACACTGACTTACTGGTATGCAATTTCACGAAGAGGGTTTGGTTTAGCGAAGGATATCATATAGAAAGCTTTGAGTTTGATGATGTTCCACAATTTCATGAAGAGGATTTGGTTTAGCAAAGGATATCTTATAGAAAGCTTTGAGTTTGATGGTGTTCTACCATGAAAACACAAATAACAAAGTAAAGAAACATGGTGGTAAGAACAGTCTGTTTCCCCTTCCATAGAGGAAAGACTTAAGCATGAGCTCTATGGCCAACAGTCAGGACATAGGGCTCTTCTAGATGGCTGAGCCTTCTGAGTCTACTCTGAAACATAAGCAGATCAACAAGACTTCAGGATAGAAGTGCATTCTGTGAATCAGGCCAATCACTGTGTGTAGTCAAGGCGTGTAGTCAAGGGCATCCGAGTCCTACAATCAATGACCTATGTAAGGTGCTTTATCTATAATGGAGGGAACTTACCTCAGCATTAAGTACACCCTTAAAAAAAGCTTGTCTTTATTATAAGATGAATCATTGGCACATAGTTTATTTGGTTAGAGAAGGTAACAATAAAGGGATGAGAAGCAGGATAGCTCCTGGAAGTATGCATGTCTTGAACCTTGAACATGTCTAGGAGGCAGAAGCACACTGAGAATAAATTGAAATCAAGATTGATCAAATGAAGGGAAAAGGAGAATGAATAAGATGGATATTCAGTGTGTTGTTTAGGCTAAAAGGAACTTTGTATCCATGCTACTACTTCTCTGTCATTAAAGCTGATGCTGGAGCCAGGTGATTTAATCACAGCACTTGGGAGGCAGAGGCAGGTGAATTTCTGAGTTCGAGGCCAGCCTGGTCTACAGAGTGATTTCCAGGACAGCCAGGAGAAACCCTGTCTCGAAAAACAAAAACAAAAACAAAAACAAAACAAAAAGCTGATGTTGGTTTTGGCCAGCTTTTCCACAGATCTGAAAATCAACAAAGGGATTCCCCAGTTGTATACATAGACATATGCACAGAGGTAGTGAGTGTAGGCCTTTCCATTGGCATGCACAGTATGAACAGCTTAGAGCAGTAGTTCTCAATCTGTGGGTTGCAATCCTTTGGCTATTGAATAGTAGACCCCTAAATAGCAGATATTTACATTTTGATTCATAACAGTAGCAAAATTACAGTTATGAAGTAACAAAGAAAATAATTTTATGGTTGGGAGGTACTGCATTAAAGTGTCAAAGTTTTAGGAAGAGTGAAAACCCCTGGCCTAGAGCATCATAGCTCCAGTAAAGTAAAGGAGAGATTTATGTGGTACTTTTTAAAATAATCCTGGGTATTGTACATAGGGTTGTGTTCATGGTAAAAAAAAAAAAAATGTTCTACCAGTGAACTGTATCTTCAGACATCTTCTTCTATGTGTCTTGTCTTTTCTTTCACTATGTTCACTATGTAGCTAAGAATGGCCCAGATCCACTAACCCTTATGTGTCTGCTTTCTGAGCATTGGAGTTGTAGGCCTATACTAGCATATCCAGCTTTCGGGGGCTTGGTGTAGGTCCTCCTCAAGTTTCACAGCTTATTATTGAACTCACTCTTTCATCTAGAAAGGACCTGGATTTGCAGTCTAACTGCCTCCATATCCTTTCTAGCTAGGATTAAAAGTGCACAAACCTGACCTACAAATGGTAGTGTGTATCCAAAATGATAACATCTGAACCAAGAGTTTTTAGAACAAGTAAGTCTTTCAGTTAATGTATTGGAGTGGATAAATTAGGGTAACCACTGAAATGGTACTTTTACTCCAGAAGATTTTATTTAGCTGAAATTTCTTCAAGCAATCAAGTATAAGTAAAAGGAGTAGAAAGAGTTATTCAGTAGGCATCAGAAGTAGCTGGAAGACAGAGAGGAGACAGAAATGCAGAGCAGCTTCGGAATATTGCTCACAAAGATGAAAGTGCAGCAGGCACAAAACAACATTATTGTCTTCTTAAGGAGTAGGGTGGGTTCTCAGGGTCGTGGAACAGTAGGGGACTGAAGCAACCCACTTCTCTCTTTCTCAGTCCCAAGTGAGTTAGACCTTCTACTATCCTCAGTGCCTGTTCATGGGTTGGAGGAAGGAACCTGATTCCTGGATCAACTTGACCTATTTAAAAATACATTTTAGAGAAATCTGTAATCTTAGCTTGGGTTTCTATAACCACTTCCTTTTTAAGAAATAGGTGTTCTAGAAATAGGAATACAAATGACAGAATCAGGCCCCCTTGGACGGTAAAATTAAAGACTTACCCTCATTGTTCTGTGTAGTCCACCCATAGACTGGTCATGGCCACTGTTGTTATATTGTTGTTGTCTTTGTTATATAGTTGGAGCTGTCATTTGTAGTGATTACTACCCTTCCTGTATATATAAATAAAACAAAATACTTCCTAAGATATATTGCTAGTAAGTGGAACAGGATATGAAACCTGCTTCTAGGGTTCATTGTCACAAATATTCCTCTCCCCCCGGTCAAACTACAACTTCTCTAGAGTTCCCAAATAACACACACATCACCATTGTAGATCCTCTCTTCATTTGTCAGATCTCCAGTGGACAGCTTTAGCAAGCATTGATAGTATGGGCCCTTATCTGATTTTGTTTTTGTATTGTTGTTTTTATTGGAAGAGGGTGTCAGGAAGTTGCCTATCATGTCTTTATTTCTGTAGCTCATCAGTATTTTTAGCCAGGTTCACATTTCCTATTTTCAACTTCAGAGGATTCTTTCACCGCGTAATTATCACTTTTGTTGCAATTTTTTCTGATGCGATTAACACACTCATGTCTTGGAGGTCTGGTGACTGCTTTATTGTGAAATTGATAGTAATGAGTATGTCCCTTGTTAGATGTCTGCTGCTTCCAATCAGTAGTTCATTATTTTCTTTTTCTTTTCCTTTTTTACTCTTATAACATCCATCATAATCAGTTCCAATGAGATCACAATCATCACTGAAAAATTAAAGTCTTCATTATATAAATGTAAAAGATAGATTTTTACTATTCTAGTGATATGAGCTAGGTGACCTCATTTCTGTATGCTATTGTGAGTTATTACACCTATTTATTCTATGGTGAATTATAATCACTGTATTTCTGGGATTTACCGTTGATAGAATGATAGGAAGCAGCTGTCTCAGTTGGTAGCTGCTTTCCTTAGAATATCTTGGGCATATTCGTTTTATGGACTTCCCCACTGCTTACAAGTGTAGCCACTCCTTCTCTCCTCTGGAGAATGCAAATATGTAATACTTGCTTTTGGCATGTGAGAAAACATGGAGCTGGGCGATGGTGGTGCATGCCTTTAATCCTAGCACTTAGGAGGCAGAGGCAGGTGGATTTCTGAGTTTGAGGCCAGCCTTGTCTAGAGAGTGTGTTCCA
>NW_022196912.1:81885645-81891217 GCF_008632895.1 Mastomys coucha | reverse complement strand
GAAAAAAGAAACATGGACAGCAGTGTTAATGGTGAGGAGGAGCAGAGTCTGAAGAAAGAGGCGATGATGCTTACCAGCCTTTCATCACAACCATCTAAAGCTTGAGAAAGAAGGGAAATTAGGTCTCATTAACAGTACTTAATCATGCTTACACATCCATTAAATAGCATTACTGTGATTTCATCTTTAAAACAAGAACTTAAATGCTATTCTGGAAAATACATCTTAGTGCTCAGGATATGGTAACAGGTTTTCTGTACAAGCATGAAGTCCAGAATTCAATCTTTAGACCCATGTACAAAGTCAGGAAGGATACTGCACATCCTGGTAATCTCAGCCTGGGAAGCAGAGACTGAGAATGTCAGAGGTTTTCTGGCCAGCCAGTTTAGCTGTACCAGCAAAATCCAGTCTTAAAGAGAGACTGTTTCAAAATAGTAAAGTAATATGTGACTGGTGTATGCACACAAATACAGAGAGACTTAATCTTGTGTTTGAATTTCAATGTATAATGCATAATTTAATAATGAGATAGAAAATATCTGCTAGTTTGTGTCACTCTCCACACACTTCTTTGTCACATTCCTATTCTTTTTCATTATTTGCAGACATCATTTTGTTAGAACTGAGAAACAAATGCCAAATCCTGTTCTTGTAAATGTAACCATCCTTACAAGAGTCCATCTTAATATAGAAAATACCAATGACAAAGTAGCTGCTTGTACCTGTAAGTCTGTAGGGTTTGGAATGTAATTCATATAAGTGTTTCTTTACTATGGTTTTGTACTTCTGATTGCTTCTCACATACTATTAGATAAGCATAGTACACATGAGATGGATTGCTATTATATCTAACTGAGGCATTATAAGCAGTTTGGGAATGGGTTGCTTTGCCTGGAATTATAGACACAGCTATTAACTCAGCTCATCTTTGAAGCTAGGTATGCTCACACTAAGATCAGTGTTTGCCCGCATTTAGGACACCCTGGCAAGGCATCTTTGAACTAACTGGAGGTATCAGACACATGCATTGTGAGGCTCTTCCACTATTATAGGCTCAGCTCTTTTTGTGTTTTCAGGTTGTATGGTTCCCTGATTAGCTCTGCAGTGTTCTGTTCATCTAGTCCACCCCACTGGGCTTAACACCCTCATTTGTTCAGTGACTTTCAATTTGTTTTTGCAATATTTGGTTCTCCACTGGAGAGTGTCTAAGTGGGTATATCAGGTGGGATGGAGCCACTGGGAGCTGTACGGGAGTACTGTGGCACCCACCCAAGCAATCAGGAGCAGTGATTTCAATGGCAGCATGTGGTAAAGTTGCCCTCTTGAGCCACACAGCAGAACATAAAAGTCTGAAACGTGTGATGTCAGAGCAGAGGGAATGCAAATAATGGGAAACGTGAGCTGTACTTTCTAGTGCAGTCCCTAGAATTCAAGAAGAAACAGAAGGGGCACAATGGGAGTTTAATCAGTTAAACGTGATTGTGGAGAATTAATTTTGAAGCAAACAAAAATAAGAAAGTATAATCTTATATTACATGTTGCTTAGTATTGAAGATTATTCAAAGTTTTAACATTATTATGAGGCTACATTGAGCTGTGGGAGCCTCTGGACATTGCTGGTTGTATGTGACTCAGTGGAAACTCACAATGTTTGCTCTGCAGGACTCTAAGAGTTTTGCCTCTATTGATGGTCATCCTGCATCACCCACTGTGCCCACTGTGTCCATTGCACTTTTATGTTGCATTTACATGATTAGCAGTTTCACTTGTCTAATTTTTGTTAAGGCTCTGTGTTATTTCTCACACTCAAATATATGCAAGATCACTTCCTTGTACTAACCACTTACTAATCAATATGAATCACAATTATATTCAGATTATCTATTTATACCTCTATTTTGAATAGAGAGCATGTGGACAAAGCTGCGATTAGCACTAGGTAATCAATAGGTAATGTTAGGGTGAAATCATAATCGCAAATGATCCCTTCTTCTTTGACCATTTCATTTTCAACTAATGCAGCTTCTTCTTCAACTTTACCATCTTCATCCTTGAGAATTATCTACTCCAACTAAAATCAGGGAACTTTATACTTAGTTTTAGTTCTCATATGCTTAGGTTAAATGTAGTATGTCCAAAGTCCACATGTGAGTGTTAGACCACAGCAGAAGTTTTGAAGTTATAGGGATTTTAAGTATTTCAAGTGGGCATTCAGATAGTTCTAGAAAAAGTAAATGAGCAGGATTGACTTGCACCTACATTCTCTTCCTTCCTTGTCTGGGATCACTATTGCACTGGCTTTCACAATAGCATGAATCAAAGCGTGACGTAATCAGATCTCCCTAATCAGAGTTGCTTTCATGTTCTTTGACTTCTTTATGTCCCAAATTATAAACCAAATAACCTTCATTTATTTATAAAGTATCTAGCTTTGAATGTTTTTCTATAGTCAAGGAACATGGACTAAAGTACTATATTACATCTTTTTACATTTTCAGTAGGCCATCTCACTCTGAAAATCTCCCTCTCTCTTGTGCTTTCTTTACTCAAGATAATGAGCACAACTCTATTGTCATCTTGACTGTGCCATCACAACCAAAGTTTGCTGCTTATAAACTTGCCCTTTTGAACTCCCAAGAAACTAAACCTTCTTTAAAACTAGACCTGTCTTCAGCTCATCTTCAAATAACAGTTTTATTTTTATTTTACTTTGTATTATGTTGACCTTTGGAATTAGCTATAATTAACCTGTAAGATTTTTTTTCCATCTTTTCAGATGAACTTCAAAGCTACTTTAAGTGCAAGTAGATTTATTTTTCATACTCTTCTTTAATACCTTATTTCCCTCTAAAAAGAGACTCTACTGAGCTTGCACTTTGGAACTGATACATGGCTTTGCTAGAATAGTATGACACATGTGTCCTAAGTCTATATGACATTATGAGTCCAAAAAAGGAAAGCGAAATGGATTGTTTAAAGAATATCGCCAAAATAAAGAAGCTGAATGAGATCAGGATCTATTTTTATTTCTTCAAAATTCCATACTATTGTAAGGCAATGCAAGGGAGAAGGTAGAATATAGTCAGCATTAAGAAATGAGAGAAAGAGTGCACTTATAATGTACTTGCTACCTGAGCATCGGGCTTGCATTTAGAACTCCAGAACCCACAATAAGAAGACAGATATGCCAGTGTGCCTATATCTCTACTCTAGCTTTGGAGAACAGAAGGAGGAGGCCCTGCAGAGCTCCCTGAGCAGCTTGTCTTAATGAATCTGTGGTTCAGGTTCAATGAGAGACCCAGGCTCCAAAAATAAGAGAGAGGTGGCACTTATAGAGGAGGGTGCCTCACATTGGCTTCTGGAGTCTGCATTTGTACACAAATATGTGCACATGTACCTGCACAACACAACAACACATACACACACACACACACACACACACACACACACACACACACACATCATTAAGTGAAAATTGTTCTGAAATTAAATTGGTGGTCATGAGGAATTTGTGTTTTGTAAATTATTTTTGCAGTTTACATAAGACAGCAAGATATTTGAATTAGTGCAATTTTCACCATGTAAATATAGGTGAAATCTACATTTACCATGGAAAAAATAGGTTAGGGTTGAAATAAAATAGTTGGCCAATTCTTACATTAGGCACATTGTTTTACTTTTATTGTCATTTGGCCTTTTTCTTATTATTATGCTTTGTAATAACTCATAAACTATTCACGTATATTTTAAAAAAATACATGGCAAAAACACCAAGTATATCAAAACTGAAACTGTCAAAGATTGATGGTTTTTCTCTCAAGGTTGAAATATTAGAATAAAATGCTATTTCTATTCTATGTTTAAAATTGCAGAAGCTTTTTGATTGTTTTGAAGCTATATTGTGGGATTTTATCTTCTTGATGATTCCAAAGCTTAATTACTTTGGAAAGGCTCCTTTGTGTACATCTTGCTTGAGGCTTGATGATCACATTGAAAGAAAATTGTCCAAAGATGAATCAGTCAAGTTCCTCAAATGATGATGGACTTCTCATTGTGCAAAGGTGATTTCTTGGAGAGTGTGTTATACATAAAGTATGTGTGTGTGTATATACATGTATGTATATGTTATACATAAAATATATAAATGAACACAAACTTTAACTGAATAAAATGTTAAATATAAAATTAATAGGCTTCTAGATTCTAAAAACTGCCATTTTGGAGGCTTGCAAATGGGACATATGGTTTTTAAATAGGAATTTAAAATTCCTAATTCTAAAAGGATTAGGAATACTTTTGACAAGTATGTAAACTCTTAAGGAAGACAATTGTAAGGTTTGGGATAAGTAAGGTTTCATTTATCTTTTTTAAATGGGACAGGAAATTGTAAAATATAGGTAGACATAGATAATGGGAGAAAGAAGTTGAAATGTAGTATAGTCAGTCTTTCTTTACGGATAACTTTAGACAAGTGACAGAATTAGTGAAAACAAGTTGTTACCAATACTATGTATGTGTGAATTCTACTGGAATAGCAGGAAGATGAGATTACATAAAGAGAAATTTTAAAGGTCATTTTAAAGCCGTTAGAGTTTATTTGGCAGCTTATTCCCATAACCATGCATTAAGTGTTTTTGAAGAGTAAAGATGTGAAGTGGGTGATAGGATAATAATGTTGGGAGGATTTTTGTTTCTAAAAGTAGGATCAAGCCAGTATTGATTAAGGCAGTAAGTTGTAGGCAAAATTGGGAAATAAAAAGAAGGAAAATACTACTGAATGAGTTGTTTTAAAGGCACAGAAGGCTTTCTATTAGTGATGCCCAAGGAACAGCCAAGATCCTCAAAGCAGATTCAATTTTGTGTGGGAGGATATTGTTTTGGAAAGGTTAAGTAAGTAACCAAGGAAATGCTTAGAAAGCACTTGAGCCAGAAGGCAAGATAAGCTCAATATGACCTCAACATGCAAGTTCTTACCACTTTATCACACAGAAGAAACTGTTTTGTATGTGATATGATTAGCTACGGGCAAAGGAATACTGGTTAGGGATTGTATAGACCCTTGCCTTGAGTGAAAGCCAGAATATTATCAATCAAATTATGTGGTTTTTTTTTTTTTTTGTGACAGGAGCTTTCTTGCACTAACTCTGGCTAGCGTCCAGCTCCCCAGGTGGCTCAAATTGTCCTTGAACTTACAGCAAACCCACCTGTCTCATTATTCCAAACCAGTTTCACATCTATATTATCTCTAACATTGTTACTTATGAAGAACAGACCTAAAACCCAAACTGGAGGAAAAAGGCATGTAATTAGTCACAATTGACCTTACAATATATAAACACTTGTGAGTATGAATTCAGGTTTTCTCTTAAATGGATCTTATTGTCTTTACTGCTATTTAGCTATAGTTTTAGTTGTCTAATTACAACTGAAGAATCAGTGGAGAAATTCTACTGTAACCCCTATGGTTTAGTGATATACTTACACTTGTGTTGCATCATAATATTACATTTGTATTTAGATCTCGACTTCCAAGAAAAGCTTCATAAATCCTTGATAGACATTTAGGAAAAGT
>NW_022196912.1:81881047-81885635 GCF_008632895.1 Mastomys coucha | reverse complement strand
TGTAGCTGTCTTCAGATGCACCAGAAGAGGGCATCAGATTTCATTATGGGTGATTGTAAGCCACCATGTGGTTGCTGGGATTTGAACTCACGACCTTCAGAAGAGCATACAGTGCTCTTACTAGCTGAGCCATCTCACCAGCCCTTGAAAGACTTCTTTACATTCAAAATTAGATGTTTTTTTTTTTTTTTTTAAAGTATTAACAAGTTAAATTGAAAGTATGTCCTCCCATTTTTCTTGGCTTTCAGTTTTCATTTATTTCCTCTTAAGACAGTCTTACTATACCTCTGGCTGGCCTGGGACTTACTGGGTATATCAGAAGGACTTCAGGTTTGTGGAAATCATGGCCTTCTGCTTGCAGAGCTAGGATTACAAATTCATACCACCATGTAAAGATTTGAGTGGAAAAAAAAATTTTTTTTTTTGAGTGGAAAAATTTAAATAACACTTTTACTTACATGTAATTCCATCTGATTAAAAGCCAGGAGATACAATGTATATGGTTAGTTTAATGTGCATAACATGACATTTAAAGATGAAATTTGTAACTTCTATGTTGCATGATATCTACATTACTTTCAGCAACAGCACAATGTTATTGTACAATACACAATCACTCACTTAAAGTGTACAATGGATAATGACAATGCTGTGCAGCTAGCACAACCATTTAATATTAGAAAACTCTCCCCAATAGACATGTCAGAAACATGACAAAAGAAACATTTCTTAGCAACAATGTCATTGTCTTGTTGGTCCAACAAGTCTAGATAGTCACCAATGTATCAATGCTACACTGCCAATCTGGACTTTCATATAAGAGGTAATTATATATAAGGTCATAGGGATATGCTACATATTATTTAACAATTTTTCAGTAAATATATACTTGGTTCTTTTTCACCTTTGTTCTGAGAATAAGTCTAAGGATGTTTGTTAATGTGTCTTTCTATGGGTATACTTCTCTTGGATATATATATATATATATATATATATATATATATATATATAGTATCATAGATACTTTCAACTGATACATTGGTAAGGATTCAAAAATTTGCTTAATGTTTAAAGTGGCACAGTTTCCTAAAAGTTATTAAATCAATTAATGTTGCTTTGTTTAATAAATTAACATTTTTCTTCTTCCTTCTTTCCAATAGATCCTATAAATAATCAAAATAACACCCCATTTATATGATACTCTCCTGCTATACTTGCAAACATAAGGATTTGTTTTATTACCATATATTTTTAGATAGATAGATAGATAGATAGAAAGATATGAAGAACTTACAGTTTTTCAAATTCTCAAGATAGAATAATTCTATCTACAATTCCCTGTAATGCAAATTCCTTTTCTCATTTAAAAACATGCGATTATTCCTCTAGGTTGAAAGAAGTTCCTCTAGGTTGAAAGAAGTAACTTGACATCCTTTTTAATAACAGATAATCTCATACAATCATTATAGTAAAATTATATAAACATTTTCCTCCCATTGGATATTTAAATTTAGTTTATTTTTCTCCACACTTGTCCTAACTGCAAAGCTGCAGGAATCATACTTTTATTTATGTTCTTCATATGTTATATAATACTCCCTTTGGGCTAAATTCCTCCAAGCCTATATCATTTGTCCATATTCATAAATGCATTATAATATATAGATAATTTTATATCCAAACATAGAAGTAACAATTCATAATCCAACCAGGTTTTCCAGAAGTACTTTTGAAAAAGAATTACTAATAATGGACATAGTAAAATTTTTAAATTCTTCATTTTCTTATTTCAATCTTGTTTTGATTAGCATTTCACTGACTACAAGTGAGAGGAAACATTTTTGTATGTTGAATAAAAATATAAATGCTACATTCTGTGTAATGCTAATTCTTTCTCTTTGCCCTTTTCTAACTTCTTATAATTTATTAACATTTGTTTATCAGTTGCACTATAAGTATTTTATTAGTTGAGATTTTTATTATTTCATTGTTTCTGAGAATCCAAACATTTGTGGTTTGAGATATATACACACACACATACACACACATACATATACATATATATATACACATATGCATATATATATACATATGCATATACATATATATGCATGTGTATATATTTTTTTAAGTGGTATTTTCTAAGGAAGTTTTTCACCATCTTCTAGTAATAAAGATAACCATAGTTTTTCTTACTGTATGTTTTCCAAATAGTACTGTGTTCAACCAAGAGCATATAATATTCCTGTTATTCAATAATGCCAACTTAATGTTAAAGATATGTCCAAGTTACTTTGCACATTCTTTTATTCTATATTCAATTCTTTAAATATTCTAAATATTGAGTAATTTACATTACCTCACTTCGGTTATAAAGTCAGATTATATTATTTTTCTTTGTTGTCTCAGAAGTGAATTTAAAGTTAGAAATATGTAATATGAATATTTAAAATACATGGGCCACTTAAATAGTTCTTATATACAAAAGAAAAATTGTTCTTATTAAAATGTGGGAATTGTTTTTATTAGAAAGGGGCATGCACAACAAGTTCTATCACAAAAGTTTTGATTATAAACCTAGAAATTATTTTGGTGTTTATTATTTTCTAAACTAATCTCAATTGTAATCTCAATCTATGACTATTATATTAATACTTGTAAACAGCAGAAGACTATGGAAAACTTGAAATGCCTTTGAACCTCAAATAGATTATTTCAGAATGCAGAGTGTGCATGATCTCACTACCTAGAAAACAACCTTTGTCATTACATCTCTAAGCTGCATCACTGGATCTGTGCTTCCCCTGATTCTCTTTATAATATTAAAATGTACCTAAGGTTGCATGATTAATTATTGTGATGTTAATATTTTATGAGAAAATATATTAAATTCTGTTTTGAATTGAATGCAATTTATGCTTGAATAGAGTCAGTGCATTTATGTAGATGAATTAAAGAGATTAGTAATTCTAAATAAGTAGCTTGGGTGTTTTGGATCTTTGAATAATGCATTTAGGTTTAATAATCTTAAATGAAAATAGCTTAGTGTTTTCCTTCACCACACTGGGAATATCAGTGTTTCAAAGTAACTCATGCATTAATTTTTAAATATCATAATTGTAGCAGTAATAGCACAGCCATACTTCTATATACCAAATCCATGTCCTCATATTCTTATTCAAAATAGAAGATGCAACATTTATAATTTGACAGCCATTGCAAACATTAAGCAAGAGTCTGATTTGCATTGGTTGTTTACATAATGGCATTTCACTTGGGATGAAAAGGTACAGAGTAAAATGAACATCAGACTTAGTTGGGTGGTAGACAATTGAGAGTTAAGTTTTGCAGAAGTATTGATGGTTATGGATTGAGCAAAATGGTTAATATAAATAGCTTTAATTAATATGACTCACCCACAACCAATAAAACACTGATTACGTAACCTGTTATTTACATGATAGAGATTTTTTGAAATAGGGTATAGTGACTTGCACCTAAATTCCTGTCTAAATGATAAAACCCAATTCTGATCCATGAATTTATAGAATGAAAGACAGTAAATAACCCAACACAATGTTCCATCCATACATGGATGATAGCTCTTCCCACAGAGTGGCGTTTTGTTACCTGTGGTATTTCATTTATACACAAGAGTGTCCAATCCTCTCTTTCTGCACTCCCTTTTGCCTTTCCTCTGTAAAACATTTGTCAACATTTGGCATTACAGTCCATACTTACTTTTTTCTTATCCTTAAATGTAATTTCTCAAGAGGATAGGTTATGTTTTTAACACCAGACCCACCACCTATCAGTCTTAGCTCACAGATTACAATGTACACATTGTATGTCTTATTTTGGGATCTAGTTAGTAATTCTGGAGAGATCTAATACATTTGGTGTGGAATGGCTATAGGACATTTTTCCACCCAGGAGGACACGTTTACCACTAGGGAGAAAGGAAAGTACACAGTTATGTGCCTTTCCCTTCATACCTGGTAATGGTTATCAGAATTACTAATGAGATTTTTAGATTAAAAAATGAAATGCAAGAATTACATTTTAGGTATTAAAACATATGATGTTTCACAGGGAAAGCTTTAGAATCAAAATAGAATGTTATATAGACATAAATATTATAAACAAATTAAGCACTCAAGGCTTATCTGCTTAGACCATCTACTCTAACAATAAAAAGAGTCTGAAGTTATTAGATAAAATTAGGTTTTACAAACCAGGTCACAAAAATTATCTGCCTATCAAAGTGATTACTTTGAAAGCTAAGTGAAAAAAATATTGGTAATTTCTAAAATAAATACAAAGAGAGCATGCTTTAATGGAAAATATATCATTATTCTAATCAAGTCATTTTCAAATGTAACTATAATGAACATTGTTTTTCATATGTCACCCTGACCCCTTTGGGGAGGGAGGAAGTATTGTGAGCTTTCTTATCCAGTACTAGTAGAAGACATGAAAATCTCAGATGTGATGCTAGTCTTATTTGCCATTTAGTCTTGTGCTTTTCTTCTCAAAATCTATTACAGACATTTTGATAGAAATTGAATATATATATATATATATATAT
>NW_022196912.1:81869210-81881037 GCF_008632895.1 Mastomys coucha | reverse complement strand
TATACATATACATATACATATGTATATATATATATTAATATCTTGTTTTCTGTGACTTCTAACATAAACAATATCTTGTTTTCTGTGAGGATTACATTTATGTGTTTGTTGTTGCTTCTCTTTTGTTGTTTTGATTTTGTTTTGTTTTTGTCAACCTGACATATGTGGGAGTCATCTTGGAAGGGGAAACTACAAGTGAGAAAAGGATTCCATCAGATTGACCAATGAGCAAGTCTATGGGCTGTTTTCTTGCCTAACTATTAATATAAGAAGGTCTAGTCCATTATAATCAAAACAACTGCTGGATAGGTGATCTCTGGTCAGATATAAAGGCAGAGTGAGCAAGCCATAGGAACAAACCATCATTTGTCAATTGCTTCTGCTTCAGTAGCCATACTTAAATATCTGACTTAAATGCTTGTCCTGACTTTTCTTTTTAGATATTTTCTTTATTTACATTTCAAATGTTCTCCCTTTTCCTGGCTTCCCTCTAACCCCCCTCCCTATTCCTTCTCCCCTTCTCTGCTAACCACTCACCCTCTTCTATTTCCTGGCCCTGGTATTCCCTTACACTGGGGCATAAAGCCTTCACAGGACCAAGGAAGGGCTACTACTCCCATTGATGACCAAAAAGGCCATCCTCTGCTACATATGCAGCTGGAGCCATGAGTCCCACTATGTGTACTCTTTGATTGGTAGTTTAGTCCCTGGGAGCTCTAGGGGTACTGGTTAGTTGTTATTGTTGTTCCTCCTATGGGGCTGCAAACCCGTTCAGCTCCTGGGATCCTTTCTCTACGTTTCTTCATTGGGGACCCTGTGCTATGTCCAATGGATGGCTGTGAGCATCCACTTGTGTATTTGTCAGACACTGGCAGAGCCTCTCAGGAGACAGCTATATCAGGTTCCTGTCAGCAAGCACTTGTTGGCATCCACAATAGTGTCTGGATTTGATGATTGAATATGGGAAGGATTCCCAGGTGGGGCAGTCTCTTGATGGTCATTTCTTCAATTTCTGCTCCA
The DNA here is from genome assembly GCF_008632895.1 of Mastomys coucha. Taxonomy (NCBI): domain Eukaryota; kingdom Metazoa; phylum Chordata; class Mammalia; order Rodentia; family Muridae; genus Mastomys; species Mastomys coucha. The sequence continues at coordinate 81,880,017 of NW_022196912.1, read as the reverse complement.
CCCTTTGTAACTCACTCCATGGCTATTTTGTTCCCCCTTCTAAGAAGGATCGAAGTACCCATACTTTGGTCTTCCTTCCTCTTGAGTTTCAGGTAGTTTATGGACTATAGCTTGGGTATTCTGAGCTTCTGGGCTAATATCCCCTTATTAGAGAGTGCAAACCATATGGGTTCTTTTGTGATTGGGTTTCCTCACTCAGGAGGATATCCTCCAGATCCATCCACTTGCCTAAGAATTTCATAAATTCATTATTTTTAATAGCTGTGTAGTACTCCATACTGTAAATGTACTACATTTTCTGTATCCATTCCTCTTTTGAGGGACATCTGTGTTCTTTCCAGCTTCTGGATATTATAAATAAGACTGCTATGAACATGTGGACACATGTGGAGCATGTGTCCTTATTACATGTTGGAGCATCTTGTGGGTATATGCCCAGGAGTAGTATGGCTGGGTCCTCTGGTAGTACTGTATTCAATTTCCTGAGGAACCACCAAACTGATTTGCAGAGTGGTTGTACCGGGTTGCAATTGCACCAGCAATTCAGGAGTGTTCCATTTTTCTCCACAACCTTGCTAGCATCTTCTATCACGTGAGTTTTTGATCTTAGCCATTCTGACTAGTGTGAGGCATTTTCTTTTCTTTTCTTTTTTTCTTTTTATTTCTTTCCTTCTTCCTTCCTTCCTTCCTTCCTTCCTTCCTTCCTTCCTTCCTTCTTTCTTTCTTTCTTTCTTTCTTTCTTTCTTTCTTTTTGTACAGGGTTTCTTTGTGTAGCCCTGACTGTCCTGAAACTCACTCTGCAAACCAGGTTGGCCTCGAACTAAGAAATCTGCCTGCCTCTGCTTCCCAAGTGTTGGGATTAGAGGCATGTGCCACTATCGTCCAGCTGAAAGACAGCATTTTCAACAAATGGTGCTGGCTCAACTGGAGATCAGCATGTAGAAGAATGCAAATTGACCCATTCTTATCTTCTTGTACAAAGCCCAAGTCCAAGTGGATCAAGGACCTTCACATAAAAAACTAGATACACTAAAACTGATAGAGGAGAAACTGGGGAGGACCCTTGAATATATAGGCACAGGGGAAAAAAATCCTGAACAGAATACCAATGGCTTGTGCTGTAAGATCAAGAATTGACAAATGGGACCTCAAAAAATTGCAAAGCTTCTGTAAGGCAAAGAACATTGTCCTGACTTCTTTCATGATATACTGTTAGTTGTAAAGTTACAAAGACCCTTCACTTTCCAAGCTGTTGTGGTCATTGTGTTTAAAATAGTAATAGAAAGCAAATTAATGAAAAGACATAAAATCAAAAATCTCTTCAAGATCTGTGTAGGAAATAAAAGATAAATCAGGAGAATTAAGTGTTCTCACAATAGCTAATTATGAAAATTTTGTTAGTTATTTTATGTATGAAACTATATTTAAAATCAATATATCCAATACATACTTACAATACTTACCAATACTTTATATACTTACCAAGCTAAGTTCTATATTTTCAGGCATAAAATCATGAAATTTATGACAAATCTTTGCAACTTTGGATAATGTTATTGTTCATTGATATTTTGATATATTTTGTATTATTATTATTTTATTATTATTATTTTATTTATTTATTTATTTTATTTATTTACATTTCAGTCATTACCAATCCTATTCCTCCTTCTACCTGGCCCCAAGGGGGTGATCTAGCCCCAACCAGGGCACACCCTTCCCTGGGGCCTCAAGTCTTTCCAGCATTGAAAACATCTTCTACCACCAGGCCATCTTCTGCTATATTTGGGTCAGAGATCCAGAGATCTCAGACTAGGCCATGTATGTTCCTGTTTGGTGGATCAGTCTCTTGGAGCTCCTATGGGGTCTTTTTCTCTTTCAGCTTCTTCAATCCTTCCCTTGATTCAACCATAGCTGTCCCCAACTTTAATCCAATGGTTGGGTATATGTATCTGCTTCTGTCACAGTCAGCTATTGGTAGGGCCTCTCAGAGGACAGCCATGCAAGTCTTCTGTTTGTAAACACATCATGGCATCAGTAATAGTGTCAGGCCTCGGTGTCAAACCATGAGATGGATCCCAAGTTGGGCCAGTCATTGGACCACCTTTACTTCAGTGTCTTCTCAATTTTTGTCCCTACAGTTATTTTATATAGAAGCAGTCCTGAGTCAGAATTTTGACTGTCAGTTAGTAAGCCTGTCCCTCTGCTTGAGGCTCTGACTATCTACTAGAGGTAGACTCTTAGAGTTCCCTCTCCCCAATGTTGGGCATTTTGGCTAAGGTATCTTCATTGAGTCCCTAGAGTCTCTCACCTTCTGGATCTTTGGTACTTCCTAGAGGGAACACCCCACCTCTCACATGCTGATGCCACTTATCTCCATTCCTTTTCTTGGCCCTCTTGACTTTGCTCCTGCCCAACCCATATTTGATCCTGTTCCCCTTTTCACATCCTCCTCCTCTCTTCCTTCTTCCATCTAGGTCTCTCCCTGTCTCTGCCTCCATTGATCATTTCGTTCCCACTTCTAAGCTGAATTGAAGCATCCTCACTTAGGCCTTTCTGCTTGTTATACTTTTTATGGTCGATGTGTTGCATCCTAGGTATCCTGTACTTTTTGGCTTATATTCACTAATCACTAAGTACATACCATGCATGTCCTTTTGGGTCTGAGTTACCTCATTCAGAATGATATATTCTAGTTCCATCCATTCCCTGCAAAATTCATGATGTCTTCATTTTTAATAGCTGAATAGTATTCCATTGTGTAAATGAACCACATTTTCTGTATCCATTCTTTGATTGAGGGAAATCTGGATTGTTTTCATCTTCTGACTATTACAAATTAGGCTTCTATGAACATGGTGGAGCATGTATCATGGTGGTATTGTTGGGTATCTTTTGGGTCTATGGCCAGGACTGGTATAGCTGGCTCTTCAAGTAGAGCTATTTCCAGTTTTCTGAGAAATGAGCAGATTGTTTTCTAGAGTGTTTGGAAACTTTGCAATCCAAACAGCAATAGAGGAGTGATCCTCTTTTTCCACAGCCTTGACAGCATGTACTGTCACTTGATGTTTTGATCTTAGCCATTCTGACTGGTGTGAGGTGGAATCTCAGGGTCAATTTGATTTGCATTTCTCTGATGACTAAGGACTTTGAACATTTCTTTGAGTGGTCCTCTGCCTTTTAATATTCTTCTGTTGGGAATTCTCTATCTCCGTACCCCATTTTATTAATTAGTATTTTTTTATGTTAACTTCTTGAGTTCTTTATATATTGTAGATATTAGTACAAGTTAGACCAGCACCATTTATTGAAGATGCTTTCTTTTTTCCCCTGTATAGTTTTGGATTCTTTGTGAAAATCAAGTGTCCATAGGTGTGTGGCTTTACTTCTGGGTCTTTGATTCCATTTCATTGATGGACTTGTTTGTTTCTGGACCAGTATCATGTTTTTTTGTTTTTTGTTTTTTTTTTTCACTATGGCTTTGAAGTACAGCCTGAGGGTGGGATGGTGATTCCCCTGGAAGTTCTTTTATTGTTGAAAATTGTTTTGACTATCATGAATGTTTTTGTTTTTCCATATGAGGTTGCAAATTGCTTTTTCCTTGTCTGTGAAGAATTGTGTTGGAATTTTGATTGGGATTGCATTGAAGTGGTTGGTAGATTGCTTTTGGTAAGATTGCCATTTTCACTATGTTAATCCTACCAATCCATAAACATGGGAGATCTTTGCATCTTCTCAGGTCTTCTTCAAATTCCTTTTTTAGAGATTTGAAGTTCTTTCAAACAGATATTTACTTGTTTGGTAAGAGTTACATGAAGATATTAAATATAATTTGTGTCTAATATTAAGGGTGTTGCTTCCCTAATATCTTTCTCAACTTGTTTATCATTTATAAAAAGGAAGGCTACTGAATTGTTTGAGTTAATTTTATATCCTGCCACTTTACTTTCAGGAATTCATGGCACATACCTAAACATAATAAAATCAATATATAGCAAACCAACAGCCAACATCAAATTAAATGGTGAGAAACTAGTAACAGTCCCCTTAAAATCCTGGACAGGACAAGGTTGCTCACTCTCCTCCTATCTCTTCAATATAGTATTTAAATTTCTAGCTAGACCTATTAGAGAACAAAAGTAGATCAATGGGATACAATTTGGAAAGGAAGATACTTTCATATAATTTAAAATTTTTGTTTTAAAATATTTAGTGTATACTGTCCTTATCATCCAGAAAATGAGGCAATACTTGCTCTCTAAAATTCATGTTACATATGTAAGAGTGTATCCAGGGGTTCAGTGGTTAAGAGCACACACTCTTCTTGCTGAAGACCTGAATTTAATTCTTAGCACTGTGTCAGGTAGTTCATCACTACTTATTACTCAAGTTTAGTAGACCCAATGGACTTTGCAAGCAACTGTTTCCCAGAGTACATACCACCACATACACACACATGTTAGCTTAATAAAATAATTAGAAATGTTTTGAAAACAACTATGAATATATGGTACAATATTGAAGAAACACAACTCTAGCTTTTGAAGATATAACTTTTTAAGTGGGTATGTAACAAATTAAAATTTTCAGGTATTTTCTATTATCACAAACTCAACACATACTATTTGGCAAAATTCTAATTTTGACATTTAAAGTTTATATAAAGGATTTAAAAATTCTGAATAACCATAAGATGTATCTATGATTTAATGTAAATGATGTCATTATGTGTGAAAAATGAGGTAAAATAAGTGAGATTGAATATTGTAGATCTTAAGTAACAAGGGATGTAAGATTGGCATCAGTTAGCATCCTGCCATGTTTTATTATGCAGCCTGACTTTGAAAACATTCCTAATTTAGTTTTTCTTAACTCTTTCCTTTTTACCACATGTATGAATATCTTTCTTTCCTATCCAAAAAGAATAGTCTTTTTTTATGGTGTGTGATGGTTCAATTTTATAACTTCTGTATCTCCTTCAAACCTAGGTGGTAAAAATATTAAGTTTTGTGAAGTTTGTATTGGCCAGGCCTTCTGTGCCATTTATTTTGGTTTTGGATCAATTTGGGACATAGACATTTTCCTTTCCTTTGAAGAGCATAGCTAACAGGTTAGTAGGTACGTTTAGGAGAAAAATACAAAACATTATATTTGAAAACCATCATTGCCTTTATTTTCTATATTAATGAGTACTAAGAGCATTCTCTAATAGAATTGAAGAGATGCCATTCAGGACCCTGGGCAAATGACAGAATTAAGAAGAGCAGAGAAAGATTAATTTCAAAGGGGATTACCAAATCAAGAAGCATATGTTTGCAATTGTTGAACTAGTTTAGTTATACTCATTTTAGGTTTATATGCTGGAAGACAGAAATACTGAATTTGCTGAAATGTCTTTGTCATAATAGTCTCCAGAATGAATGTTTTTTCTTTCCATAAATTTATTTTGGATGATGTTGTTCACAGTTAAGAAGTATCATTGGGTTGCCAAATACAGACAGAGTAGCCCTGTTAAAAGAAGACTTAAATATAGTTATTTTTGGAATATCATGAAGAATTTATTATAGTCATCTCTGCATATTTAAGTTACATAAAATCATGTGATTCATTACTTCTGTATGGTAGAAACAAAGATAGATACTTTTAGAAATACATACCTACAGAAAAGATTTAGAAGTTCTTGAAAATTCCAAAATGTTATACCTGAATCAAAGATGTTTTGTAAGAATAATATTACATTAAAGAATTATATGTTAAAGTTAGTAGACTACACTTGTACAAATACATTTTTTAAAACATTGATATGGAGAGAGACAAGTATGTACTGAGTTACATCATATATTAGATGTTTCCATAACATAATATAAATGTGAATTATTTTACTAGTATTTCACACATTTTCTACTTCCACTTCAAATGTCTTTCTTTTTATGGTTTTTATTAGATATTTTATTTACATGTCAAATGATATCTCCTTTCCCAGTTTCCCCTCTGAAAAAAAAACCCTGTTCCCTCCCTTCTCTGCCTGCTCACCAACCCACCCTCTTCCGCTTCCTGGCCCTGACATTCCCCCACACTGGGGCATAGAACCTTCACAAGACCAAGGGCTTCTTCTCCCATTGATGACCAACAAGGCCATTCTCTGCTACATATGCAGCTGGAGCCATGAGTCCCACCATGAGTACTCCTTGGGTAGTGGTTTAGTCCCTGGGAGCTCTGGGGGTACTGGTTAGTTCATATTGTTGTTTGTCCTAAGGAGCTGAAAACCTCTTCAGCTCCTTGGGTTCTTTCTCTAGCTCCTTCATTGGGAGCCCTGTGCTCAGTCCAATTTTCTATTAGTTGGGCACTGGCAGAGCTTCTCAGGAGACAGCTGTATCAGTTTCCTGTCACCTAGCAATTCCTGGAATCCACAGTAGTGTCTGTGTTTGGTGATCCTATATGGGAAGGATCCCCAGGTGGGGCAGTCTATGGATTGTCCTTCCTTCGGTTTCTGCTCCACACTTTGTCTCTGTAATTCCTTCCATGGCTATTTTTCCCCCTTCTAAGAAGTATCAAAGTACCCATACTTTGGTCTTCCTTTTTCTTGAGTATCCTGTGGTTTGTGAATTGTATCTTGGGTATTCCAAGCTTCTGGGCTAATATCCACTTCTTAGTGAGTGCATACCATGTGTGTTCTTTTGTGACTGGGTTACCTCACTCAGGAAGATATTTTCCAGATCCATCCATTTCCCTAAGAATTTCATAAATTCGTTGTTTTTAATAGCTGAGTAGTACTCCATTGTGTAAATGTACTACATTTTCTGTATCCATTCCTCTGTTGACGGACATCTGGGAACTTTCCAGTTTCTGGCTATTATAAATAAGGCTTATATGAACATAGTGGAGCATGTGTCCTTATTTATTGGAGCACACAATCATAATGGGAGACTTCAACACCTCACTTTCTGCAATGGACAGATCATGGAAACAGAAACTAAACAGAGACAGTGAAACTAATGGAAGTTATGAAACAAGTGGATTTAACATATATCTATAAGACATTTTATTCTAAAACAAAAGGATATACCTTCTTCTCAGCACCTCATGGTACCTTCTTCAAAATTGACCATATAATCTGTCACAAAACAGGCCTCAACAGATATAAGAAGATTGAAATCCATGCATCCAATCAGATCGCCACAGACTAAGGCTGGTCCTCAATAACAACATAAACAATAGAAACCCCACATACACATCGAAGCTGAACAACACTCTAGTCAATGAAAACTTGTTCAAGGAAGAGATAAAGAAAGAAATTAAAGGCTTTTTAAAGTTTAATGAAAATGAAGCTACAACATATACAATCTTTTGAGCCACAATGAAAGCAGTCCTAAGAAGAAAACTCATAGCTCTGAGTGCCTCCAAAAAGAAACTGGAGAGAACATACAATAACAGCTTGACAGCACATCTGAAAGCTCTAGAACAAAAAGATCAGCTGGCATATTCTTATTTGGATTGGAGATATACACAAACTACACATACACAATCGGTAACATCTTTAATATTGTATATTAATTAAGTCTCTGATTTTTTACAAACAAAATTGACTTTTTTTTTCAGTTATAAAGAAAACTAGTAGACCAAAGACAAGGAAAAAAATTTCACTGTAACACATTTTGGTGAACCATATCGTCATTCAACCTTGACACCTCAGACACACTGCAGTATGATTACTGATGGAGAGACTGAAGAACTTAGAATATTTTCTAACTTCCCTTTCCTAGGATCAAAGACCTAGCTCTACACATGATGACCTGCATTTTCCTACTGAACTACATCTCCAGAATTTTAAATATTACTTTCAAAATATCATCTGTTCTTTATAGCGAAACCCATCAAAGCAACAAAAACAATGAAAAAACTGTACTGAATTTGAACTTTATCATGACAATGGAGATAGATGAAAATATTTTCATATTACTAAAAAAATAGAATATTTTTTAATTTAGAAGGTTGCATTCTCTGATCTCTTACAAAGGAGAGCACTGATGAACTATAGATTAGCAATAAAACCAACCATATAAAGAAAATAACTATGGGAAGACTGGTTAACTGGTTTTGGTGCCATCACAATAAAGGACAAGGAAGAATTGTTTTACCAGGGGCAAATCCAAGGGACCTCAAAGAATTGCCATTTCTGTAGAAACCTCAAGAATAGATAGATTCTTTTTTCATGGAGTGTTGAGGGATGTTTGATTCAGATGTCCTTGTACATACATACTTCAGATATTTTCTACCTCTTGGGGGGGATTATTGTGCAACCAAAGATGAAGGACTGGTGTTTTAAGACTCTCCAGTCCATTATTATTTTGGTAATTTTCTTGAAGACCTCCCAACAGCTTTGTAAAAGATTCTCTGCATGGTCTCAGGCTGTGGCAAGAAGAGACCTTATAGCAAGAACTGCCCCTGGCCGAAGTCTGAGTTATTACAGTGACTTAGAGCTGGATTTTACCCCCTTTTTATTTTTCCCTTTATGCATGGTTATTGAGATTGCCTTTATGATTGAGTTCTTGGCACCTCAGCTCTAAAAAAGATTTAGATAAATTAAAAGAGCTTCCGAGAAAAGCCACAAAAATGATGAAAGAGTTAGTAGTATTGATTTACGAGGAAAGATTAAAAGAATGACTTTCCTTGGCATGGCATCAAATTAAGCTCTTGTGGTATGCTATGACTATAAATATTTGTAAACAGAGGGAGGAAGAAAATTCTTTCATTGGTCCAGTGAGGCAATGTGTTATGCAAAAATGGAGAAAGTTAGTACTGGCTACAGAAGTCCCTCCTTTCTCTTTAAATCTTCTGGATGCGCTTCTCCTAGAAAAGGAACAGTTGTCATTTAGTGTTTAGAAGTCACTGCCTTACTCTGGTTATATGTGGAAGAAAATGAGGAAAATGAAAATATAGCATGGTTTCTTATCAGTTTCTGAAAATGTTTCTGAGCTTTCTAAATCTTTGGGTTTCTACCATCCAATGGCGGCCTTGGTCACCTAGCTACTATTGAAATTATAAACATTGTACTGCTAGATTCTCATGCCTTAATGTTCCTACCTATGTAGCTGCTGTCAGACCTCTCTGTTCCACCCAGTGAAGAGGAGCACTCTTTCTTGTGGAAGAGGTGTCTTCACCTTCGTAGCAGTGCACACTGCAAGCTACTGTTCCCATCAGGAATCTTAAACAGGTGATAAAGTCAAGGTTGAGTATTTGAGGAGCACCATCCTGGTGCTTTAAAAAAAGGTACATCTCTCTTCTAATCTATATGGTGAAAAAAAAGGAAGAACAAAGGACTCAAGCTTTGTTTTCTTCTTACAATGTACTTGTGCAATTATTTAAATCTGATCTTATTCAATAGTGTAGAAAACAAACTGTAAATTCCCCCACAGAGGAATGGTATTTTATATATACAGATTTTCTTTAAATTGATTTAAACTATTTCTTGGAAATTTTGCACATCATGTCATGAAAACATTATAAATTATTCCATTTTAGATGGAACCATGAAACCATATTTTACTTTAAAATTCTGCATAATTTCATCCTGACTCTGCTCGGCAACTTCTCTCATATTATTTATATAAGGAAATGAACTTTAAGACCCAACTTTGAATAGCTGAATGACATTCTTCTAGAGGTCCAATTCCCACAGTGAAGCTTTGTGTGGGACAGATTAGCGTCAATCATGTTAATTATCTGAATTTGCTTTAGAGAAAGGACCTCATTTGGTTGTCATTCACTAGAACTGCACTCTAACAAGCAATATAATTCATGATTAGCAAATTAGTATTTCAGTACTGAAGAATTACCTATGTACCTAGCTTTTGAAGATGACTCATACATATTGTAAAAGTGGAATTAATAAAATAAAATAAATCACTAGACTTATTATCTGAAAGAAAGAGATGAAGTCAAACACTTAGAAGTGCCAAGATTCTACTTAAAAATTATCTCTGAACATGTGATTTAGTATGGATATTTTTCATTTTTTTCTTTAACACAGAATCTCCCATAAGCTTATCTCCATTTTTTCATAAATAGCTGAGCAATAATTATGTTTATAATCTACACCTAATAATTACAAAGCTAAAAATTGCAATAAAGAATATGATAGAATTACCATAGAATTAATATACATACAGCTTTCCAGAAATAATACTTCAATTCTCTCTCACCTACTCTCTATAAATTAATACATTTAAAGAAAGATACATATATTTATAAAGCCTTATTAATTTGTAATATGAACTAGCTAGTATCCTCAGAGCTCCCAGAAACTAAACCACCAACCAAGGAGTACACATGGTGGGACTGATTGCTCTGGCAGCATGTATATAGTAGAGTAAGGCCAAGTCTGTCATCAATGGGAGGAGAGGCCCTTGGCCCTGTGAAAGTTCTATGCCCCAGTGTAGGGGAATGCCAGGGCCAGTAAGCAGGAGAAGTTGGGTGGCGAGCAGGGGGAGGGGGAAGGGAACAGGGGTTTGTTCTTGTTGCTGTTTTTTTTTGGGGGGGGGAAACTGGGAAATATGGCATATAAATAAAGAAAACATCTAATAAAAGAAAAAAGAAAAAGAAAAAAAGAAAATATTCAATCAAAATAAAAATTGTCACATATACAAATTTTGATCTAAGTACTCAGAAAACAATTAAGATTTTCCTGAAAACATTTAATGCATTAACATTGTAGTATTCTGTGGACTTACTTTCGATAGTTTAAGATTTATGAAATAATATAATACCTATTGTTAAAACTAGTAAGAAAATTTCATTTGTATACAAT
>NW_022196912.1:81833578-81869200 GCF_008632895.1 Mastomys coucha | reverse complement strand
CATTGTTTGAGACTGTGGAAATACCTAACAATTTATTTGTATTGCTTTATACAATTTTAACCAAAATTTTCAAGTAATAATTAAAAAAAAAGTAAAAAAGTTGAGAAATCTCTGTAAGATATGATAAAATAAAAATAAATGTAATTGTTACAAAATAAATGAATAAAAATAATCACAGTTGACAATCCATAATCTCAATTTTTCAACTTGTATAGAACTTAGTGTAGCAGAATTTTCTGTTTACTACTGAACACTGTGTAAGAAATAATTAATTAATTGAAATAGGAAGTATGTTAACATTAATGTATATACACTTAACATCTTAAAAATTCTTTGTCCTTTATTATTTTAAAAGTTGTTTTTTTTTTTTAATAACATTGTAACATACAGAGAAGGAAACTTTCCTTTTAAGACAGAAAAAAATAGGAAGTATTTCTAAATGCTTGGAGATGCCAATCTTTTCCTCTTGAGATTCAGCCATGATATAGTTTATGCTTTAGAATGTTCATCTATAGTATCCTTCTCCATGTCTCGCCACTCTCATTGTCAAGGCATGGGCTTTAAGAAAAGTCATCACCTCCTAGTAGTCTAGCTAGCTTCCAGCACCAGGTATCTCCCTGTCTCATGAGTTCTGGCACAGGACATATGCCTGTTTGGCATTTGCATTGGTTCAGGACATTCAAACTCTGGTCCTTATTCTTGTACAGCAAGTTCTTTATACAAGAACCATCTCTCCAAGATAAAAATAATCATCTTAAAATAAGCAGCATGATTGTGTAGGAAGACTATTCCCATAGTCATGGGGATCTTCTTGCATACAGAGTTTTTTTTTCTTTCCTTTCTCTATTTTTGTTTGTTAGTTTTGTTGTATTCTTTCACAAGAACATTCCTATTCACCTCAACTTCTGGAGTTGAGTTTCTAGAATTCTTTTAACAATTGTATTACCTTTTTTTGAGTTAAAGCTCCCAGCAGTTTACATACTCTTTGTGAATTAATGCATATATTTGAAGAATATTTGAAGAATTCTGATGTTATATGAAGACCACATGTCCTGGATTTTATAAGTGAACAAACGGTGTTTACTAGTGAATATTTTCTTTTAGGTATGTTCTTTTCATTAGAATTAATACTGAGCAAGCTGAAAGGCATCAAGTTAGGACTCAACAGAATGGCATTTGGAAATAAAGATAACATGTTTCTCACATACGTAATCTCAGAAATGACAGTATGCTGGTAGGACCATATAGTTTTTTATTACTTGATGAGTAGTGGATTAGATTTTTTTAGGGCTGCTTCAATACACAATCACATCTTTTCCACATCATTGACTCCAGGATGAAGGTGCTCGTAGACTAAATCTATATCTTCCTTCTTAGCTTACAATTATTAACCACTTAATTTATTTTTATGTTGTAGCAATTTGTGTATTCAACCCTTGGGAAAATTTTGCCTGTCCTAATTACTTTCTTTTAATAACTGTATATTTAAAGTATACAAAGTGATGCATTCACATAAATAGTAGTGTACAAATGACTAGAGAAATGCAGATAGTTACTTTTTGAATAAATAAATAAATATTGCTTAAATTTGACTTTTAGAAAATTTGCACTATACAGTGCAAACCTATTGTTATAATTATCTTGTTCTTTGATTCCTAGAAATACTGCCAACTTATATAATTACATCTTTTTACTTTTGACTGAGATTTATTTATTCTATACCATATCTCATAGCCATCATTTTACTCTGCTCATAGGCACTTGTACTTTTTTCTTTCTGTGCCTTATTTTTTCAACTTTGTATAATATTTTCTGCATTCATGCTTGATTACAATAATGGTAGAATTTCATTATTTTTAAGCAATGGGTCATATTTGTGTCATAGTTTATTTTTTATCATTTTATTGACACTGAAAATGTTTCCACATCTATACTTTTGTGAGTAGTGCTCTAGCCAAAATTTGTATCTATATTTTTCTGTAAGATGTTAATTTTATTTCTTATGTCCATAACCTAAAAAAAGATGTCTGGGTCATGTCATAGACCTGTTTCAAAGATATCATTTAAATAGTTCTTCATCATCATGGGACCAATGTAAATCCACACCAACTTTATGCCAATAATTCTTTTCTCCTGTGTATCACAATTCTTGCCATATTTATCAACATTAGGATATCTCTCATTTAACCTTAATTAGTTTCTCTAAGAGTGTATATGTTAAATACCTGTTTTATCATTTATTAGCAATACATTTTTTCTTGTTAGTAAAGTACAGCCTATACCAGTTCTTTGCTATTGCATTGAGTTCTTAATTTAGATATGTAATATCTGTGTACATAGATATCCACTACCAGATCTGGGCCATGCATATGTGTGTGTGTGTGTGTGTGTGTGTGTGTGTGTGTGTGTGTGTGTGTGTATGTGTGTGTGTACGTGTGTATTCTTTGGAATGTAGATAATTGTTCCAGCAACATTTACTCAAGAGGCCAGAATTATGTATTTAGGTGACTTTACTAAAAATCCATTGGCCATAAATACTTAGGTATGTTTCCATGCTTTTTATTTTACTACATGTGTCTATATTTCTGCTTTTGTTTCAGTGCTATGGTTTCTTATAATTTAAACTTAGTAAACATAATACCTAGACATTTATTTCTCAAGCTTAGCTTAACCACTTGCTGCCTTTTAAGGCAGCCTGATAATTATTTTAGAGTGATGTTTTTTAAATTTTTATGAAATGTACCAAAATTTTATGAATTGTGAATGACATTATACCCAATCTGCATATTTCCTTTTTTGACATGGACAGTTTAATAATGATAATTTTGATCACTGAATATTTAATAACTTTCCACTTATTTGTATCTTCTTTGGTTTCATTCATCAGTTTCTTATAGTTTTTACTTCACAATTTTTATTCCTTGTTAAAAATGTATTCATTATAATTATATCAGAAGTTCATGGTTTTCTTGATTTCTCTTCAAATAAGTCACTGATATAAAGCAATGTTGATTGATGACCATATGACTGTTTTTATCTTCCTAATGGTACTAAATTCATTTGTTCTATCTGGTTAAAGTATCTTAACATTTTATAAGTTTATCAGAATTACTACACTAAGGATTCACATATTTCTTCTGTCTTTATAATTTGGTCACTCTTTACTTCTCTTTGTTATTATTTTTACTAGTGCTTTGAGTGTGATGCTGGACTGAGATGAGATGAGTTAACATTCTTGCATTGTACTTAATATCAAGTACTTTTTGTTTTTGGCAACAGTTATAAGCTATGTGTTGGCTTTTTGTAAATTTCCTCTGTTTTATTGAAAGAAATAACCTTTTCCCTTAATTTGTAGAGATTTTTTTAAATAATCAAAAGATGTTGATCCTTATCAAATATGTTTATAAGATGATATTAGTTTTTATTTCTCTCATCATTTATACAATATACCACACAGCATTGCATATGGCTTTCACAATAGAATGAGTTCAGTTTTTGATTTTTTGTGCAATTTGGTTTGCTAGTGTGTAGTTGAGAATTTGGGCATCTTTGCTAATCAGGACAGTAGCTTGTAGATTTCTTTTTCTCTGTAAACATTGGGTGTGACAGATGATGTTGACCTGACACAATGAAGGTGGAAGTGTTCCTACTTGGTTAGAACACTTCTTTAGTGTTCTGCTTCTCAGAAGAGTTTAAGAGTACAGATATTAATATTTCTTTGATTTTTTTTGGCAGACTTAAGTTATGAGCACATCTGGTCCTAGGTTTGTCTCTGTTGGAAGATATTTACTATTTCAATGTCTTCATTTGCCCTTGTTTTGCTTAGATTTTTCTATTTATTGTCTTATAAAGGTGATACTTTTCTGGCTATTATAAATAAGGCTGTTATGAACATAGTGGAGCATGTGTCCTTCTTATATGATGGAGCATCTTCTGGGTGTACGCCCAGGAGTGGTATAGCTGGCTGCTCCCTTAGTACTAAGTCCAATTTTCTGAGGAACTGCCAAACTGATTTCCAGAGTGGTTGTGCTAGCTTGCAATCCCACCAACAATGGGGGAGTGTTCCACTTTCTCCATATCCTCACCAGCATCTGCTGTCACTTGAGTTTTTGGTCTTAATTCTGACTGGTATGAGGTGTAATCTCAGGGTTGTTTTGATTTGCATTTCCCTGATGACTAAGGATGTTGAACATTACTTTAGGTGCTTCTCAGCCATTTGGTATTCCTCAGTTGAGAATTCTTTGTTTAGCTCTGTACCCCACTTTTAATAGGGTTATTTGATTCTTTGGATTCTAACTTCTTGTGTTCTTTGTATATATTGGATATTAGCCCTCTATCAGATGTAGGATTGGTAAAGATCTTTTCACAATTGGTTGGTTGATGTTTTGTCCTAATGACAGAAGCTGGAAAGAACCCAGGTGTCCCTCAACAGAGGAATGGATACAGAAAATGTGGTACATTTACACAATGCTGTACTATTCAGCTATTAAAAACAATGAATTAATGAAATTCGTAGGCAAATGGATGGAACTAGTAAATATTATCCTGAGTGAAGTAACCCAATCACAAAAGAACACACATGGTATGCACTCACTGATAAGTGCATATTGGCCCAGAAGATCAGAATACCCAAGATACAATCCGTAAACCACAAGAAATTCAAGAAGAAGGAAAATCAAAGTGTTGATATTTTGGTCCATCTTAGAATGGGGAACAAAATAGCCATAGAAGGAGTTACAGAGACTAAGGGTGGAGCAGAGACTGAAGGAATGACCATCCAGAGACTGTCCCATTTGAGAATCTATCCCATATACAGTCACCAAACCCAAACATTATTGTGGATGCCAGCAAGTGCTGGCTGACAGGAGCCTGATATAGCTGTCTCCTGAGAAGCTCTACAAGTGCCTGACAAGTTCAGAAGTGGATGCTCACAGCCAACTATTGAACTGAGCACAGGGTCCACAATTGATGAGCTAGAGAAAAGAATGAAGGAGCTGAAGGGGTTTGCAGCCCCATAGGAGGTACAACAATATGAACTAGCCAGTACCCTCAGATCTCTCAGGAACTAAACCACCAAAGAAAGAGTACACATGGCTCAACTCATGGCTCCAGCTGCATATGTAGCAGAGGATGACCTTATTGGTCATCAATGAGAGGGGAGGCCGTTGGTCCTGTGAAGGCTCCATGCCCAGTTTATGGGAATGCCAGGGCTAGGAAGCAGGAGTGGGTGGGTTGGTGAGCAGGAGGAGGGGAGAGGGGAGAGGGAGGTTTTCGGAGGGGAAACCTGGAAAGTGGTCAATGTTTAAAATGTAAATAAAGAAAATACCTAATAAAAAATTAAAGGTGATAGATCAAATTAGAACTAATGCTAAGGGAATCATTCTAACTTAAATAGCTTTCTTTTTTGTTTGCCAAATATACTCCATTTGTGAGGTACTGATGATTAGGACTTCACTCAATGAATCTTGAGTTCATAGCTCTACCAATGATATCTACATGAGTTTTGCTATATCAATAACAATTTCTCAAGGAAGACTTGACTATCCAATACCACCAGCACAACAAAGACACCTATACAAGCATTTTTAAACCATAGAAAATCTTACCTTTTCTAAAATTCTTATTAATTTGCAAAACAAAATTTATAAATATTACTATTTTTGTGGCAAGATCCTTATGATAGAGGTAAGTAATATTAAATATAATAATATGCAATATTCATGTTCAAAATAATCTATGTCTGATAATTTTACATTTCATAAACATTATTTCCTATAATGCTTTTTTATTATACGTCATTGGATTTTATATATGTAGATATGTATCTATACATTTTTACCTGTAATATACATATATTTTTAAGGCCTATCATAAGTCTCTAAAGATATCAAAAGACCTTACTAATTGTCTTAATCATTTGTATCTTCAAGTGATTGAATGTGTTTCCTGGTTTTTTTTTTGAAACACTCTATGAACTGTGTCTATTCTAACTCAGTTAGCAATTCATAATAATTAAAAGGATGGTTATCTTATTTTCTAGGTATGGACATGAGACCTATTAGAGAATGGCATAATCAGTCTAGGGTTGTGTTTTCAGTAATGCAGATCAGAGAACACATGTGGACAGCATTCATTGCAGGCTGTCTTAAGAGACCTGGATGATGATTTTTTTTTTTTTGAGGTTCTATCACATCTAACAAATTCTTACTTGGAGTTCACAAAGGAAAGTAGCAATTTTAAAGTTAATGAATCTTTGCCCTTCAATTTATAGTTTGCCAAGTAAGAACAAAACTATAAATGAAGCGAAAGATATTTATAGTTCCTGTCAACTTGGTGCTTGACAATTAAATGAAACAAATACTTAAACAAGTTCTATGAAAGTAATTCATGTGCACAGAAGACCCAGCAGTCCGTTGGCTTTTGTTTAATCATTGATGAAATAAAATTATGCTCTCTGTATCCATTCACCCAAAATGCCTGTGAGTAGACACCATGACCAAGGCAAGTCTTATAAATGACAATATATAATTGGGGCTGGTTTACAGGTTCAGAGGTTCACTCCATTATCATCAAAGCAGGAACATGGCAGCATCCAGGCAGGCATGAAAGTTCTACATCTTCATCTGAAGGCTGCTAATAGAATACTGACTCCCAAGCAGCTAGGGTGAGGATCTTGAAGCTCACACCAACGGTGACACACTTACTCAAACAAGGTCACACCTCCAGATAGTACCACTCCCTGGGCCAAGCATATTCAAACCATGACAAATGTGAAAGCTACTGAAATGTAAAATCACTAAAATGATAGGATTATTTATCAATTCCTGCTTCAAAGACTTAGTTTTTCAGTGTGATTTCAGAAGAGAACTTCTTTTTAAAATTAATTAATTAATATTGTCTTTTGTGTGATTATTTATAAAGAAAATACCATAAATGGTAAATTTATTTTGATAATATAATTCATGAATATTTAGAACTTAATTTATAGCAGATATCTTTAAATATATAGCATAGCATAATTCAAATAATCCCTCAATATCATTGTTCCCACTTATAATTTAATCTATTTTTCTTCTAATTTTCAAATTCCTGTGTATGTTCTGCATGATAGAAAGGTATTATACATCAAAAATATCCTGAATTACTTTCACTCATCATTACCCCCTGTTAGACGAATAGAATGAAATTATGCAAACCTTGATTTTATATGGAGGCAAGAAATGCATTAATGCCCTGGAGTAACCAGTATTAAACAGAAATATGGTTCATCATACAGCAAGGAATTGAAACTTGGCAATTACTTAAGAGAATGGAGAATCTTATATCAATATAACAAATATAAAAATAACAAATATAGTTTCAGAACGTGATCAGAAAAGAATTAGAGCCTGATTCCAAGAAAATATTCAGAGGGATCAATGGAAAAATATTAAATATATGCTGTGTTAGGTTCTAATACCTCAAATCACTCTTCAACAATGATACTTAATCAAAGGCAAGTCTGGCTTTTATAAAATTGATGTGTATGAAATGCCACCAAGCCAAATAAAAGCAGAGTGATAGGAATCTGAGTGTAGGACATGTCAAGGTGCCAGTTTTTATGTGTTTTACTTAAGAGGAATATCTTAACAAAACATAACATCTTTAGTAATTTCCTTTATATTGAAAATGATAGAATCTCATTAAGGATTAAGCCAATTATTATGTTGAGATCCGGACTCTCTTTTCAAATCTGAAAGTTATTTTCAATCCAAGATGGCTATAGGAACTTTCAACATTGCTACTTGATTTTGATCCTCAGATAAGAAGGTTATTAACAAGATCTCCCCAACCCCACAACTTCCCACAAGGTCATGCTGGTAAGTCCCATATGTCACTTTTGCTTATAGAATTCTGGAAAATCTCTGTTTTCATGAAAATAATTAGCTGCAAGAGAGAGTTGGAAGTACATTCTTTTATACTCTTTATTTAAATATCTTTGTATCAGACTAAAAATTAAAATTTGAGAACAAAATTATATCAAACATTAAGATTACTTGGTGATTTGTCATAGAATTAAGATAGAAATCACCATTCTCAAATTATATATTAAAGGAAGGAACTCTCAGAAAGGCTAGCATAGGCATGCATATTTGATTTACATATCTCTCTCTAAATTTTTCCAATTAGATAAGGAAAGTCATAGAACTTGAAACATGCTGTGTTTTTAATCATTTTTGAATATCTATAACTGGAGTCTAAAGTTATATGGACATAGCAAATCTATCAACAAACTTCTAAAATTTACATTTGTGTGTAAGATAACCAGAAAAAAATGATCTTGGGAGAAAAATATTGAGATATCCTAAATATATATTTTTTGTAAATAAATCTTAATGAATTGAATTTTCTAGATATATCTCTCATTAGATTCTATAATCTTTTAATGATATAGACTCTTTGACAAAAAAAAAAATGTTTAACCTTTAATAAAACCTGGTTAAAAGGTCAAGATGTTTTTCAAAGTCACCATAGGTTTCTAAGTCAAAGACATAGTTAATTTGAGTTGCTTCTTAACAATAAAAGGAGACTATGTTGATGAATCCCAGGCATATGACCACTCGTGCAAAGCAATTAGTATAACTTCCTTATTCCACTAATTTGCAAAATGTAAGAAGACAAAAGAGAATGAAGCATGAACATTTCTATTGTGAGAAGTTGCTGTTAAGATGAATGGGAAAGGTGTGCTTCTCTCTACAATGTGAAGGTCATAATGTAAGAGAGGTCACTCAACTGTGACTCTGAATTTCAAGAGAGAAACACAGCTACTACCTATCCTTGTCTATTTGTTAGAGCGAAAGCCAAGGACATATAATTTAGTTCTGTTTCTTTTCCTACCTTTCATATTGTCAGTGTCTCTCTTTAACAGAATGCTACATGGATTAATGATCTTAAAAGTCTACCTTTTAATATTAGAAGTGTACACTTGGGAAGCAGAGACAGGTAGAACTCTAGTTTGAAGGTCAGCCTGGTAACATAGAAGTTAGAGAACAGCTGGGGCTACACAAAGAAACCCTATATCAAACAAAAGTCAAACTGACAGGAAAAAGAAGGAAGTTGGAAAGATTAATAGTGATCTTGTATCCCATGGAAATGCACATAAAAAACATGACACTATCATTTATTTACTTACATTGCTCAGTACTTCAGAATTAGGCTTAAGATAACAGATGGTGTGTGTTTCTGCATGCACACATGTGTATACATGCAGGCACACATAGGTGTGCATTCTTATGAGTACCAGATGTCAGGCTCAGGTATTATCCTAGGCATCTACCTGTTTCTGTCTCTTCAGATAGGACTATAAGTGTGTGCAACTGTGCCTGGCCTTCTTTTTTCATTCTTTTCTTTTTTCCTTTTCTTCTTTTAATATCAGTTTTTATGATCAAACTTTTGTTTGTAAGGAAAATATTTTACAAACTAAATCACATACATGGTCCTAAATCAAACACAAAAAAAAAAAATCCTGGGTCAAAAATTTTGAAGATGGGTGGGTGGCCTCATGCCCCACTGGGAACTATGCCTATCTACTGGAGGTAGTGTCTTCAGGTTCCATCTCCCCACTGTTAAGCATTTTGGATAAGGTCAGCCCAAATGAGTCCTAGGAACTTCTTGCATCCCAGTTCTCTGGGATTTTCTAGAGGTTCCCCTGCCCCATACCCCACTGTCACGTATATCCTTTCATTCTTCTGGCCCTCTGGGCTTTCTTCCTGTCTCCCCACATTCTTTCTCCCACTCCTTTATTTACCTGTAGTGCCTCCATCATTCTGCTTCCCATTAATATTTTGTTCCCCTTTTTAAGTGGAATTAAAGTATCTACACTTGGGCCTTCCTTCTTGTTAAGTTTCCTATGGTTTATGATTTGTATCACATGTATTCTGAAATTTTTGGCTAATACCCACTTATCAGTGAATACATACCATGCCTGTCCTTTTGTGTCTGAGTTACCTTGCTCAGAATGATATTTTCTATTTCCATCCATTTGCCTTCAAAAATTATGATGTCCTCATTTTGAATAGCCAGATAGTATTCCACTCTGTAAGTGAACCACATTTTCTGTATCCATTCTTTGGTTGAGGGTCATCTGGGTTGTTTCCAGCTTATAATTATTATAAATAAGCCTGCCATGAACATAGTGAAGTACATGTTCTTGTGGTATGGTGGGACATCTTTTGGATATATGCCCAAGAGTGGTATAGCTGGGTCTTCAGGTAGATCTATTTTCAATTTTCTGAGGAAACTCCAGGTTGATTTCCAGAGTGGTTATATCAGTTTGCAATCCTACCAGCAATGGAGAATTTTTCTCTTTCTACACATCCTCACAGGCATATGCTGTCACCTGAGTTTTTGATCATAACCATTGTAATTGTTCCTGTCTAAAATAAATGCAGGAACAAAAATGAAGCAGAGAGTGAAAGGAAGGCCACCCAGTGATGGGCCCGACTTGGAATCCATTTTATCTGCAGGTACCAAACCTACATACTATTACTAATGCCATGCTGTTCTTGTAGAGAGAAGTCTAGCATGGCTGTCCTCTAACAGGCTTTGCCAGCAGCTTACTAATACATATACAAACACAACTATCCATTGAACTGAGGTGAAGGACTCCTATGGAAGAGTTAAGGGAATGATTGCAGAATCTGAAGGGGAGGGCAACCTCATAGGATGACCAGTAGTCTGAACTAACTTAGACCCCTCAGAGCTCCCATAGAATAAGACACAAATCTTATGGGAGTGGGAGTGGGTAGGTGGCTGCAGAAGCACCCTCTCAGAAGCAGAACACAAGAGAGGTGTGATGAAGAACTTCAAGAGAGCTAACCTGGAAGGAAAGCAACATTTGGAATGTAAATAAATGAAATATTAAAATAATAAAGAAATAAATAATAAACAAACCCCCAAATATAATCACATCAAAGCATGTTGCTTAAAATGGAGTTTAATAAACAGGTGTCCTTAATTATTCCACATTTTAATACAGTTGTATTTGTAAAAACCAAATTTTGTTTTTTATACTAAATCCATGTTTGTGTGGTTCATATTTACTTATCTGTCATGGTCTACTAAATCTTCCTCTCTAGACTTCCTCTGTTTCGTTATTTTCCTTCTTCTTTCCTTCCTCCTCTCCTCCTCCCCTTCTTCTCTTCATCCTATTTTATATACTTATAGACAAGGCCAGGTACTTGTCCTTGAAATCATCCCCACTTTGGCTTTTGTTGATTGCTACTCTGAGATCTTCAGCACATCCTCTCCTCTCTCCTTTCTCCCCTCTCCCTTCTTCCCTCTCTCCATCTCCTCTTTCTGTCCTCTGTCCTCTTGTCCTCTCTCCTCAGCCCTCTCCTTCCTTTTCCCCTCTCCTTCCATTTTCCCTCTCCTCCTCTCTCCCCTCTCCCTCCTCAGCTCTCCTTTCTCCTCTCTTCCTTCATGGATAGTCAGTGGTTGGCTCTAACCATTCTTTTCTTCTCCCCTCTATCCTCTTTCTTCTAGTCTGTATCCTCTCTGCACATATTTAAGCCCAAGGAAAGCTTGGCCAAAGATTTGCTGAGGATACTTCACACTGGAGGCTGCCTACGAGGGATAGTTGTATGGCAGCAGAAAGATGGCATCTGTTTTTGACACAGCTTTGATTAGTAATATTTTCTGTACAGTACCTCCTCAAATTAGGGGTATTTGAAAGCTGTGGTATTTTCAGACCTCTGGTTGTGCTACTTGTGTGATGGGTATACATTTGTAGAACTCCTGTCTGAGAACTTAGTTATCAAAATTTTAACTGTTGAAACTCAGTTCTAAGTTGGCAACATGTCATTTACTAAACATATTTCTAATTCAATGATTTGTATTATTTGAATGAGTCTTGCGCAAGACACACATCAATTATTTTTTCCACCACTAATAGCCAGTAAACAGAAAGACCATGCTTCTTTAAAATGTATATATATATATACTTACAGACAAGCCCAGGTACTTGTCCTCAAAATCATCCCCACATATATATATATATACATACATATATATATACATATATGTATGTATATACATATACATACATGTATATATATATATATATATATATATGTGGATTCATTGTTCCTGTCTTTTTTAATACCCTCACCCACTTCTCAACAATGTTAGTGCTTTGTTCAGATACTCATTCTATTGTAAAAATAAACTTTAAAAGAAATTTAAAATACCATGAAGATCTTAACTTTATCCTCTCATATTCGATTTATGACTCAATCCACATCAGTCCTTTTTCCTACCTAAACCTGACTTCTTTCTTCTCAATTTTGATTGTACTTATCTTTTTATTGTTTGATGCTGTAAAAATCTGTTTATTCCCTTAATTCTATATTATTATATTTACCCCATGATAAACCCCATGGGAGGTCTTCATCTCAGAAATTCTTTAATATTTCATCAATTCCATCCATGCTGGCATCACTAAGAATAACATCTAACAATACTGGCATCTAGTAATAACTAATAATACCACTTTACTCTTCTTTGTGCATTGCCAATGATCTAATAAATTCCTATGTCTAATTTCCACAGTGTATTCATGATTCCAAAATTTTATTACCAATCATAGTTCCCACCTTCTAGTTTGGGCTACAAGAATTTAAGACTTTTTGATGTTGAAATTTGAACACACAATCTTCCAAAACCACCCTTCACTTTTCTCTAGTACATTATTGGTATTACAAACTCATAAATTTGTAAAGCATGTAATTTTTCCATGCCTCTTCCTTCTCAGGTGCGATTAAAACAGTCTGTAAAATTCTACTGTCTAAAATACCTAAATGTGTGTTACATTTATCACTCTTTGTGTTCTCATTCACAGGTTTTCTACCTTGCTATCTCATTAAGAATCACCCCTAACCACTTACTGAAATTATTACCAGCTTCCTGAACAGTGTTTCTAGTTTAGGACTTGCTTATGCTCTTCTCTGCACCTAAGCTCAGAATGGCTTTCAAAAATGAACCTCCAACTGTGCCTTGCTAAATATCCATTGTCCTTAAAATATATTCTGACCTTTTTATAGTGGACACAGAGATCTGTTTTAAGAGTTTGCAGTACATACATGGCACTTACAATTCCTTTCTCTAAACACCATAGCATCATTTACACACAGGGACTGCAGTGCTGCATTAATGCCCTCTTATTGATATGCATACATGGCTGTCTTTGTAGTGTGTACATTCTTCCCAGATCTTGTCCTACCAGGCTCAGCTTTCCATTGCCCAATAGCAATCTCTCTCTACATTCTCATGAATTATACTCAGCCCCGCATAAATCACAGGGAATATTAAATCTCTGTGTTGAATATATTGTCTACTGTCTTACTGTCACACAATCCTAATTTTCTCCATTTATCTCCACAAATTTTTTGTTTATTTTTTGAGACAGGGTTTCTCTGTATATTCCTGGCTGTCCTGGAACTCACTCTGTAGACCAGGCTGGCCTTGAACTCAGAAATCAACCTGCCTCTGCCTCCCAAGTGCTGGGATTAAAGGTGTGTGCCACCACCGCCCGGCCCACAAATATTTATATTCTTCATTAGTTATAAGTTTCCTGGACTAAAAAAGTATTTCATTTTTGTTCATCATTAAACCTCCAGCACTTGGAACTGTGTTGCTTACACAATATTTATTATTACTTATGTAGTAATAATAATAATAATAACAACAACAACAACAACAATAGTAATAGTGTTTACTCAATAATTATTGTATGAATTGGCCAAAATAATATAACTATCCTAAGAGAATCATGCCATAAAAGTCAGTGTACTCCAGTTATATATGTATAATTAAAACCTAATATATATTTTCACACATAAAATTTGTGCAATCTTAGCAAAATTTCTTTGGGTAAGAAAGAGTGTATTAGAGATGAGAGGACTGAAATTGCTGGGTTAGAAAGCACTAGGTTTAAATTTTCAGGGAAGGTCACCATGTAGAGTGTAAGAGCCTGTGGTGTACTCAGCTCTAAGTGGGACATCTGCATCCCTCCCATTCAACCCAAGGCTTAAGAATCGTCATAGAAGAGTAGGCAGAGACTGTAGGAACCATAGGTCATGAATGACTGAAGTAATAGCATTTTCCAGTCAAGGTGACATTTGAACACATGAACTCACACTGATTTTAGCATGGTTGGGGAGTGTCATGAATTACTACCCCTAGCTGAGGATCTATTGGTAGCTGATACCTGGGACAGAAAAACAATCTTCTTCATGGATATGGTCCATGAGAAAGTACCCAGGCACATACTGACAAGACTAAGAGCATATGGTGACAGAGACCTCCCTAATTTTGATGGAAATGGTGTTGGGGGATGGGAGACAATGCAGGACAGATTTTATCAGAACATGCTGCATATATGTATAAAATTCTTAAACAATATTCTTAAATGAAGTTTGAAAGAAAAAAATACTTAGTTCAGGTTTTCTCCTGCAGATCCATATTGGCAAAAATTCTGAAGCCTGAAAAGTGCAACATTTGCATAAATGATTCCATTAGACAGTGGTTCAAGCAGCAATCAATCAAGAATAATTAACATTTAATGAATATTTGCTAGGTTATTTTCTAGTTGTCTTCTAACTAATACGAAATTGTCCATTTGAGCCAAATGCTTTAGACTCAACTCACTTACATAATATAAAGGAAGAAGTCAACTTGAACTATACTTCTATAGAATATAAAATAACTAGTGCTCAGGCTAGCTAATTTATGGCCATTCTTTAAGCCTCATTGAAATTCGTCTTCAGTATTACAGTTGAAAATGCTTCGTATTGTGAGATTGTCAGTTATCTGTGGTTTTATTGTTTAACCAATAGATTGATGTGGGACTGAGAAGAGTGGAGGAGGGATGATGGGGTTGCAGACAATTGTGAATTTGAAGAAACATTGTATAGTTTAGAGCTGTCTTCAAGAATTGCCAGAAATAGGAGGAATCCAACTTTTGAGATTATATTTGTTGATTTTCTTGGTACTTCACTTGTAATGAATCTGAAAACTGTTGTTGCAAGTGATATTTAGTTCAATGAAGAATAATGGAGAATTTTATCAGCTCTCATTTCATTATAAAGCAAGCTTATAGTTCTTCTCGAACTATAGGGTGCATAAGACACATATTTTTAATAGACAGTTTTATTTAGGGGCAGTCTGAACAGTGCTTTTGTTTCCTGTTGAGAGTTTTCCAGAAGGGATGAGAGCTAAAAAGAATCATGTGTTGAATATTTAGTATTCAGAACTGTGGAACTACCCTTGGCATCTGCTTTTGGCCAGGACATAGCTGAAACTAATAGTATTCTGTTCCCCTTGTTTGTTTGCATTTGCCTTGAGGAAATTTTATATTTGTAAGGGACAGAGATGTAGAAAAATACATGTTATTATTTTATTTTTATTTTCATTTATAAAACTTCAGGCTGAGATTTTTAGAACAAATTAGCCAAGGCATTTCTGCTCTAGGTTTTTCTCTTACAACATTTTAATTAAGAGCTGATATACTGATTAGCAACCCATTGACAGTGTGCATCACGTAATCTGTTGTCTAGAGAAATCTCATAGGAAGTTTGTACTCTAAATTAATGGATAAAAAGTCAGGTTTTCCTGCCTTTGACTCCTCTTTGGTGAATTTGCTTCTTTTTGTTCTAGCGCTTTCAGGTGTGCTGTCAAATTGCTGGTGTATGTGCTCTCCAGTTTCTTTTTTGTAGGCACTTAAATCTATGAGTTTTCCTCTTAGGACTGCTTTCATTGTATCCCATAAGTTTGGATATGTTGTGGCTTCATTTTCATTAAACTCTAGAAAGTTTTTAATTTCCTTCTTTATTTCTTCCTTAACCAAAATGGTGGGACTGATTGTTTTGGCAGCATGTGTATAGTAGAGGATTGCAAGGTTGATCATCAATGCGAGGAGAGGCCCTTGGCCCTGTGAAGGTTCTGTGCTCCAGTGTAGGGGAATGCCAGGGCCAATAAGTGGGAGAGGGTAGGGTGGCAGGCATGGGGAGGGGGGAGGCAACAGGAATTTGTTCTTGTTGTTTTTGTTTGTTTATTTGTTGGAGGGGAAACTTGGAAAGGAGAAATCATATCACATGTAAATAAAGAAAATATCTAATAAAAAATAAAAATAAAAATAAGTCAGGATTTACTATGTACATGGCTCATTAAGAAGTGGTTTTTATTTAACTAATTATTGGTGAAGAGAGTATAGTTTCTTAGCTTCTATCTGCCTTAGACTAGAACCATAAGATAGAAGAAACTCTTTTATATAGTCACTTATTTTGATTAAAAATACAGTTTTCAAAGTTACATGAAAAAATTAAGATGAGATAGATTAAACCCTTTTATAAAGGTTAGAATTATTAGTTAAGATAATCTGTGTTTCTGAGGTCATAGGTAGAACTTGTTTGTAAGGATCCATGCAACCAGATTATTCAATATATGATAAGCTAACATAAATACTTGTGGTAGCTTTGTAATATACTCCAAAACCACAGGGTATTTATAGCTTGGTGTTATCACCGATCTCTCATGTCTCTACAACTGATAATGGCTTTGAAGACCACAGGTGGAGGGGTCTTATAGACTTTAATTATCCTTGTGGGACTGTAAATGGTGTTTAAGGGAAGAATAACCTGGATTCACAAATTGTTTGGGTTTTGCCCAGCAAAATGCTACGTCAGGTGTGTTTGTTTTTGTATTATCAAGAGGAGGTTCCTCTCACAAAATACCATCATTCAGCTCTACCCTAGATAATCTTCAACAATAGGATGAGAGGCAAAACATTTGTCTTGACAATATGGCATTGTGAAAATATTCTTGGTTTTGCACATGCCAAAGCTAAAAAATGCAACTCTCTTTATGAAATAAAGAGATCTCTGACCCAGCAGAAGAGATTTGTTTTTTGATAACTGCCAAGGAAAAGAAGGCAGAAGGAAGTTTTCAAGAAAATCAGAGGATAGAACAGAGTTCAGTGACTGTGTGATGAACAATGATGAGCTGCTTGGATTCAAAAGGGGTGGCACTGACAAGTTAATTCTAGATGTTAGGAGGTGCACTCTTCTGATGTCTCTGAAGAATCAGCATAAATGAATCAGCTCTAAAGTGCTGAGGTCCATTGTCAAGTTGAATTGTGAATAGCTCTTGCTTTTTAGTATTCTTTTTGTTTTTTGATTATTTTTTTAGATATATATAGCTCTTTTATTCTGAAGTATTATATTTTGCCTGATCTAATTTCTTTTTAATGTATTTCTAAATAAATATAGCCCTCTATAATTTCTAATGTATAAGTATGCAAGAAACAATCCAGACATAAAAGTCCTCAGGAAAGCTTTGCATCTCTATTAGCAAAGTAATGTGAAATTACAATAAGTGTTAAACTATTTTAAGGGGACAAACAAGTTTCTTGTTGTTTTTGTGTCATCTTATTTAGATAATGAATGTGAATGGCATCTTTGTTCCTTGGGGTCTGCCTGCATTCTTAGATAAGTCATTTTCACTCTGTGCCAGTTAATTATGCTGTATCAACTCAAGCTATATCTCAAAAGAAATCATCATGAAAGCCACTGGGAGGGAAATGACAAATGGAATGTAAGAAAGGGCCTGGCAGTGTCTACATGAGGCTGATAAGTGAAAATTTAGTAGTGCCGATGCAAGGAACACAGTCTGCCTTAGTGATGCCTTGTTTGAACTGTCAGAGTCTACAGCCCATCACAGAACTAAGCATCTCATTTGTTCTCTAGACTCAATCACATTGCCTTTCTGATGCTGTGCAATGCTTTGGATCTACTCCTTTGTACCTATAATACTGGGCCTTTTTCCAAAACAATTATCAAAAACTCGATGAAAGTAGACTTGTCTCACATTTCATTATACATTCCAGCAGCTCAAGCATCATGGGTTCTTTGGTGCTGGCTCAGGACTCTGTGCTGCTTTTGTTTCCTCCTTCCCCACCTCATGGATAGATATCTCGAGTTCAAGTTCTCCTAAGCAATGTACCTTTTCATGCTCTTACTTTTATTCTGCCACATGAGTATGGTTTCTGAAAATTTACTCTATGTATGACATAAGCACCTTTACTCCTTTTCTTCCATTTCCTGTATCAGAATCCTAGACTTTATAGATACTTTTTTTTGTCAATAGAAAGACAAAATATTTCTGTCTCTATGATCACCTCTTTTTACACAGTTCCAGCCCGGACACTTTCAAACTGCTGTTTTCCCCACTCGAAAGACCAATGTCTATTTAGGATCTGAACTGTTAATCATCTCTCAGAATGTGTTCATCCAGTTATCTATTTTTAAACAGGTGGTTCACCTGGAACATATTCCTGACTTTCTCCACAGTTCCATCTGCATTTGAGTGCACACTTCCTTCACTATGATGGAGACCACCCTAAAAGATTCAAAGCTGCATTCCTACCTCCTTCATGACAAACTCAATCTCAGTTTCTTCCACATACTTATTATGAAAATGATAATTAGAAACAAACTCATTTTTCTTATCCTGTATTATTCAAAGTGAGGCTGGAAATTGTATAAAGCCTTGGACTACAGAATAAGGATTGCAAACCTGAGTTTCACTCTCGGCTTTGTCACTCACTTTCTTGGTGCTTTTTGCCATCACCTGTGTAAATGAAAAAAAAACAAAAACAAAAACAAAAACCTTGTCTATCTCATATCACAATTTATTTTCCATTACCTTACTTTTGCAAGCAGAAATAAAAAAAATCAACCCAAGTTTAGACACTTCTCCCTGTGACATCTATAGTATTTGTTTATGGGTTATATACTAACATGATGGAGATGCCAAAACTGTTGCATTATGTTATGGTTTATACTATTAATTTTACTTGTATTCATAAAAATGGATTTTCTAAAAACATTGTTTCCCTGTGAATATTATTTTTTGAATAGAACAAGGTCTGTGTGCAGGGAAATACAGGACGGTGGGTCAGTAGAAGAGCTAAATACAATCAGTACAGAGAGTACCAGAAGCTGCTCTGTGAATTTGAGGATAAAGCCATCATTAAGAATGATGTAATAACCAAAAAACCAGGAATGGACCCTTAGTGATCAATACATCAGCTAGGTCAGAATTTTCTAAGTTTGGTCTAAACTCACACAAGAAATGAGATCACATAGGGAGAATTCTACAATATTGAATCTTGTATTCTTGAATAGACAGTGTCCACAAACTAATTATACATTTGGGAAGGCCACAGCACTTATAAGCAACTGGTAGTGATTATAAAATTTGGGAACGAGTCTAAAATCCAATCCCCCAATTCATGTTTTTCTGAAATGAAGGTTAGGGTTTCCTCTGCTTGTTAGAATGATGTATTCATTATTAATCCTCTTATGCACTTATGTCTCATGAAAGGATGTTTACACTTCTAACAGAATAGAAATACTTTATTTGTTTATGTTTTGTGATGCAGACGAATGAACTCAGAACCATTTCAAAGCTGGACACACACTCTTTTATTGAACTACACCCTAGCCCCAGTGAAAACGTTTGACAAACAATTGGAAATGAATTGATTTAGTTTGGATGCCAACAAATAATATTGCTGCTACTACTGTCAAATATCTCCCTAGGGGGTTAGTCCCAAGAATGGCATAAATTCCCCAGAATGGCATACTGCGAGGTGCTAAGTATTGGTGACATCTACCTTGGTCTTCTCTATCATGAAATAATGTTTAAAAATCAATATTTTGTACATTTTTGATTTCTCATTTGGGTTTACAAACTGGCAAAGATTACCCTGATCTACACTGGTTTGTTTGGGACCAACATTTCTCATTATAAATTAGCCAGCAGGAAATATATTTGTAGACTGAATTATGAATTGGTGTCCTGAGAATTTTGCTAGCCAGAATCATTGCAATTTAGTATACCCTGTGGTGATCTCAGGTTTTGCTGACAAAATTAAATGGTTACTTATAAAAGTGAATGCCCTGAACTCAGAGTTTCAAGCTTTCTCTGGAAATGTTTCAGGAGTGGCTGGTGAGCAATCCCCTATAATCATTCTTTTCTGCTTCATATATATTTCTTAGATAAAACAACTTTATCTTTGTATCTAATTTCAGGAAATACTTGATAAATTCTATCACTCCTTTAGATTGTCTTTATAATAAATAATATATAATGTACAATAAATAACAGTAAGATAAGATAAGATATGATATATGGCATATAACCAGGGAGCCAGGAGAATGAATGGAAATCTGCAGCTGTTGGGGGATGGTTTGGGGATTATTGTAGGAAGTACCAGAGACTTGGGATGAGGAAGGATCCCAGGAAGCAATCCCAGGTTGATCTTAGCCAAATGCTGGGTACTGGGTACCGGGTACGTGCAACCTGAAGAGACCACCTCTTACAGCTAGGCAGGACCCTCAATGGAGGGATAAGGCTACCAACCCACTCACTAAACTTTCTCCCCAAAATTTGTTCTTTCTAAAAGAAATGTCGGGACAAAGATGGAGCAGAGACTGAAATGGATAACTAATAACAGGCTCAACTTGAGATCCCTGCCATGGGTAGGCATCAATTCCTCACACTATTAATGATACTCTGTTATGCTTACAGACAGGAGCCTAGCATAATTGTCCTTTGCGAGGCTCTACATAGCAGCTGACTGAAACAGATGCAGATAACCATAGTCAAACATTGGACAGAGGTTGGAGACTCTTATAGAAGAGTTGGAGAATAATTGGAGGTCCTAAACCAACAAGGGCAACTGATCTGGATCCCTGTAGGCTCTTAGAGTCTGAGCCATCAACCAAAACGCACACCTAGACTGTACCAAGGCCTCTAAACACATTTGTAGCAGGCATGCATCTCAGTCTCCCTGTGGGTCCCCTAACAACTGCAGTGGAGACTGTAGTCTAACTAGGAATCCTAACAGATCTGCCTTGTCTGGCCTCAGTGAGAGAGGATGAACCTAACCCTGTAGAGACCTGATATGTTCGCCAGGTACTGTTATACCCGAGTAGAAGCACCCTTGCAGAGGAGAAGGGGAGGAAAGATGGGGTGAGGGGCTCTATAAGGGTGAATCAAGCATTTGGGATATAATAAATAAATAAATAGAATATGACATATGACCTATGATATAATATATATGACATATAATATATGTACAGCATTTGAGATGTAATAAATAGAATATGACATATGACTTATGATATAATGCATATGGCATATAATATATGATATATGATGTATAATTAGCATATAATATATAATATATAATATACCCTTTAGAATTTTAGTAATACAGCACTTTTTGTAAAACATAAATGATAAAATTATTAGTGAAAATTTTCACAAGTATGACTACATAAAAATGTACTCCTATGCTTATAAAACTACATTCACACTTTAAAGTTTTTAAAAGAATATTAGTTTTAGAAGTCATGCTTTCTCAATTTTGAATGTGTTCTTCTGTCCTATGCAGCATGATAGTTTCAAAAGTTTATTACTGACCATATCACAATCATTAAATCCCACCACTTGGGATGCAGGGAAGTAAAGCTATGTGAATACAAGTTTGTGTGGCCTTTATAGAAAGTTCCAGGCCATCTAGGGTTACACAGTGAAACCCTGTCTAAAATGAAATTTAATAAAATTTTAAAATAAAATTTCCTATTTCCTGGGAATTATAAAATTTACTTAAGTATCATTTATAAATGAAAAAAATGTTTGAATTACTGAAATTCAATTAAGCAATTGAAGAAATGCCACTTTCTCTTAAGACTCTCCCCTATTGCCTTGCTCTTTTACCCCTATATGGACTGACAGTTAGGCATAATTTGGAGACTGAGTAGTTAAAAATTAAAGTGTTAAGTTGTAAGTGGGCTGTTCTTTAGAAATTTTTGATAAATTTCAAACTGAAGATATAACATAGGGTTTTATTTTTTTCTCAATGGTAACAATTCCACATCTCAAAATTAGAAGTCTCCAATAAGGATAAATATATATATATATATATATATATATATATATATATATATATATATATATATATAATTCATTAAATTAGAACCTTCTGACCTAGTTTGAATGGCAACTCACATTTGAACAATATCATGTCTCAGGGATGAATACACTCATTTTGGGGCTTTTACATACTTGTAAATATTTCAGCATCAAAGAAATAGGCTATAATAACTGGTAGTTCTAAAACCTACCTCCTGAACTGAAATGGCCCACTGAAATATCATTTCTGTCCTTGCATAGTTTTCTGTAATAGAAAATGGACTATAGTAGGAATCTGAGATACAGATGGAACTACACTGCTGTACAGCTGTGAGATGAGCGTGTCCACCTCTATCCAGCAAATGTTTCAGCAAGCATTCTTTTTCCAGAAGTGATTGCTGCTGTGCATTGTGGGAATACTGGTGTGGGTTATAATTGTAAACAACCAAGAAGGGTAACATAAGGTGGTTTTTGAAGACAGACTAATCTTTATGCTCTCCAAAAACAATAGGCTAAATTAATACAAAATCAAACCATGTTGGTAATGCCTAGAGGTTATTCTCTCTTTTCTGTAAAATCCAGCAGATGTTTGAGTAATAGCTACAACTGTGAAGACAGCCTATGCATTTGAGTAAGCTATTTATGATGTAATCAAGATTTTTATTATTGCCCTTTACAACCAAAATATAATAAATATGTCAAATTCTCCTCACTTGAAGATCTAGAAAGCTTTATAATCCATGAGGCCCTTAAAATTGTATGATTGTTTAATCGTGCTATAAATTTGCACAGATTAGTGAGGTTGAGATTATTCTTTTGTGCTTGCCTTTGAACATCAAAGGCAAACACGGGTATGTTACATGTTAAACATAAAACAATTGTATATTAGCTTGCCAAGAGCTAAAATCTTTCTAGAGAATCCCTGTGTTTTGTAACATCATGTTGTATCTGTCTGGTGACATAAAAGAGTTTCCAGAATCTACCCAGTTAATATATATTATCTAGACTGTAAGATTGCACAAACTGTTTAAAGCCAACCATATCAAATATAATGAAGTATCACCCATTCTAATCCTTATGATCTAGCTTGGTGACAAGCTAATTAAAACAAATGAACAGACAATTAAGGAATCATAACTATTGAGAACTAAGACCATCTCACCTAGATTACTTTAAAAGAATACAGTAAGCACACAGATTACTTTAAGATACTTTCAAAATGAAATAGCTCCCTTGAACAATGCATTTACTTAACCAACACCCATGGGAAAAATTAGCATTTGTAATAGAAAATTCAGCTCAGTTTTGTAATACTTGTGCAGCCTCAATCATTTTATGATGGAGTCATAACTCAGCTTAAAATGATACGTGATATAAACTGACACTTTAAATAAAATATATATTATAATGACATAAATATCCCTTGATGCTTTCATGAATACGGTCTTATAATAACTATATTGACTACTAAAAAAATCCTTTATCTAGACAATATTTTTTCATAGATTATGATGCTAAGGTAAATAGCCTCTAGATCATACAGTGGCAACTTTCTGAACAATGTATTTCCCCTCTTTCTTTGTAATCACTCTTTTCTTCTGCTTTACCAATCTCTTTCTTTCCACTTTGCATTTGGTAACTCTCCACTCAATACAAATTAATAACAATCAGTTGACAGGATTGGTATTCTGAGAAAATTTAGAATACCTCTTCTCATTTGTTTTCAGAATTTTATATCTATTTTCTCTTCTGTTCTTATGTTAACTGACATGTTATACTTTCCAAATTAATCATGTGCATTGGAATTCTAACTTATTAGAAGGCTTGTGTCAAAGAAACAAAAGGTTCAATAGAACAGTGTCTGTTAGTGTCCACATAAGAGATTTTGGTTCTTCAGTAGTCCGCAAATCACTTCTTGTTTAAAACAAACAAACAAAACAACAACAAAAATCTATCAAAATAAATTTTGCCCTCTGAAAGACCCAACAAACAGCTGAAAAAGTCAGATGCAGATATTTCCACCCAACCAATAAGCAGAAGCTGCTGACCCTGGGTTGAATTAGGGGAAAGCTGAAAGAAGGTGAAGAGGAGGGCAACCCTGTAGAAGGACCAGCAGTCTCAATCAAACTGGACTCCTGAGATGTCTCAGAAACTGGAACACCAACCAGGCAGCATACACCAGCTGATATGAGGCCCCCAACACATATACAGCAGAGGGCTGGGTTTAGTCAGAGAAGATGTACCCTAACCCTCAAGAAACTGGAGCTCCCAGGGAGTTTAGAGGGCTGGTGGGGTGGGAGGGGGGTTGGGACATCTTTGTGTAGGCAGCGGGCAGAAAGGAGGTATGGGATGGGAACAGTCAGAGGGTAGACCAGGAGGGGAATAAAATCTGGAGTTTAAAATAAAAAAAAATAACTATCTTAATAATACTTCAAGAATTTTATACATTGTATTTTCAACATTTTCATGACTCTTACCCATTTCATTGAAGAACCTCCCCATCCCATATCCACACAACTTTACAATCTCATGTTTAAATAAAAACTCATTAAGTCCCACTATGGCTACACCTTAGGTTTGTGGCCATTTAGGTAAGCATGTTAGACCCACTGTGAAGTATAACTTTAAAGAAAAAGAAAACCATTTCTCTCTTTCATAGCTGCAATCAATTACCAATAGTTCCTCGGGTACAAATGGGACTTCTTGACCATCCCCTTCACCTTTTTTTTTTGGAGTTTGTCTGGACTAAGCATAAGCAGGGCTAGATAAATTATCACAGCCACAGAGAGTTCATATTTTCAACATTCTATTGTGCCCAGAATGTTTCATGTAGTTCACTGGCTTTGGATTTGATTCTTATTCCATAATCATCCCTGAACCATAGGTATGATATTGATATCCTAGTTAGGGCTGATAATTCCACAGGCAATTATTCTCTTCAGTTCAATCAGTTGTAAATCTCTGTTAACCACCATTTATTTTACTAATACGTTTAACTATGAAGGTTGAGAAGTGCACTAATATATGGGAATATTAATAAGTCATCAGGAGTTTATTTAGCCCTTTTTCCCATTAGCGGAGTAATAGCAGTGAGTTATCACTTAAGACCATTGACCTGTGAGACACAGTTTATTGGCCCCAGGTCTGTGTCAGGCCTGGGCTCCATCTTGTGAAGTGTTGTGTTACTTCCCTAACATTCATGTCTATTTCACCCATGGCATGATGATTACTTTTCTCCTCCAGTAGTATTCATAGCAACTTTTAGCACTGTGAAAGCTTTTCAGTAGAGATAACGTTTCCAGGTCAATCCCAGTTTGACTTCTACATGTTTTATGACTCAATTATATGATATATTCATCAATAAAGACTTACTGTCAAGTTGTGGAGGGTACACAGAACAAAGACAGTAGCCGCATCCTTAGAATCATGGAAATACACATTAAAACTACTTTGAGATTTCAGCTTTTCTTTGTTAGAATGGCTAAGGTAAAACAAAAAATACACAATGACCAATGCCATTATAGATAAAGAGAAAGACTAATGCACTACTGGTGGTGATGAAAATGATGGAGTCACTATAGAAATCACTGTAGAGATTCCATAGACGTTTAGAAATAGCTGCACTTCATGTTACCTCTGTATGAGTCTTAGGCATATACCAAAAGTAACTAAATAGCTTATTATAGAGATATTTGCTCAATATCTACAATTACAAGTGAATAGTGATAGCTAGATGTCTATCATTTGATGAAGCAATAATAAAAGTACTGTGCCTTTATAGAATGGGATATTTATTATTCAGCTTAAATGAAAAATAAAATTATGAAATTTGCAGATAAGTATTTGGTCTGTAAATTATCATTTTGAGTGAAATAACCCACACATCAAAAGATAAACAATACCATATTATCTCTCATAGCAGTATGATATCTTTGGATGTTTCAATATGTATGTTTAACTTGGAGTATATATAGAGGTTGAAACTCTAGTAAGGGCTATGGGAGTAGGAATTCTCAAATAAAGCTTGTTGTGATTCAAGTGGCATGAAGAGACAAAGAAAACTATAGAAAAGAGAAGGGTTAAATGGAGTTGGGTAGGAAGGCAGGCTAAAGGAAGGAGCATAGGGAGAGAGAACTAAGACTAAATATCTCTCAAATACCCGTATGAAAATCTATAATTACAGAAACTTCCTAAAATATATACACTACAAAATTTCCATGAAAGAAAGGTAATCATCCATATTACATAGCAATGAATTGAACTACAATAATGATGGATCTGGCAAGATATGCTCCCTTATACAATAGTGATACAAATGATATGTAAATAACTAATCACCTTCTGAAAGGGTTTAAGTTAGACTGTACAAGATGGGATTCATGTCTAATACCTCTAACTAGGTCATAAATATATGACTGGCAAGGAGAAGAACATACAATTACTGTCCTAAATGGGATAAGAATTAAAATAGCCCACATGGTTATCTTTATTATCATACATTAGTGATAAGTAGTGAAATTCTTCACCCTTATCATAGAAGTTTCTATTTCAAGAAGATGATGAGTAGTTAAGACAGGGTCTCACAACTGGTGAACAGAAAGAAAATAAGAGTCTGCAAACCTTACCTCAAAATGAGACATCTATATCGCACCTTCCCCCTGACCCAAGGTTCAGTAACTATAGAAGAGGAAGTATAATGGCAGTAAGAATCAGAGATAGAGGACTTATTGAGGAAAATGGTATTTGATGGTCCAACTCATAGTGATTGTGGCTGTATAGACAAGACATGAACAAGATCAAGCCAAGCTAAAGCTCAACAATAGTTACAAAGAAGCTCATTAAAGTTAACCCCTTGCTGTAGAGTTATTTGCAACAGGCTGAGGGTAAATCTGTTTTTCCCAGTGTTGTGATCCATGAGAGGCTTCTCATGGATTGTCCTATATTCATGTACATACAGGTTTCACTAAGCGGACTTAGTGGGTTTAAATAGACCACATATTTTGAGTATATGCTCAGGACTGATATAGCTAGACCTTTAGGTAGAACTATTTCCAATTTTCTGAGGAACTTCCAGATTGATTTCCAGAGTGCTTGTGCAAGTTTCTAATCCCACCAGTAAAGGAGGAGTATTCCTCTTTCTCCACATTCTTGCTAGCATGTCCTTTCACTTGACTTTTTGATCTTAGTCATTCTGAGTGGTAGAATCTCAGGGTGAGCCAACCACTGAGCTGAGGTCATGGAAGAGTTGGGGGAAGGACTGAAAGAGCTAAAGGAGATAACAAACCCATAGGAAGACCAACAGTGTCAACTATTGTGGACTCCTGTGAGTTCCCACAGACTAAACCACCAACCAAAGAGCACACATAGGCTGGTCCAAGGCATTAGGCACATATGTAGCAGAAAACCGTCTTGTCTGGCATAATTGGGAAGTGATTATGGGGGCAGGCACACTCTCAGGGGAAAAGGGGAAGGGTGATGAGATGAAGAACTCTGGGGGGGGGGAGCCAGAAGGGCCAGCATTTGGGCTGTAAAACAATAAAATAATTAGTTAAAAACTACTAAAAAATAGACCACATGCACTTGAGAGATAATCATGATAAGGAGTATAGGGAAAGATCTGAAGGAGAAGGAATAAGGGTAGGGTATCTGACCCAAACACATTATATGGAAAAAAAATTGTTCAACTTTAAAAAGAACCAAAAATAATTCAGTGTTTTAAAATAGTAAATGAGTAAGAGCTCAGCCTAAGTATAACTTTCCCATAGGAAATAAATATCCTTAAAATATGCTATGTATATTTTACTTTTTTCAAAGAACATATTGTGACTTTTTTGGTCTTTTCTTTCCTCATTCATTCATTTCTTCATTCATCCATCCTTTTCCATTTCAAATTGCTATCAAGTCAGAGGTCTATCCTGACTTGCTGTTATTGTACTCAAAACAATAAATATTTGTTAAGTAAATAAGTACATTTTCTTCACTTTTGATTTCAAGTATACTCACTGTGGGAAATATGTGTCATCTGCAACTAGCATCTTGAATACTATTATCAGCTTCACAATAGAGCTACAAATGTCCATTGGTTATCATTTACAATGATTTTGCTTACATAATTACTAGATACATATGTAATATATTAAGATGTAAAAGTACTTCTTATATATACATACATATACATATATATAGTGTATGTATGTATAATACATATAATATTTTCCATTTAATTTCTCAAAAGAAATAACTAATAAAACAAAATAAGAAAGCCAAGTGAGGTACAGTGTATTAATAGTGAACAAAAGTATATTAATCTAGGTATTTGTGTTAGTTTTTCTGAAGCTTTAGAAATTCCACCTTAAAGTGAGTATTACAAATAAGGTCACAAACAGCATTAGCCATAAACATTTTTTCTGTAGTACCTACTCAAGTAATTGTACTCATTCCATACAACCTAATTGTCTTACCTACATTTTCTACCTATGATGGTACAGCCCAATGAGCAATAGCCAAGAAGTGATTGATGGTCTATAAATTCACTTTACTGGCCAACATCACCACCAATAGAAGCAACACATTACATAATTGGGTTTTTATTTGTTACGTTAGTATGTGATGAGTAATTGGGGCATTGTTGTCGTTTGTACTACCACTTCCACTTGTTTGGTTGGTTTGAAATCTTAGACATTTTCAAGAACAATTACACTGAATTAATACATCTCTCTTAACTCCTCGGATCTCAAGTAAATTATCTAATACAGTGACTTAAAGCACTAAATCACTTAAAGAGAATATTGTAATATACCATTTTAGACTTTGTATACATTTATGTATGTATATGTATATATACATACTATATTCTATATTCAATGTTCTGTGTGCTATGCTCTATATTCTATATAGTCTACAATATATATGTAATTTTATAGAAATACCCTTTATAGTAAGTTATTACATGTAGAATGTGAACATAATGCCATCTCAGAATGTCACTACTCTACTAGGATGTGACCATCTCTTCCTTTGAAGGCTTCCTTCTGTTTTCATGCACTTTCGCTATGGCTCAATTTGCTTATCCAATGCAGCTGCAATCTTGAGGTGATTGTATCCTTCCTGAAGCTCATTTTCAGATCACTCCTTTAATTTGCTCTGCTGAAGTCAGTGATAAGTTTCGTGTTGTTTGTGTTTTGGTAAACTCTAGTTTTTACCTTAAATCTCCATGTGAAGTCTTAAAGCAATGTACCAAATATTGGTGGTGCAGAGTTTCTTATCTTGCCTAGCCTCCTACTCCTAGTTTTATGTGTCTTAGGGATTGTACCAGGTCTTTCTATTTCCCAGACTCTGAAATCTTCTTCTATTTTATGTATTTCCCTGCTGAAGTAATAGCCATGAAAAACATGGAATATATTACTTATATTACATTATATATTATTTAGAACATTTGAATAGTCTCTTACTACCATTATGTGGCTGGGGACTTTGAATCCTTTGCACAAACTCAACAAATTGTAAAGCATTTCAACACTATTGCTTAGAAGGTGTTTAGCAGAGAATTTAATGAAATTAAACAAGACAGTGTACATAAAACATATTTGGTTTGCTAAGTCAACAACAATTAATACATATTAAAACTCCAAACCTTCAAAACAGAGCATATTTACCTTAGGGGTTCTATTATCTAGTTCCCTGATGTTTT
This sequence comes from Mastomys coucha, assembly GCF_008632895.1. Classification (NCBI taxonomy): domain Eukaryota; kingdom Metazoa; phylum Chordata; class Mammalia; order Rodentia; family Muridae; genus Mastomys; species Mastomys coucha. Next base: position 81,839,493 of record NW_022196912.1, on the reverse strand, counting down.
AAAAGATAATTTTAGATTTGTTTATTTTATCTTATGTGTATGAGTGTTTTGGCTGTAATGTATTAATGTGCACCACAGGTAGACCTGGTACCTGCAGAGGCCGAAAGAGAGTGTAAGATCCCTTAGAACAAGAGGTAAATATGATTGTGAGCCATTTCTTAGTGCTGGGAACTGAACCCCTGTCCTCTGCAAGAGTATCAAAGGATGTTAACTTCTGGGCCATCCCTACAACATCATTCCTAATTTTTAAAAAGATACCCAAGGCTGCAGTATTTTAAGTACTAATTCATCACATCTCGCTTTTTTACTGAGTGGATCTAGTTCACATTTCTCTACCTCAAGGAAACTTCTATCACATGGCAAATTAGCTTTCTGAGCAGTCAGTCTCTTAATTTATTAATTTACTGCAATTATTGATTGTGACATAGCATATATCACTCTTAATTTAAAATATGGACAAAGAGATACAAGAGATTGACTTGTTGGAGCATAACCAAATCTACAGCTCATACAACATATTTTTATTAGGTTTTAGTCTTCAAATAATACATGATAATAATAGCATCTATTAAACAGAAATTTTCTATTTATATTTGTACTAAACAGAAAAGGAAATGTAGTAACTATTGTAAGCTTGTAATATTCTAAATAATTCATCAGGTGATATTTTGAGGTTTTGTTTTCTCTACATTAAAGTGATGGAAAGAAATCTTTTGTTTAGGGAAGCTCTGGGACTTGTCTGTGAAAGTAACTGTTGTGAATAAAGTATGAACTAAAACCTATGTGATCTTCCCTTAGAATCTGGAATTTAAAGGTTGTCTTATTGTGAAGTGGATTTGGTACACTCAAGTGGCAAATTTCCTTTCTAATCTTTTGAAATACATGTTTGTATAATTTAGATTTGTCAAGATACATGACCTATCTTTGAAAATAGGCCTATTATACATTATATCTAGGTAGATTATTTTTCCTTTTTCTATGGTTAATGTGATGTGGAAAACTCAAAAATAATACTTTACAAATATCTCCCTGTGACTCTAACATCTGCCCATATTACAGTGGGCAGTGAGACACAAGTTCGTTTGAGCTTGTGCTAACTGCCTTGTTGAAATTGTTTCCCTTAAGTTCTGAACAGCATTTTCCTAAGGGAATTTCTTCACCAAAACTGAAAATATGAAGGGGAAATTCCAGAAACAATCTTTGTATGTGCGTGTTACTGACCACAGCAATCAGTTTCAATAAAAACTAAAGCCACTAACATTAATTGTATCTTTAAAGTGAGGGCTCAGAATAGTCTCTTTATTCATTGAGCAAATGAAAATAAAATGTAATATCAATACATATTACTGATTAAAATAGGCTTTGAGTTGTTTAATAATGAAATCATTTCCTCCTACTGTTAAATATTGACTCACACTTATTCACTCATGGTAAAGATTACTTTTATTTTATTTTTTTACCATCCAGTCCTTACCCAGTTCTCAGTCTGCCTGCCCTCCCACAGTTCCTCATCCCATTCCTCCTCCTCCTCCCCACCCCTGCCATCTAGAAGAGGATGTCCCTTCCCCCACCAGACTTCTCCACTACCTGGAGTCTCAAGTCTCTCAAGGGTTAGACACATCCTCTCCCACTGAAACCAGACCAGGCAGTCCTCTGCTGTATGTGTGTCACGGGTCTCAAACCAGCTAGTGTATGCAACCTGGTTGGTGACTCAGTGTAGTTGAGACTGTTGGTCTTCCTATGGTGGTCCGCTCTCCTCCTCAGCTTCTTCCAGCCTTTCCCTAATTAAACCACAGGGGTCTCCAACTTCACTCCAATGCATGTAAGTATGTGCTTCTGTCTCAGTCAGCTGCGGGTTGGGCCTCTTGGAGGACAGCCTTGCAGGGGTCCTGTCTGTAAGCACACCATAGCATCAGTAATAGGCCTTGAAGCCTCCCCTTGAGATGGGATCCAAGTTTGGCCAGTTACTGGAACACCTTTCCCTCACTCTCTTCTCCATGTTTGTCCCTGCAGTTCTTTCAGGCAGGAACAATTCTGGGTCAGAATTTTTCACTGTGGGATGGCAACCCCATCCCTCTGCTTAGTGCCCTGTCTTCCTATTGGAGGTGGACTCTACCAGTTCCATCTACCCACTATCACTCATGGTAGAGATTTAGGATGAGTGTGAAAGGCATTATTATTTATCTATTACTAATAATGTAATTACAATGTCTGGCTTTTATTTTTCTATAATTATTAGATTACAAAAAAACAAAATTGATGTTGTTGAAGCAACAATCATGTCATTTTGTTGAGATATCACAGCTAAAACAAAGAGTTTTTGGTAGTTGTGGTATCATTGGGTAAAAATATACACTATTCAAATTATGTACCATGAAACTCTAACAGTATAAGGTAGTTTCCAAAACAACTGGAATGATGATATACTTCCTACTGAAGTGTTTTGAGTGAAATATTACCAATTAAAATTAACATAACTTTGAGATTTAATCTAAAACCTATTATTCTCTCTTTTTCTTTAAGAATTATTTAGCTGTCTTCAGACACACACGAGAAGAGGGCATCGGATCCCATTACAGATGGTTGTGAGCCATCATGTGGCTGCTGGCAATTGGACTCAGAACCTCTGGAAGAGTAGTCAGTGCTCTTAACCACTGAGCCATCTCTCCAGTTCCAAACCTATTATTCTTTCGAAAGTCATTTTACCTTAACATTAAGTTGCCTTAGTGTCAGTCTCCTTCCTTACCTCCCTTTCATTTTCCCTTTCTTTAATTATTTGTTTAGTTTTGCTTTGAGTGTTCTGGAATAGTACTTTGCTCACTTTGGCCTTGAACAGAGTATCTTTTTCATACATATTCCTGAATAACTTGGATTACAAATTTGTGCCATAGTGCTCTCTCTCTCTCTCTCTCTCTCTCTCTCTCTCTCTCTCTCTCTCTCTCTCTCTCTCTCTCAAGATTTTACATAGGATTTTATAACTTTGCCTTAGACTAAGTTTTCAGATTTTTATAAAGGACTTTGCAACTTTACCCTGGACTAGGTCATAGTGATGACCCAGTTTTTGTATAAGATAAATAGGAATTTTTCCCCTTGAGAGTTACAATTTCCTGTATAAACTCAGACTGCCTATATTATTTTTGGTGCCACATATAAATGCTGTTTGGAGAGGAAAGCAAGTCTGAAATAAATTTTGTTCCTGTTGAGCTGACATCCTGTTTCCAAAGCGTCTGGAGCGAGGCCAGTGATCACTTGGCCAGTTTCTGAATGCAAACCAATTTCAGATTAATAAGAAAAGGACCTTAAGAAAGACTTCTGAAATGCCTGCCCTCCAGGTTCCCAAATGAGTAAACTGAGCTTAATGAGTGCAATCACCTTCTATAGGATTTCACAGAGAGCTAAAGGAAAGAATAGACCTGGGACCAAGATTACAGGGTGAGAGAAATGATTCCTGTGGTCTATCCTAGATTTGTTTTATTATATCTGGAAAATTTGCATATGTCTGTATCTGAGAATCACAGGATTTGGTTTCCCACTTCTGTTTCCACTCTCTTCCTACTTTAATTCTTTTAAATTCCTTCTGCTGTAATGTCCATAGATACTGAATAAAATTTTCCTTTAGAAGAATGTACCAGTGGCCAATTATTGCAGAGAACAAAGGAGTGGTTTTGAAATTTCTGAGATTCTGAGGTGGAAGTTACCTAATGAAAAGATTTAATCACTAATCAGGAAAGTCTTGTTGGTCTACTTAAACTAATGAGGGAGTACAAAATAAAGCAAGAATCTTTATTAATCCTATTATCATGTAATATAATAAAGTTCTCTACCCTAGTCCTGATTGGCTAATGTGATTTTTTAAAAAAAAAAAAGCAAGCTGTATTAAGAAGTTTATCCAGACAAACATTAAAATAACCTAGCAAAATATCAAGTGCTTTGAGAAAAAATATATAAAAAATTATATTCACAAAAAGTATTTAAAAGGATGCATATAAGGGATTTGAGCAAAAGCCACATTGTTATGAAACAGAGCTGTTCTCAGCGGCCTGGATTTGGAAAATAAATTAAATATGTGTAGGCTAACATACTAGCCTCTACTGTATATATTTTATTTTAGCACTATTCTGTTTCTTGTTATTATGACATATATAGTAATTTTCTTGTTGATTTTTTTTCATGCTTCACACCAAACTGCTTAGGGCTAAGTACAGAAAATTGGATTTTTCACTCTAATCTCAACATTTGATTGAAGAAATATGTCACCTTCCTTCTTATAAAAAGCATATTTTCATAAAAGTAAGCTTTCCCTAATGTTGAAAGCAGCATTGGATTTTACTGTTTAAATTATTTATTTATGTAGGTTTGCAGCAAAAATATATTCATCATTAATATTAACTTTTTTCATTGATCTTTCATAAAATTCCTTATGGATTGATACTTCAGCTCACACAATCTTTATCTTATTAGGATTTTAGAATCACCAATTATACTGGACTTTTTAAACTATCTGCATTTCATTAATTGTGGTAACCTCTTGGTCCAGTTATGACACAAACACAGAAAAAAAAAGGAGCCTATAAATGTGTAATTGTTTTTTTTATATCACTTTAAACTTTTACTTTTTAGATATGTAAATTTGGTAGATAAGGAATCTGAAAAGGTGTTGTTCAAGAGACTGTTTATACCACTGCTTCATTTCATTCATACATTTTTATTAAATGTCAAATGCAGATCATCTCTGTGTGGCATTGAGAACCTGTTCAGATAAAATTTTCCAGCTGAGTATGCTAAAACTTCAGTTTAGTTGCTGACAGCTACAAGGAATTATTATGAATCATCATGTGATAGATTACTGCTCACTATGGTTTCCTCCCTCAGATTCTAATTGGAAGTGACTTGGAAATAATATAAGAAATATGTACTATGAATGCAACCCTTTCTTTTCAAGGACACAGATTCATTTCTGATTTCAAACAAGTTTTATCAAATTATTCACTCTTGTGCTTATTGAATTATGACAGGTTGTTATGACATTATTTGAGCTGTGTGGTTTTTCTCCCCTTCTGCATTGCCTAGCAATTGAAAGCATAGATACACAGGCCAAACTATAACATATATCTCGAGTAGAAACTGTACTAAAGGCTAATATATTACAGATATATAAATGATTAATATCTTCACTTTGGTATTTGGAAAGAATATAAAGTACACTAAAATTTATGAAAATTGGTGTTCTGTTGGCTGGAGAAATTTACTAAAATTGTCAACTAAAGAAGGAACAAAAAGCCTCTATTTTCTCATTCCAAGACATTCAATTTGAGCCTGTCTTGAACCCTCTTCTAGTATGTAGACATTCTCCATATCTTGTTTTCTTTTGTTTTTTTTTTTAAAGATATGTTTAGGAATATAAGCTCCCAGTTTTGTAAGTATGATTTCTAAGCCACAATAGTCTGTCTTTGGTTTTAGGTATCTATTACACATTATAAAACAAAGCACAATGACTGCCCATCCTTCTTAAATCCCGTGACAATGATAGTAGTACAAAATAAAATCTTCTTTCTTTGGCTTTCAATATTTGTGGCATTTAAAAAATAGCAATTCAGTTAAATAGTTTATTACTGTGAAAACAGGTAGTTGGAGTCTTGTTGCTAGATGATAAATTTCAAACCTACAATGTTTTAAAAAGCAGTAGAGGAAACAAAATCACACTAGGCAACTGATCTTTGAGAGAACAGTTCCTAAGAATGATGGCCTTTATCTATAATTGAGGGCACAGTTGGAAATCTGTGGTCTGTTATCAAACCACAGTTATGTGTGGATTTGAGTACAGAATGCCTGTGTGAACCAGGTTTTAGATATTCTTTTGTATTTATTTGCAATACTTTAAAATGGGAACAATACATTTTACCTAATCTTTTAAA
>NW_022196912.1:81785473-81833568 GCF_008632895.1 Mastomys coucha | reverse complement strand
ATGCACAGTGATTCTTGAAGAAGGGCAGATTGGTTCAGTGGGCAGAGGTACTTGCTACACAAGTGTGAGGATCTAAACTAGATTTCCCAGAGCCACCTAAAACCACTTGTAGTCCTCCCTAGAGAAGGCAGGCCAAAAAAGTTGTATCCATTAAGCCAGCAAGGCTAGTCCACACAGCATGAAGCAATAAAAAGATGAAACCTTAAACTAGGTAGAGGGCAATGTCATCCACTAACTTCCCTGTGCACAATGACATGCCTACTTCACATAACAAGGCAAAACACACACACACACACAATTTAAAAATAGGAAAAGTAAATTATTGTTTCAAAAACTCTAAAACTAAACCCTGACCTCCTCTGCAACCATGTTCTTCTTTCTAGTCTTAAAGACCACATACCTTCTCTGGTTTCTAACACATGTTCTTTTACATACCTGGAATATCGCCCTAGGCACGCACTTGAATTTTCTTTCCCAGTTAATAATGACATTCCATTAGTAAAATCAATTAAAATTAATGGAATAGTGAATATCTGGCTTTTAGTGTGCAAGTAATTAATAACAAATATAAGATCACACTACTTCTTTATCAACTTCTCTATTTAATACATCAATCACATGAGAGTAACAAGATGCTGTGATTCTCGTCTGCCTGATATAGGACGGCTACGCCTACCTCAATACAGTTCTAACTGGCTAGTTGTAAAACAATTTCAAAAGAAGAAGAAAATAAGCCAAAATGTATCTGTTAGCAGCAATGAGTTTACTTACTTTCCTTATAAACATGAGTTTTAAATTTTCTATTTATGTGTGTCACATGCATGACTGGTGCCTGTGATGGCCAGAGGAGAACATGTAACAATCTGAAACAGGAGTTCCAAACAATTAACAGTAACCTTCTGGCTGCTGAGCATTGATACTGAGCCCTCAGCAAGACCAGCTGGTGTTCATAACCGTTGATCAATAGCCAAAGTGCCTGCCTATTTTGTTTTGTCTCCTTTGTATATTGTGAACTTATTTCACGAGAATGTTTAAAGATCTTTTTTCTCTGAAGGAAATGTTTTACTCTTATATGTAATACATAAGAAAAGGGTAAAATCAAAAATGGGGAAATAAAATATAGAATTGAATCAACTGGGCAATACATAAAGGGTAGTTGTTCAGGACACGCCTGTAGATTGACACTTACACATCAGTTCTAGTTCTCCAGACTGCAGGGATAGTCAATGTGATGAAGACACTTCTGTCAGTGTCCAGCGCCAAGTACAATAGGCTCTGACTTTCAAAGCAAAATATTATAAGAAAATTTTGGTTATTATAAGAAAATTTTAGTTGTGTTTCCTAAAATAACAATAGATATGAAGCTTTTCCTCTTCTCACTTCTTTTTTATTGTTGTCTTCTTTTTCTTTAAAGAAAAATTGTTTTCAAAGATCATACTCTGATCCCTGTTTTTCCTCTCACAACTGCTCCCAGATTCTTCTCATCTCCCTACGTACCAAACTCCCTGCCCTTTTTTTCCTTTGCTCTTAGAAATCAAACAAAGTAAATAAATTTGAATAATAAATAAAATGCAAAGTATAAAAAACACATACGACCGAACCCATAAGTCACATATGACTTTTGGACTGGAAACCATAATATACAACCAAGGACTAGTAAGACAAAAACTACCCAAAAAATGCAACATGACACATAAAACTTACGAAAACACCACTGAGTGTGTTTTATGTTGCCCCTCTACTTTTGGCCTGGGATCCTTAATTCATTTTAAATATGGTGAATATACCCAGTGAGACCCTACTGGAGAAAACTGCTTTCTTTAGAAGTGGGTATCAGCTGTAGATAGTTTTGGGTTATGGGATAGGAGTTCCTGTGTACTTCATACTCTGGACTGAACTTGTGCAGGCCCTGTGCATGCTATCAGAGATCCTATGTGCATTATTGTGTCTTGTTGTGTCCAGAAGACATTCTTTCCTCAAAGTCATCCATACCCTCAGATGCTTATATTTTTGCCTCCTCTTCTGCCTAGCTCCCTAAACTTGAATGGGGAAGAGTTCACTTAAGTCATACCATTGTGTCTTTGTCAGGGTTTCTATTCCTGCACAAATATCATAACCAAGAAGCAAGTTGGGGAGGAAAGGGTTTATTCAGCTTACTTCCACATTGCTGTTGATCACCAGAGGAAATCAGGACTGGAACTCAAGCAGGTCAGAAAGCAGGAGCTGATGCAGAAGCCATGGAGGGATGTTTCTTACTGGCTTGCTTCTCTTGGCTTGCTCAGCCTGTTCTCTTATAGAACCCAGACTACCAGCCCAGGGAGGGCACCACCCACAAGGGGCCCTACCCCCTTGATCACTAACTGAGAAAATGCCCCACAGCTGGGTCTCATGGAGTCACTTCCCCAACTGAAGCTCCCTTCTCTGTGATAACTTCAGCCTGTGTCAAGTTGACACACAAAACCAGTCAGTACAATTGAGCCCTTGTCAACTTGGCACACAAACACATCACTATTAAGCCTCAACCCTTACTTTCTTATTCATCCCCAAGATCTAAAGTCCCACAGTCGTTACATATTAAAAGTTCAATCAATTTAAAATTTCCAATATCTTTTAAAATTGAAAGTCTCTTAACTGTGGACTCCACTAAAATATTTTCTTCCTTCAAGAGGGAAAAATATCAGGGCACAGTCACAATCAAAAGCAAAACCAATATCTGGGATCTAACTCAAGATCTTTGGGCTCCTCTAAGGGCTTTGGTCACTTCTCCAGCTCGGCCCTTTATAGCACACATCTTGTCTTCTAGGCTTCAGATGCCTGTACTCTACTGCTGCTGCTGTTCTTGGTGGTCATTGCATGGTACTGACATTCCCAAAACACTGCTGTCTTTCGATGTAACTAGGCTTCACCAATAGCCTCTCATAGACTATCTTCATGGTGCCAAGCCTCAATTCATTTGCATGACCCCTTCAGTCTTGGGCCATCAATTGCTAACTAAGGCTGCCCCTTCACTGTGCCTAGCCTCAGCTGCTCTTCATGGCCCTTTTATGCCTTCAAAACCAGTACCACATGAGTGACTCTTACATATTACCAAGTCCTGCTGTACCACAAGGTACAACCTTGGCTATCTCTGGAACACAACCTCTTTGTGCTCTCAGAAAATACTTCCCAGAAGATGTCACCTCAGTGATGCTGGTCTCTTCTTAATCACCATTAATTTCTTAGCTCCAGCTAACCAGCATCAATAGTCCTAGTAATACAGGGTTTTTGCTTTAGTAGTTCTGGTATCTTGTTAATCTCAACTGATTCTTCAGCCCCAACTAACCAAAACCACAGAATCTTCACAATCAAAACAGCATGGCCCTGATAAGAGTCTTTAATCTTCCCTCTGAAATTTCACAAGCCAGGCCTCCATCTCTGCACTGTTCTCAACATGATCTTCCAAGCTCCCACAGAACATCCCAGAGAGTTCTTAACAATCAGTGGCTCCTCTAGCTCAAAGTTCCAAAGTTCTTCCACAGTCCTCCCTGAAACATGGTCAGGTTGTCACAGGAATACCCCACTATGCTGGTACGAATTTGTCTTAGTCAGGGTTTCTATTTCTGCACAAACATCATGACCAAGAAGCAAGTTGGGGAGAAAAGGATTTATTCAGCTTACTTCCACATTGTTGTTGATCACCAGAGGAAGTCAGGACTGGAACTCAAGCAGGTCAGGAAACAGGAGCTGATGCAGAAGCCATGGAGAGATGTTCCTTACTGGCTTGCTTCCCCTGGCTTGCTCAGCCTGCTCTCTTATAGAACCCAAGACTTCTTGCCCAGGGAGGGCACCACCCACAATGGGTCCTCTGACCCTTGATCACAATTTGAGAAAATGCCTTACAGCTGGATCTCATGGAGGCATTTCCCCAAATGAAGCTCCCTTCTCTCCCAGCCTGTGTCAAGTTGACACACAAAACCAGCCAGTACACATTGAAAATGAGTGTTCCAAAGTTTCTCACTCTCTGAACATGGCCTAACCATGGTTCTCTGTGTTAGTTCTCACCTATTGTAGTAATAATCTTCTCTGAGGCTTGTTGAACAAAGCACTGATCTATCAGCATAGCAGAATGCCATTAGGAGTCATTTTATTACTCAATCACTTCTTCAATTCTGCTGGACTCAACTGACTACAAAAAGTTGTTGTAGGTGGGAGAAGACATAGGCATTTACAGAGGGGAGAAAGCATGGTAAGGAGAAGAATACTTTGTATGCTTCTTTAGGGATTTATATCCAAATTCAAATTGCCTTCCACATAATGATTTAATTTTTCCTCCTCTGCCTACTGTGAAGTGTTCAGACCATGAAATTATAGAGATGTCAAGTGATACTTAAGTAATCCCTTCAGTCTTTGTATCCTGAAAGCAGTTCAGGAAGATGAATTTAAGGTTATTGTAGGGTAGGCAGCATTTGTATTTGTTTGCTTTCCAAAAACAAAGGATACAATAGTATATTACTCTGCGATTCAGCAATTGTAGGCAGCAGCTCTTGAGTCCAACTTCATTTGGTTCCTTCAATCTTCAGTGAACCATACTACTTTTCTTTGGTATGTGAACTCTTGCGATTCATTTATCCTGCCTCTGCTTTATGATTTTGATGCATATATGAATAATAACCCATACTATCCTAGATCATGCAAACTGGCAACAGGTAATTTCATGTGGCATAAATAATATTGAATCTGGACTATTTGAAAGCTTTTCAATGTTTACACACACAAACATATATTAGTTTCAATGTACCTTATGTATGAATTTACATTATATATTCTAAATAGGTAATAATGGAAAACAATTCTAATTAAGTGTCAGAAAAAGAAAGTGCTGCCTTGGTCTTGCTTTACATTAGGATTTATGATGTCAGTGATGGCTTATTCATCTTTCTACCAGTCAACAGCAAGATGTGGTAACAAAGAGGCAGGGGTAGTCTATCATTATAGTGTTAAAAAAGGAAATGCATCAACCTTTCATTTGTAGGCAGCATTTGTGTATTTACACACACATATAAACATATATATATATATATATATATATATATATATATATATATATATATATGACTATCTTGCTTACATATGTAATGTTTAAGTATATATTTAAACTATATATATGCTTATCAACATATATGGACAATGACAACAAGTACGTGTGTTGACACTTCACATGCAGACTTCTGTGTTACTCTCTGGTTCATTTTGCTCCACATGGGCTGATTCATCTGGACTATGGTTAGGCCACAATGTAGAAGATATTTATTTTAGCTGAACAGGTTCGGGAGTTTATTTCACAATCACACTCTCAGAGAGAATATTGTACATGTTTATTTTTTCTCTGTTCAGTTAGTGGCTCCTGTTTGAAGCTCTATTCTGGCTAAAATCTGGATAGATCCCTGCATATCTAGATTGGGCAAGATAGGAAAGGGCTCCCCGCCATCATTTTTTTTCCAGAGCTATGTGCAGATCCTACTGTTTTCTGACCCCACCCTGTTCTTAATATCTCTTTCATTAGGACTTCCTCAATCTCAGGTTTTTAGTGAGCAATCTGATTCTTGGCAGGAGTTTGAATGATACAAATCTCTTCAATGAAGCAAAATTAACGATTTCTCTGTAGAGAGGAAGGAATAGTAGATTATTCAACTACATGGAACGATGGCACTTAATGTCTCTGTTTCTAACATTGAGACAAGCTGTCAGTGATTTGTCTGAGTCTCTCCCACTCTTTTTCGTTGTGTTGGGAGTTTGTAAGAGTGGTGCAACTCTTTGCATGTGCATGTTTCATTTGTGTCCTGTTGAATTATAGCTAGCTTCTGAGAGTAACTGATGTGGTTGCAGTGAAGGAGTCTGGCTTGCAAAGTGAGAAAATTGAAACTGGACACATTTATGTACAGTGGCAGATGTGTGGCCCTTTCTCACAGCCAATCAGAGCTGAGGTAAAGAGATTAGTAACCTGAGATTGTTCTGGGCCAAATTTTAAGTTATAGACAAGCCTAGGCTACATAGTAAGGTTCTATTATTAAAAAAAAAATAAAGAAGAGTCACAAAAGTAGAGTGAATTGAGGTTCTATTTGCTCATTGAAAAAAGCCCATATCTACAATACACTAGGCCTTCAGTCCAACCCTTACTACCTCAGAATAACAACAAACTGCACTGGAGATTACTTTGCTTTTGTATTTTAGGCAAGACAGGGAGTAAGAAGGAAGATGTACTAAAGTAAACAATGTGAAGCTTTTTAAGGGTTCTGTGGTCCAGTGATTAAGAATCTCACCATGTTTTTGAGAACTTCTTAATCTTTTCAAAATTGGAAAATTAATGCCTATCTCACAGACTTACTTTAAGAGTTAAATCTATCCATTTGTCTATCTATATACTGTCTACAAAAACAACTATTGAATAATTTATGTTAGTAAGCATAACAAATATGCCTAGTATTATATTTTTTAAATTCCATATAGTTTTTTGTCCAGTATTCCATTGGTGTTAGATTAATGCCTAATGTCTCCATGCTCACACTACCTAAGTATGCAGTACTTCTCTTGCTTACCAGTCCAGGTATTTGTAATATGGTTTCTGCTATATGTATGTCGTAGGTTGAACCGTTTCTACTCAGTAGAGCCATTTATACTGCTTTACTGCTTCTTTTCTTTATACTGTGTTAAGTGGTTTCTCTGTACCTTTATCTAATTGAGTTTGATGAATCTTCAGAAGCTGTATGCTTCTCTCCATTATTTTCAGAGTATATGACCATAGTTTAGTATCCGGAGCCCTTTCTAGTTGAGTCTACCAATTTATGGGTGCATTTCCTCATTGCGTCTTGTTACCATGCCTTTAAATATTCTTCAGATAATCTTTATCCAGTTTATCTCTAAACTTTGTTATCGTATACCTCTTGTACTTGAAATATACACTTCTCTCCACTTTGCGTTCAGTAAAGTCATAATCATCTTGTCAACCTCAGTTCACTCTGTGTATCAGAAAGACTCTCAGATCATCCCTTACAGATACTTTTTATTCTTTCCCTATCTTATACCATTTTACCTGTAAATACACAATAGTATTTTTCAAAGGACTTGTGTGTGTGTGTGTGTGCACAAGTACCATATGCATGCATGTATGTTTGTATTTTATCATGTGTGGGCAGGTAGCTGGCACATAGGTGTGCATGTTTGTGGAAGCCAGATGTGGATGTCTCCCTCAATCACTTTCCACCATATTATTTAGTTGTGCTATCTCACTTAAACAAAGAGATAGCTGGCTAGCTAGCTTGCTAAAGGGTTCACTTATTTCTGTTTCTCAGGACCTGGGATCATATAAACTGCCACACTCAAATGACAATATATACAAAGGCTGTGACACTGAACACTGATCCTCATGTTGTAGACCAGCTGATTTATTCACTAAGCCATTTCTGTAGCTTCTCAAAGTAGGTTTATATATGAAAATGTATCCTTAGATGTCATGAATAATAACGGTATAGCTTCTTGGATCCAGATCTAGAGATTCTGAGTCAGTAGTTCTCCCAGTGTTCAGGTATTCATGCCTACTTCCCAACTGAAATGGACTGACTACACATTTCTGTCTTCAGCTCCTCCTGTTGGCAGTGTCATAGATTTTCATGGTTCTCAGGGTATCACGGGAAGACTTCTCATGCTATTATACTGACTAATGACTTAAACATGACCAAACTGTCAATTTTCTTTTCATAATGAAGAGGACAGTAGGAAAAAAACAGGTTTTGACATTCAAATGAAAACAAATCATACTCCTAACTTCCATAGTATTTCTTGCTTCACATCTTACTTTGGTATATTTCCTACATATCCACCTGATTTGTGCAACTTTTACTGCCACAATTGTGCTTCAATGATGCAATCATATCAGGCTAGGTTACCTGTCTTTATAATACTTTTTCATCAGTTTTTGATTGATATACTTGTACATTTTCATGATGTACATTGTGATGCATTGATTTATATATATAAGCACACATGTATGTATAGATGCATATATATACATATCAAAGTAATTATATTCATCACACTAAACATTTTTTATGCTGAGAATACTAAAATAGCTCTCATTTTTAGATATCCAATGAATTGTGGGCAAGTATATTTGGCCTACTGCACTAAGCAAAATTAAGATTTTATTAATTTTAAGGAACTCAGCAGAAGGTAGTCTAATGATAGTGCTGCCGCTTTTCCAACCCTGAATTTATTCAGGGACCTCTTTCCTTTGCACTTTTTAGAGGATATATAAATGCTAAGACTCTGAGGGGCATGGTCAGTGGATGGTTGTTGATGGGTTGTTGGTTGTTATGGTTTGCTGTTGGTCCTAGTTTGTTATGTAATCTTGCAAAATGAAGAAACAAGAAGAAAAAGAAAGCAAATATCACCTTTGTGAATGACTCCACACAGGGTATGAAGTCAATCGGACAAGTTCAGGAGCTTGCATGCATTCATTGTCCCTGTTGTTAATTATGAATGTGATGTGACCAACTGTGTCAAGCTTCTACTGCGATGACTCCCACACATTGATAGCATATAACCTGGAATTCTGAGCTAAAATAAGTCCTCTCTTTCCTAACTTGCTTTTAAATGTCCAGGAGTTTTATCACAACAATAGAAAAGAAATTAGCATACATGTATTTAATATATTATGGTCATGCCCATCCCTTAGCCTGTACTTCCCAACCCCATCTCTTCCCTTCTTCCCAAATCTTCATCCCACATTATGATGTTTTTGTTTTGTTTTTGCTTTTTGACCCAATGATCTGAACACAGATATGAAGCTCTCCCTTTGACCATAAGCTACTTAAAAAAGTGGACACATCTCTGAATATGATGACTTCTCCTCTATCAGCCTTCCATTAGGCCCCTAATCTGTGCTTGAGTGTTTATTAGCTCAGTCTATGCAGGTCCTATACAGGTTGTTGCAGCTGTTTTAAGGTCATGAATGCCAATGCCATGTCATGCCCATCAGATAGTATTTCACATCTCTCCTCCCTAGTGTGCCTTACGAACATAAAGTAGCTGACCCATAGGCAGCAACTTGTCTGATTTGTCTAACCTGTGAGCTTCTGAAAGACAGAATGCCTTTTACACTTTTGTACCCATCACAGAACTTAATAAATTTAGTGTATTATCCCTTTCCAATTAAGTATTTGCTAAATTGCACTGCACTCAGTTATTGAAGATTTATTTTCTCATAATCTGACTGGTGCATGCTTTCATTCTTATCATTTATTTCTGATCCTTTCCCTGTTTGGCTCATTCCTTCCCATGCCTCTGATAGTTTCAACTTTCAAAGCTGTGTTACAGAGCACTCTCATCATTCCCGAGCCTGATGCTTATTAATTCATTTTAAGTCATAGGCAGCTTCTTTTTCTCTTTTTCTTTGTGTAAGAAATCAATCATTTATTTTTAACATATCTGTCAATCAAGCCTAGTCATGAATCATTTAAAATAATTATAGTTGAGACCTTTACTTGGAATTCTCCTTCAAAGTACACATCATGAGTCACACATCACATAACTGTCCTGGGACAAAGGATGAAGTTAGTAATTTGAGTACATCTAACTCTTCAGAATGTTTCTGTCCACAATTGTGACACAGCTGTAAAGACTCTTTCTTTGTTTCTTGTGGTGACTTTAAGTACCTTATTAATGGTTCTACAATGAGAGGATGGTAATAGTGGTAGTAGTCATGATGGAGGATGGAAATGAAGGCACTATGTTTAGTTGATGTAGTCTGAGGTGAGTAAATATTTCCCACTATGGCTCATGATTCTGGGAAAAAATACTTGTCAGGTAAGGAAAAAAATTACAAATTGCAGGGAAAATTGATGTAACTGGAGGTAGAGTTATTAAACTATAAAGGAGATAAAGGTAGGGAACGAGAGATCTTAAGGGGGAATCAAGTAATAGAATACCTGTGGTATGAAAGCAAAAGCAAGTCTTGAGGGGAAATGTGGTAAATATCAGGAAGGTACCAGAGTGATGGAAGAAGGTAGAGGAAACAACAGAAACAAAGTCCTTATGAAAATGTCATAATGGAAAGCATTGATTTCTGCACTAGTTTTAAAAATTAAGAAACTTGAAGGAAATAAGCCTACTTTTTATAGACCCTAAAAGCATCATGAATCAAGCAAAACCCCTGAAGGTAGAATACATCAGACACATCTGGTCCTGCAGTATCTCCATCCCATGTATTCCCATGTATTGCTTGTCTGCCTTAAATTCTGAGTAAACTTCGTTTTCATTTCCTTGTGAGATAGCACTTATTGGTAAAACAATAATAAAAACAAAATAAATTACATCAGAAAATTACTTTAAAAACTGGTAATGTCCTCAATTTATGAAACTTATTTTCAAAATATATATTAGAGAAAATAGCCTTTTGAATGTCGAATCTCTTAGCTTCCCCTCTTCCAGGTGGTTCCTCTGCGGCCTGTGGTAATTCGTGCTGGGGATGTTTTAAAAGCATATGCTCTATAACATATGGCATGTCTGTCAGAGTCTGTTTCTGCGGTGACAGGGAATCATTCCAAATAGAAGGTTGTTAACAGAAAAGGCTCTTCATATGGGGTATTTTGGAATCTCTGACTCTGTGGCTTTCTTCCCTCAGTTTACTATTACATTTGAGATTGAGTATGGGGGTGGGAAGGCAATTTTTAGCATTTGAAGCACAAATACTGTAACTAATTCTAAGTGCATGCAGGTGTAACATCTTAAACTCTAGGACCAAAAAGGTCTCTTAAAATAAATTGTTAAAAATTTCAATGATTAAATAATAGTATGTCTTTCTGAATATGTCTGATCAATAGCTATAACCATGGGAGAAGTTGAAAATAATAACAATTTTCTAGGCTAAAAGGGGGAAAGAGAAAGAACAGACTGATGATAGTGTTTGGCTTAGCACTGCAATGTCGTGTGTCATGTGCAAGGTTGTGAGAAGGCCTCTGCATCCTTCTTTTTCACTTGATAGCCTTTTTTTTTTTTTTTTTTTTAAATTTTACTCTCCCTGGTAATGATAAAACCAGAGTGGGGTAAATACTATTGGGTGGTTAATTAGGTCTAATAGTTCTCACTAGGTCAGTGTCTAACACAGAGGAAGCCACAGAATAAGAGAAGGTAATAACAGTCTCTGGTTGGAGAAAGCTGGCACCGAGCACTGATATTCTTAGCAGGCAGCGGCTGGGTTTCAATTACCAGGCTTTAGGGCAATCAATGGATGACAGTCAGAAATGGAATGCATCATTTGGGTAAGACATCCACTTGAAAATAAAATCTGCAGGAGCTATTACATGTGATGCTGATGATGCTATATTGAATAGCAGCTGTGTCAAAAAGATAGTAATTAAATGACAACTGAAAATATCAACAAAGCCTTCGCTTGCTGCTGTGACCTTGGCTAGGTCTGTGACATAAGAGACTTCATGAGCAAATGTCTAAGATTCCAAGTATTGATTACAGTGGCCTCTTCATATATGTGACTGTTTCAACTCTGCAGATAAGGTAAAAGCTCCCATCGAAATGTAAAGGAAGTTCAGTACATTCTCCTATCACTTCCCTTAGATTATTCTTTGCATACTTAGTTGTATGGTGTGTGTGTCATAGGAAAGTCCCAGCTTACCGTAATATTAGAAGATAGCCTTGAGACTCTTCTTCAAATATCCCTGTTAGCCACTATCCCTTAAAAGTTTTGGCGACTAGCGAAATTGGTATGGTGCATTGGTCAAATTATGGAGAGAGAGAGAGAGAGAGAGAGAGAGAGAGAGAGAGAGAGAGAGGAAGACAGAGACAGAGACAGAGAGACAGAGAGAGACAGAGAGACAGAGAGAGACAGAGAGAGACAGACAAACACACAGAGACAGAGACACAGAGAGCTAGTTCTCTCAATAGTGGAACAGGTGTTCGTGGCAAACATAAACCCTTTAGTCTATTTTTTCCTCCCAAGAAAAATACAGATGATTTATGACTATGGAAAATAAGATTCAGATTTTATACCCATCTTTTTCTCTTTCTACATTAAATATCAAAAAAGTGGAAATCTTTCCTGTAAATCCTAACATAATTTATTTTTTCTTTGTGGAGGATTAAATTCCTATTTACCATGCTATATGGGCATAAAATGGAAAGAACACAAGAAAGAAAGAAGAGAAATAGGAGGAGATACAAAACAACAAAACGAAGGACAAGATAAAGGAAATTAGAAAGGAAAAACCCTGGGTGGCTGGAGACCAGGAAAAGGAAGGAAACACAGGTTGGTGTAGTTAACCACTTACAGGTGCATAGCAGCTCTAAAGAGCACAGGGTTTATTTTCTCAATCTTCTGGACCATGTATCTCTGAAATCAGGTGTCTCTAGGTCTCTTTTCCAAAATTCTCACAAAACTTTGATCATTTGTCACTAATCTTTTTTGCTCTTTCAGCTTAATTAATTAATCGCCCTAATCGCCTTGATGCTCCCAAAAGATTCCCCTTGTACACTAATATTTTTCCCAAAATTACCCTTTACACAATGACAATGTGTGGAAGCTGAAAGTAGGTCATGCATTTCTCAATGTGATGTCCACTACTGATCAGTCCTGCAACATGCACATACAGGTAACATTATATATACTGAGTGTTTGTGTTTATGTATTTAGGAACACACAGACACACACACACACATACGCACACATATACACACATGGGAGGGGTAAATATTGTATATATAATCTCAAAAAGAAAACAAATTAAAAACAGAAAGGTTCATCAGTCATTTTCAAAGGGTCACATGTATAATCTTATTTCAATTATGAAGAAAAACTATGAGACAAGTATTTAATCCATGTGATTAGAGATTTTCCTAAAGATGTGCATTTATATCATGTTCGTGGTTCTATATTTAATTTCTGAAAACATATTTTTGTCTTACTTGTTTTAAATGCATTTCTGGAATTGGATGATATGATCCCTTTTCTAAATCCCAACTTAAAAAAATATCACGAAAGCTCATTTGGCTGTTTATCATTACCTTTGCTTTTTCATCCATGTCTCTTGTCTAATGAGTAAGGTAGGGAGAAGTCTTTGGACGACATTGCAGTTTAGGTATGCTTTACACTATTTGGCAGGAGCTTACAATCTGAATTATTATGATGCTCATTCATTAACTTCCTGTCATTATTTGATATATTAATGTAGGTCAACGACAAAACAGCGCTTAATAGTACTGATAGCTCGTCGGAACACAGAGACAGGAGAATGTGTCAAACAGACCTTTCACTGTAAATTAAGGAACGCTTGATGTATGTCAAAACAGCTCTCGAATTAGACCCTCAGGTCTCTTATTCTCAGCCCTTAATTAAAATGGAGTTTTCATCTGCATAATAGCATTCCTGGCTTCTGTCATTTTTTTAAGTATTTATTTATTTTTGTTACTAAAGCTTCAATGTGGTGAACACTGTTTTTATCATAGTTTAAACTTTTTTCTTCCTTGTTTTTTGTTTGTTTTTGGTTTTTAATATATTTGACCCTTCTTGAGACATATTACAAAATCAAAAATATTTTGTAAAGACAGGATACTCACATGTTATTTTTTAAATATTAATTTTTGTTACAAATAATAAATAAGCCTATTGTTTTCTTAGCTTTCTTGATTACACGTTTGCTAGTCATTCACTAATCATTCACTAATAATTACTTTGTTTAGAAATGGTTAATAACATTAAATAAGTTACAAGTATTTACCTTAAGGAGTTATTGTCCATGATTCTTTTTGGATATCCAAGCTTCAGTTGAAAAATTTAACAACATTTTTCATTCAGTCAATTATCACAAAAGACCACTTTAATTTAATGACAGATTTTTATTTAATTTTTTAAAATTTTTATTTACTTATGTATTTAATATGTATGGGTACACTGTAGCTGTTTTCAGACACACCAGAAGAGGGCATCAGATCCCATTGCACATCATTGTAAGCCAGCATGTGGTTACTGGGAATTGAACTAAAGACCCATGAAATAGCAGCCAGTGCTCTTAAACTCTGAGCCATCTATGCAGTCTTGACAGATTTTTATCATTTTGTTATGCTTGTAATTTATGTACAGTTGGCATTGTGCTTTCAAATATTTTTCTAGCTTTTTAGATTCTTGTATAAAAATTTTTGTGATGAAAATTATCAAAATATATTGTGTGAAATTCTTAAGTTAATAAAATATTAAATTAGAAAAAGAAAATATAATGATCCTAACACTCAGTGGTACAAATATTTTTATACATAAACCTCATACAAGAAGAAGCCACATTTCCAACAAAAAACAAAACTTTGAAGTGCCATAAACCAGGAACTGTCATTAGCCCTAGATTTTGCTCTCGTGTGATTGTCAGACCAGTATGGTTTAGAAGAGACAATTATCCTAGTTTTATGAATAAGGAAAGAAAGAATACCCAAGAGTATCTCTTAGCATTTCCTACTTAAATATCAAGACAGTAATCTAGCTACATTGAACTATTTAACTCTTGTTGGAGGCTTTTTAATAAAAGAAAGATACCTATATAAATAATTTAAATTCATAAGGTTTTTTATTGACAATTTAGCAGAAGAAAAAGTTACTGTATTAGAAAGCTACTTGTTTTCATATATACATATCTCCATGTATAGATAAAGTAAGTTAGAAAGCAATAGGTTTAAAAGATCATGGTAGGAAAAATAATAGAATACACATGAAAGTGAAATGAGATAGAAAGGCTTAGGCAGGGCCAGGGGCAGGAAGGTGTAAGAAAAGGAGTGGTGGGAAAAGAAGAGTAGTAAATGGAAAACATAACAGAAAAGTATCAAATGTAGTAGAGAATAAGAAAATTACAAAGAAGAAACTAACTTCTTTTCCCCATGTTTAAATTTTCTTTAGCTTTAATTAGTGTTTGAATTAACCCAAGAAGTATACTGAATGCAAAATGACAATGACAATGTATGATAATGATGAACTGTAATGGGCATTGGAATTGAACAGAGGCATGGTTCAAACCATAATGAGTTTGATCATTCATTTTAATTCATTGAGTCCTGGGAGCATCTCACATCCCAGGTCTCTGGGACTTTCTAGAGGTACTTGCTAGAACCCCCAATGCAATGCATATTTTCATTCATTCTTTTGGCCCTCTGGGCTTCTCTCCTGTCTCCCTCCACACCTGATCAGGCGTCACTTTCACTCTCTCCTTCCCTGGTCCCTCCTCCTTCTGCCTCCCATGAATATTTTCTTCCCCCTTCTAAGTGGGATTGAATTATCAGTTTGCCTATTTTATGCCAAATTACAATCTTCATTTATCCTCTTTTATTCAGTGTTTTAACTTGAACTTTCTTTTTAACCACAGTGTCTGCTTTTATATCAGCATCTGTGATCCGTTTCAGTTTTCACTGTGAACTTTTTTCCTTATGCCCTACAAGTCAGTTCTTATATCAAAATCATGAAAATAAAAGCCTGAAAACATCAGCATTAACATTCTTCAGACAGGCATTTTAGACACACAGTTTGTTTTCATTCTTATTATTAGCAATAATTTGTAGAGTGTTCTCTATTTTTAAAAGAGATGTGTGTGCACAAAGTACAAACCACAAACCATAAGAAACTCAAGAAGAAGGAAGACCAAAGTGAGGATACTTAGTTCCTTCTTCAAAGGGGGAACAAAATACCTATGGAAGGAGTTGTAGAGGCTAAGTATGGAGCAGAGACTAAAGGAAGGACAATTCAGAAACTGCTCCACTTGGGAATCCTTCCCATATTCAATCAGCAAATCTAGACACTATTGTGGATATCAGCAAGTGCTGGATGACAGGAGCCTGATATAACTGTCTCCTGAGAGGCTCTGACAGCACCAGACTAATACAGAAGTAGAGGCTCACAGCCATCTATTGGACTGGGTACAAGGTCCCCAATGAAGGAGTTAGAGAAAGGACCCAAGGAGCTAAAGGGTTTGCAGCCCCTTAGGAGGAACAACAATATGAACTAACTAGTACCCTCAGAGCTCCTGGGAACTAAAACTCCAACCAAAGAGTACTAATGGGGGGAATCATGGCTCCAGCAGAATGCCTATAGCAGAGAATGGCCAAGCCGGTCATCAATGGGAGGAGAGGATCTTGGCCTGGTGAAGGTTCTATGCCCCAGTGTAGGGGAATGCCAGGACCAGTATGCAAGAGGGGGTGGGATGGTGAGCAGGGGGAGGGTGGAGGGAACAGGGGATTGTTTTAGTTTGGGGTTTTTTAAATTATTTTTTTATTTTATTTTATTTTTTATTTTTTGGAGGGGAACCTGGGAAAGGAGATATTGTAGATAAGAAAACATCTAATAAAAAAATTTTAAAAAAGAAATGTTTGTGTGAGTGTCTACGTGTGCATCTCTGTGTGTGTCTCTGTCTCTGTCTCTGTCTCTCTGCTCTGTGTCTGTCTGTCTGTCTGTCTGTCTGTCTGTCTGTCTCTCTCTCTCTCTCTCTCTCTGTGTGTGTGTGTGTGTGTGTGTGTGTGTGTGTGTATGTGTGTGTGTGTGTGTGTGTGTGTGTGTGTGACTGTTTGCCATATATGGACAGGTAACTTTAGAGGTTAGAAGAAGGTTTTGGATTCTTTGAAGAAGGAGTAACCCATTGCTGTGGGTTACCCAATCATCCAAAATGAGTGTTGGGAACTAAACTCTCAGGATTTCTGGAATATAGCAAGTGATATTAAGTGCTGACTTCTCTTTACAGCTCTATGGAGTTCTTTCTTTGTAAACATTTTTTTTGTCAGTTTGCATTCATAATAGAAAATTTATGGATTTTTCCATATTTTATTTTAAGTCATTAGATTGCTTAATTTCTAATATTTTGAGTTTAAACAATCTTCCAAATATAAAGACCCAGCTATGGTTATATCTATTTTTGTCTCATTACCTCTATTAATCATTTTGTTTAAAAGATTCTCATAGAACTCTCATGGAATACCCCATCTTTACATAAATTCTATATGTACACAAATGTTAATATATTCATGAATAACACTGTTTTCCAACTCTTTTCCACAGTTACACTGAACCTTAGTTATCATACCATAAAAGTAGAGATAAAGTATAATCACTAATTAGTTTTACAGATAGTTCTATAACTCTTCTGGACAATTTGAACAAAATTATACTCACCCTAGTTAGGGAACCAAGAACAGAACAAAGTAGTATTCCACCAAATGATCCATATTGAAAAATTAATGAGTTTATTGGGATTAAATTACAGGAGCTTATTTGACTGGAAGTTAGCAACATCACTGAAAAGCTCACTTCTCTGCATAAGTTTTCAAGAAAACTGTAACTCGACATCTTGCAACATACTTCATAGGCCAGAGTCTTCTCTTTGGAAGAGGTGTTACTTCTTGAGAAGAATCTTGTAAGCTTTAGGAACTTCCTGAGACATAACTGTTTACTTAGTCTTAAGGAGCCTCTCTTCTTGATAATTAAAATGTAATTGCTTTACAACACAGAGAAATAGACATATAAAAGTCAAGTTTTTTTGCATAGTGTCACAGTTGATGTCAGTGAGAGTTTAAAACAAGGCATATGTGTTTATATTCTTGATTCATACCCATAGTGCTGCCTTAACCTGTTTACAGTCCACATCTTTCTTCAGGCTATACTTTTGAAAGTTAAACAAGGCAAGTGTTTTGTCTACCAATATATTTGGGTATATTGATATAGATTTGTGTATATGCTGATATTTCCAGTTCAATCTTTCATGCGTATAAAATGACTACATTTGTCATATAGATTTGTGTATATGCTGATATTTCCAGTTCAACCTTTCATGAGTATAAAATGGCCGCATTTATCAATACATCTTTCTGAAATTTGTCTCTTCAGATCAATTTCCTTAGAGATGCACTCAAAACTGTGTGCATTTAATAACTAAATTTACATTAGCAAACCTACTTCCTGAAGAGCCAACCCATTCCACCCATCCAAAATGGATATGTAAATTTTTATCATCATTATCTCAAAATTAGTATTAATTACTAATTACTAAATGAATAGAATACCAATAATGAGATTTGTTTGTTGTATAAGGGAGGAGTGTAACGGAGAAAACGATGCCTTGGCAAGTCACTACAGTATCTCGTAGTGTTCATAAAGTCACATGGAAATTAAAACGTGTTTCTCAGAGTTTGGGAGAGAACTAGAGATCATCAGAACAAGCTCTTAGAGGTTTTGAATTCGGAGTCCTTGAAAGCATCATTCCACTAACATCTACCTCAATCTTGGTCTGCAGTAATTGTGCTTCTCATTAACTAGACTGTAGTTGTGTATCCTGATGGGGCTGCTGCTTATGTTCTGAAGTCTAGTCCCATTGACCCAACTTGCTGAAGAACGTGCCCTCTTTTGAACTAGACACAGAAAATGTAAGCAATTTCTCAATGGAAAGAGGTTTTGGAGATATTAGCAGGCTAGATTCTGCTATTTCTGTGTGCTGTTGCCACTCTTGGAAAAAGCAAATTGAAGTTTTCATTTTTGGCACATTTTGTAATAAATCTCATTTGTGTTTTGTTGAGATTGGCTGGGAGCAAGAATGGTTCTCTCTAAGTACTAAATTTGTGATTAGAGTTGGGAAATAATGGGAGGACAATAATTTTTATTATTATATGCTGAGACTTTATAGTTATTTCAAAAGAGGCAGAAAAACTTTAACTTTTAGCGAAGTATAAATATCTTGTCATACCTTTCAGCCAAGAAAAAAATGATGTTATGCCTCAGATACCCTATCTCTTACTGCAATGGTAGTAATTCTAAAGATTTGATTCTAAAGATGGTGCATGGACTAAATAATATATGGCTTCTGATATTTTGCCTCCTTTGAAACTTGAGGAGGAGATCCCTTAAACTCTTATGGAATGCTTTGTGTTCTAGGTCTTCATACTGTCTCACAACAATCCTTTCCCTTCACTGTGCCTACGTAAAGAATGGTGTCCAATACTAACAGGATAGCTACTTTGTGTTCACCTTAAATTTAAAACAAACTTTGATTTTTTGTGTGACAGACTTTCCAAACTATTGGAGTAATTATATTTGTTTTAGACTTATATTAGATGGTGTATATGTCTGTACTTACGTTTCTGTGTATGGATCTGTATATGAGTGTGGGCCATTGGATCCCCTGTGAACTGAAATAAGAGGTGCTTATAAGCTGCCTGACGTGAGTCTTGGGAACCAAACTTCAGTCCTCTGGAAAGAGCAATAAGTGCTCTTAACAACTAAGCCATATGCCAGCCTCTTTTTTTTTTTCCATTTAAAATGTACTATAGCCATGAGCTAGACACAAATCAGGATGTTCAAGAGGATCTCATATAAAATCACAACCCACATATAAATATCAAGTTTCTAAGGACAGGTAGCTTTGATGCTCCTCATACTTGTTTTGGTTTTGGATTTCTCTGCCGAGCACACTCAATTCCTTCTGAATATTTGATCAACAACATGTGTGATGTAATCTTCAATAGGGTATAAAAATTTAAATATTATTTCCCTTAGAAATGCTGAGATGAATGTTGAAGGCTTAGAAAGAGCATCTTCATAGATATAGCCAGGCCTGCCTATGATGGACTTTTATTGGCCACATTTCTTCTCGAACTCACATGTCAAACAAGTTAATACTTGGCAAGTGTTAAGCATGACATGAATACAGGAGACTTATTGTCATTTATATGTGTATGTCTCTTTTATGAAACATACAAATGAGTTTGTGGCGTGGCTTTAGATATTAATAGGTGGCACTTATGAATAAAAAATGAAACATATTTCAAAAGAAATAGCGGGAAAATATGGAAACCACAGAATATATATTGTTAAAATTTGGAAAGCTTTGATTTAAGAGGACATGTGTATGTGACTTTATGGAAGATAAGTCTTTTGTTATATTTTGCATTTAATTTTTGATGTTGTATTAAAGGAAAGTAATCCTGCTCTTAATGTTTAACAATATTTCATAAAACGCATCTTTTTAGCATTAAAATTATTAATAGAGAGCACTATTTTGATTTGATGGTAATCTTTTATGGAATATAGCTTATAAATGAATACCTAGCTTTAAACTTGTAAAAATATCAAATTAAAAAAATGTACATGCTACTGGCTTCCAGCTAAAATGAAACCAGTAATTTTATGGTTAAATTTATTGTTTACCTTTGAGCTCTGGGATCTCTTGGGTGATTCAACTTATTAATAACAATGTTGAAGAGATTAATACAAAATATTCAAAATCTGACAGGGTCAAAGTTTTTCATCACAGCCATGAGGTTAGAACAATCTTTTGATAAAATTGGGTGTGATCAATAGAGTCTTACTTCTTTTCTTTTATCATTTATTAAATTAGAAACTTTAGAATATTTTTTCTTTCTAATGAACAGGAATACAGTATTAACTATATTTGGATGGCGAATTAAAGCTCATAGAGAAAAGGGAGGAGCTCACATTGATTCTTAAAACTGTTTAAGTCCAAGCAACAAGTTAAAGAAAAAAAGAAAGTGAACTAAAGACAGATTTAAACCAATGTCTGTATTATTTATATATCAGAACATTGCCTTGTGGAGATTACTGAAGTGAAGATAACAGCAGATGTTAGCCACTTTTTTGAGATAATTATTAAAAGCCATCACTGTATATATAAATTGAAGTCTGTCTTTGTGTATCTTTGGATATTTGTCTGTTTTCACTGCTGCAGGGCATATTGCATGGGAAAATATCACTTACTTTGTTTTGAAGTATTATATGGATATGGTGTTCCAAAAGGTCCTTGCAGAGGAAGTAGAATTGGGTCAACAAAGACTGAGAAACTAGAAAAAGAACATAGTGGCTGAAAGAAGGGCAATTCATAGACTGCCCCACCTGGAATCCTTCCCATATACAATTACCATGCCCAGACACTATTGTGGAGGCCAACAAGTGCTGGCTGACAGGAGCCTAATATAGCTGTCTCCTGAGAGGCTCTGCCAGTGCCCGACTAATACAGAAGTAGAGGCTCACAACCATGCATTGGACTGAGCACAGGATCCTCAATGAAGGAGCTAGAAAAAGGACCCAAGGAGCTGAAGGGGCTTGCAGCCCCATAGGAAGAACAACAATATGGACTAACCAGTACTCCCAGAGCTCCCAGGTACTAAACCACCAACCAAAGAGTATACATGGTGGGACTCATGGCTCTAGCTGCATATGTATCAGAAGATGGCCTAGCCAGTCATCAATGGGAAGAGAAGCCCTTGGTCCTGTGAAGGTTCTATGTCCCAGTGTAGGGGAATGCCAGGACCAGGAAGTGGGAGGGGGAGGGAATAAGGGTTTTTTCTGAGGGGAAACAGGGAAAGGGTATATCATTTGAAATGTAAATAAAATATCTAATAAAAAAGTATCAAAAAAAGGAACATAGTAGCAACAAAGACAAAACACAAAGAAAAATCGCTAGTGAAGTAGGATGCTTTACTCTGACTACAAATACTAACAGGACAGAAGGCCAACTGCAGAGAGCAGGATAGTCAGGCATGCGCGTAGCCTCCCTACAAATGTCCACTGTAATTTCTTATTATCAAAAAAGTAAAACAAAAGTAGACTTATTGATGAGAAGATATATGTTGTTTTGCTTGTTTGTTTGTTTATTTTTTTAACATTGGTAAGATGTATTCTTTTTATATACTGTGGAGATGAATCCTGATTGCCTGTTCTTTTATAGAAGTGATTACAAAGCTATGAGAAATATTGTGTATGGTAAGCAGTGGGTGAATGCTGAACATGTTCAAGAATAAAAGGAAAAGAAAGAAAGAGAGAAGAAAGAAAGAAAGAAAGAAAGAAAGAAAGGAAGGAAAGAAGGAAGATAGAAAGGAAAAGATATAAAAGGAAGGAAGGAAAAGATAAGAAAAAGAAAGAAAGAAAGACAGACAGACAATAGATATTTAGGGAACATTATTTTAAGAGAAGAGTAGAGGTTTCTATGAACTGCTATGTTGTCAAACAATTACCATATTGTAAGTGGTGACATGTGTATTTTTTAGTTTTACTCCTAAAGTGATGGTGAGATTCTGTTGCACTATTTAATGTTGCTCCTTGTTTGTTAGTATGTATTGATAGCACTCAGTGGCTGTCTTACTTTATGCTGTCATCATGACTTACCCTACTGAGAGGTTTATTTTCTTTGCTCAGTCAGACCTCATATCATTCATCTTTTGATTTTCCTTCTCTGCAGCCACTCAAAATTCACTAGCACATCTAAACTCTCAGGGGTGATGACTGTTTGTCACCTCTCGTCTTAAATGACAACCCTGTCAAAAATGTGCTCTAGCTTCCCTTTGCATAACTTCTGAAGCACGTATTTCCCTTGATTCCTTTCCACTTCCTGGACTTCGTAAATCTTACCTTTTTGCTTATCTTTTTTCCTTGCTGTACTATATGCTTAAGAGTTTCCATTGCTGTTGTTTGATTACTAACCTGTTAATTCTACACACTCCATGGTCTGCTGTGGAGATTTCATTTATTTGATTATTAAAAGGTCTAAGTCTTCATGACCACTGCCAACTACCCAGTCATTAAACTGCTCATCAGTATCACCCAAGACTAAGCTCTTTATTTCTCCTTAATTTTTTAATATTCTCCATCTCTTTATCAGCGTTTATGATAAATGAATTATGTATTGTCACAAGTCTGAGGGCAATTGAGTGTCAAGGAGTTTAGGAATCAGTAGATAGGACCTTTAGCATGTTTAAAAGCCAAGCTAGAATACAGGTGTGAAAAGAGGAGTGGGCAAAGCATTCACACAGTATTGAAAATGAAAAGGAGAGCAGAGAGGAAGAACAGAAGCTACTGTGTCCAGAAGTATTGTGCACACATGCTACATTGGGAGGGGCAGAATAAAGAGATCAACTGTCAGTAATGCTGTTAGGCTAAGTGTAAAATAATGTAGAAAATGAAATTCAATTTAGAAAAGACTATAATAGCTTAAATTAATCGTAAAATGGAAGGAAATTCTGAATATGTTTGTATTTGATTTTTATGAGCAAAAGTGAATGACAGGAGGGAGAATGGTATAAAGAATGTGCTAATTCTATCTCCTCTAGTCATGTGAGCAATTTTCTCTTCTCTCCTCTGTCCCCTCTGTTTGCCTTCCAAAATTTCCTCCTCTCTTTCCCCCCTCCTCTAACTCCCCTCGACTCTCTTCTACAGTGTGTGTGGAGTGATTATGCATACTGACTTATTGACCCATTGCAGTTAATAAGACAAGGGAACCTGCCCATCCTATCTCCAGACTATGTTTCATGGAAACATTTTTCTGTCATCACAGGATTCTAAGTTGAGGTGCTCTGGTGGTAAGCCAACATTCTAGTGGCAATCTGAACAGGACAGAGCAACTTCATGAGGAATTGAAGTTATCCACTCAAGTATACAGCTCTCATTTAGGGTTCTTAGAGGAGTGATAACTAATACCGAAATGATTGCTGTATTATAAAAGCATGAACTCCAGGAAGTGAGCTTTTTAGATGAAAAGGCTTAACGTTTAAAACATGTCTCATCAAATTCTTCACTCTAACAAACTGTAGTGACTTCAGTAGAGGGCCACTCATTTCAGGCTTCTTCTCTCAGACGGTTATATGTACTCTTAGGTGATTATGACAGTGCTTTCTATTAAGTTGTTTTCTCAGTGTGGTACATAAGATGGAATTTTATGCAGCTGTAAAGAAAAATGACATTATGATGATTCAGGAAAGTAGATGGAACTAGAAGAAAAACCCTATGACCTTGACTCATATTAATATATATTATATATTCATATCCTTCTCCCTCCCACTCCCAAATCTCGCTCTATTTCTGTTGTTAACTGGAAACCCACTATATATTCCAATTCTGAGATTCGTCTACCTGTGCATTTGCAGTACTGAATAAAGTGGATGTGCACCAGTAGACTTAGTCCACATGTTGTCTTTCATATGTGGATCCCAGGTTTAATGTTTATAAGCAGGCACAAAAGTGTGTGTATTTGTGGCTGCAGGTGACAAGCTACAAAGGAGGTCATGAGGAGAATGAGTGGTTTGAGGAAGGTGGAAAGAAAGCAAGGCAATAAGAAACATTTGACCTGAAAACTGGAAGCAGGATGCTGGAAGTGAAGGGGTATGAGCCAGGACCAGGGTGGAGTGAAAAGGGGATGGAGAAAGAGACACAACAAAGCAAAAGTTGTTTAAAATGTTATAATGAAACTTAATACTTCATTTGTTATTTTAAATGAATTAGTCAATTGAAAGAATGATAGTAGCTTTTAACTGAATTATTCATTCTGGGAGATGTATGTTGTCAGTATCCTTCCATCTAATTTACTGCACCTTTTTATTTTACAGGATATTGATCTCTGGAATGAATTAGCATTTTGACACCATATTCTCATTCTGAGTAAATAAATGAATTTTCTCTTAGCAAGGCAAGGCAAACCTCAGTGCCTTCTTGACCATTCCCTTTCACCTTCACACTGCTACAATCGAGACCTACTTCATCAAGATATTGAGCCATCTTTATTTCCCACATCCATCCCAGGCATTGAAAAGCATCATTCTTGTGCCTACACATAGATTACTAAGTTGTGAGATTCAGATTCAAGTCAAAATTTAGGGTAAATTACTCTTCAGTGCATGAGACACATGGTCGTATGTTTTTTTCCTGGAGCACTGTTACACTCAATTATAAGCATATCTTTAAACACACTATGCTTTTCATCAGGAACCTCTCTCTCCCTGCTTGTATTTTCACAGCATCTTTCCAAACTCAGGTCAAAGGTCACTGAATCCATGTAGTCTGGTGCACTCCTCTGGACAGTTTTCACTCTTCTTAGCTTTATTCCAATGTAGCTCTTAAATTTTTCCTGTGGTACACTAACTCTTCTGCTTAATTATGTCTGTTTTTCCAGTCTGCATCTCCTGTAGGCTTCAATCTCTTTGAAGACATAGCTTTGTGTATGCATTAGTATATTTCATATAAACACTAATTTCCTGTATCGCCTCGTCCTGCTATATCATTTTATGCTGCATGTGACATAGAGGATAAATGTTCTTCTGGTTATTGCTATTGGGAAATATTCTCTGTTCTTTTTTTCAACTGAATGAATATAAGTTGGTTTTAACTTTCAAAACTGTACCTTAACAAGATAAAAAAAAAAGTCCCTGTTTGCCCTTTTAGTCTGACCTATAGTATACAAAAGCAACTTACTCTAATTGATGTACCTAGTATGATTAGTGTTTAGAAAGCAATGAGATTTAGTTTACTTTAAGAAAATATTGATGAATCCAAGTCTCATGCAATATTTTAAACTAATTGTTAAGTCTATAGGGCAAAGGAACTCATAACCTTTGCCCCAATTTCAAGAAGATGAATTGAGCCTTTTTCCAACAAAACAGAGGACAAACCCATGGTGTTCTTTTTTCTTTTAATGTTAAGTAGTAAATTTCATTTGATGCAAATAAATCCAGTACCCTGATAGTGGGTATTTTATTAAAAGGCAAAACTGATGTTTTTGTATTTTAGTAAATGTTTACTAAATAACAGATAATATTAAAAACTATGATCTGAATTAGGTGATATGTAGCTGATGTTAAATGTGACATTTCCCTAGCATTAAATTACTTAATCAATTTTTTAGGTGTGTGGGTGTGTTTGTGTGTGTGTGTGTGTGTGTGTGTGTGTGTGTGTGTGTGTGTGTGTATGTGTATATGTGTGTGTATGCGTAGTAGGTTGTGGTGTTTGGAGCTATTTTACATACATCCAGGTATCTGCAGAGGCCAGAAAAGGACATTGAGTCCCATAGAGCTGAAGTTATATATGATTGTGAGCTCAATATTGGGAACCAAATCTCGGGTCCTCTCAAAGATAGCAAGTGTTCTTAATTTGAAGCTATTTCTCTAGTCAACAAAATAACTAAAATTAAGTTACACTCTTAAGAAAAGAGAACAAATCAAAAGACATGTCTTCAGGGAAAAAGAGGAAAATTATTGTGCTTGGTAACCCAAGATCTCATGATGAACATGGGTACAGACAGCCATGAAGAATACGAGATAGAAGACCATCGTAAACAAGCATGGTTCAAATGTCACTGCTCCTTACTCAATTACTGACAGGGAAGAGTTACTGAAAGACAGCATCTTCACAGTTGTTGCCTGGCGCTTGAAAGGGTTGGGAGACAGGATACTGAACTGGGAGGGTGTTTTCCTTATCCATATTGAGAAGTCACACCACTGATGTTAGTCTAGTTAAGGTGCTTTACTTCTTACACAGTTTCACAGTACTTTGCTACTCTATGTCTATTTTGGGAGTTACTAAGAATCGCAAATGTAGAGATTCCAGAGCTAGCTTCCATAGACAGTGAATCAAAAGGAACAAGGAACCAGTGGTTTTTGTTTGTATTTCGTTTGTTTGCTTGCTTCCTTCCTTCCTTCCTTTATCTCACTTGTGCTACAAAGAGCAAATGGGCTATGCCAGGCACCTGATGACCTCAAGTTTTTCTTTTTTGAATTAGGAAATAAGAGAGTTGACTTGAGTGAGTTCTAAAGCCCTTTCAGCTATGCTTTCTCTGGTAAACTAATACATTCATACAAAGTATTCACCATAGCATTGAGCATCTTAAACACTAACAATGGATTTAAGGGTTACCAGGAACATAAGCTAAAATCTAAATTTTGTAGACTATCACAGCTTTCACAGACTAGGTTGTGGGTTCATGCTGACAGTAAAGAAAGAGCTACCTTTTCCAAGAATGTGTTAAAATATAGAAGAGAATAGTAGAAAATTAACCCTTATAAATGTCAAAATATGCCTACTGTATAATTTAAATTGTTTAAATAAAGTTGCTTCTTTGCATAGTGAAGCATTTGAAAGATATATCTTAAAAATAACAATACTAGGTATTGATTTGAAATCTAAACAAAACATAACAAGTACAAATTAGTCTAGAGAGAATGTCATGTAACTGTGTAATTAGATGTATTACTAAATGTGAACTATCATTTATAAGACTAAATTTAGCATAGGTATTTAAGGAAAAATATCTGTATTTTATATTTAAATCTTTTCTATTTTGTTTTGTAAGCATTTATTGTCATCAGAGTGTTAACTTTTAGAATACATGTAATAATTACACAAGACAGATGCCTTAAAATTAGTACCACATCAGGATTAATTGTCTAAATTGAATTCTAAATGTGATTGCTGTCTGCAGCGATTTGGGGAAGCACTGCACGAGACACCAGAGCACCCAGAATATTATAAGAGTGTCTTCTGTCACAAGACCGCAGACATTGTTTCTGGCTCGACAGAGTTCAAAGCAATGGTACAAATTTTGAAATAAGTAATTCAGTATCCCAAACTAAACATTTAATGCATTTAAGTTTTATTGATTTTGAACAAATAACAATGGTGTAAAATGTTTGCTTATATTTTGGTGTTATTTTTTAATTAAAATAAACTTGTATCAATTATTCTTTTCCTTTTCCTCCTTCCAACCCCTATCATGACTCCAAATCCCTCTTCAATTGATAGCCTCCTTCTTTTGTGATCACTATTTTTACACAGACACACACACAGAAAGACAGAGAGGGAGACAGACAGACAGACAGACAGACAGACAGAGACAGAGACATAGAGAGACAGAGACAGAGAGAATGATATGTTCACTTATCACCACCACCCATGAGGCTCATGTTGATGTTGTTTCTGTCTTGACCATTTGTCTTCGATAACTAATTAGTGAGATCTCCAGGAGAGGCGAATTCTCCATCTCCTAGCTGTCACTAGCGGTGAACATATTCCTATTCCTCCTTCTATGTTAGCATGCCCACTGATAATATTACTGTTCAAGTCATGTTTTGTTATTTTGTAAACATTTTTATTTGATGTATATGGACATTTTGCATGTGTGTGGATCTGTGCACTGCTTGATTGCCTAGATCTTGCAGAGGCTAAAAGAGGATGTCACATACTCTGGAGTGGCAAATGATTGCGAGCTGTTATGTGGGTATTTAGAAATGAACCCAGATCTTCTGTAAGAGCAGCCAGTACTCCAAAAAGTTGAGCCATCCCTCCAATCCCATTGTTTGGTTATTTTAAAAGGTAAAATTCTACTTATATTTATAAGACCTACAGATATATTTCTCATAGTATGGACTGGGTAGTAGTACCATTACACTTACATGAACAGATGGTAAAAATGCAAAGTCCCAGGGTTTTCTACAGAATGTTAGGTTATTCTGTGTATCTAGGAAATATATTCATAGCAAGCACTGTGGGCAAAATTACTACCCACAAGGAGTGTTGCAACTATTCTTCTCAAAATGGCTTTCATTCCCAGTCTGCCTTGTAGCGTCTCATGATACATATTGGAGAGCAGCTAGATTTTTAAAAAATAAATATCAGGTTTGTCTGCAAAGAATACAAACATCTATTGCTTTTTGATTTTTTTGTTTATGTTTTGGTTCTTTTTTTAAATTTTATCTTTGCACCAAATGTGTGTATTTATCTCTATTTCCACTAAAATTTAGAAAGATTAAAAAAAAAGTATGCCCTTTAGTTTATTCATCTCTGTGAGTGTTCTTTGAATCTAAGTGGTATATGTCAAAACAGTACATGTTAGAAATGGTTTTCCCTTTGAAAGATGAATTTTTCAGAAAAGATTTTTTCATAAATTGATTGTAGTCCTTTTCTTCTTCATAGAATCACCAAGATCATTTTCAAGAAATGTATGAGTTGTGATGTTTTATTATCAATTTTTTTTTAAATTCAAGCATTCTAGCATTCTTTTTTGGGAAATTGATAGCTTCTGCTAAGGGTACTGCTGTTCAGAACGGAGATTCTTGTCAGGGTCGCCTGTGATTGCTGCCCTCTACATATGCAGGCAATCTTCTTCTCATGTTTCCTTCAGTTAAGATAATTTTCTCTTTCACCTCCAAGTATATTATACTCAAAACCGTGGTGTCCAAAAATAGTGATGGCCTCCACTCTGATGTTCCTAGCTGTCAGTTTGTATTTGATTGTAGACATGTATGATTAGCTAAGTATTTCTCATCACTCGAAGTGTTTCTGCTTGTGATAGGTAATATAATAAGAACTAGTCATATTTACTAAGATCTTATGCACTGATGCGAGATAGAGTAGGGATTTAGATAGCTCTGTAAGTGTTAAATTATTCTTGGATTAAATTTCTAATGTAAAACATCGATAATTTGATTCCATATTCTGTGCTTTCATTCAGAGACAGTGTTTTCTTGTACTGATGCACTAGATGCTGCAAATAGATCTGACATTCTATCCCTGTACATGAACCTCGCTTAGGTCCTCACTTGCCCCACGAGACTTTAAAATGAGTTGACTAATGCCTATGTCTTTAGTTCAAATCCCTTGTCCTCTTCCAATTGTCTTCTGCCTTCTATACTTCATATTCCAGGTGTATCACTACTTACCTTTACCAAGTTTTAGTTTCAGAAACAAAGAGACCTTCCTGCATTTTAACAATCAGCTTAATCTTGTGGCCCATAATGACACAGTTGTGAGAGACATCAATTTTCTCCCCCTTCTGGGTTCCCTTTTACCATTTTCAGAAGGTTGTAGTGACTATTAAATAAGGTAGCAGCAATGTTTGCCAAGAAAATATTGAATCACTTGAGCAAGTACAAAGTGTTGGGTCTGGCTATGGTGGAGCCTTCAAATCAGGATGGAGCATGCGGAGAAGATTTACTTAGGTTTTCATGTGCCTTGTCTCTTCCTCACTACACAGCTCCCCCGACAGTTCGGATTGTGCACTCAGGATTGGCCTGTAATATCGAGGAGGAGCGCTACTCAGAAAGGGTTTATACCATCCGGGAAGGAGAAACTCTAGAATTGACCTGTCTGGTTACTGGACATCCACGCCCACAGGTGAGTCCCGAGCTACGTGCGACACTGGAGAAGACTGACTTCTCTTACAAGTTAAATTTTCATTTTACAAAAGTAAATAAATAAATAAATTAGAATCTCTCTCTCCTCTCTCTCTCTCTCTCTCTCTCTCTCTCTCTCTCTGTCTGTCTGTCTCTCTCTCTGCCCTTATTTTTATTTGCAACTTCAATATAAATAAAGAATGAAAACAAACAAACAAAAAAACAAAAACAAAGAGAATCAAAGATAAGGGTAATAATTTCTAAAAATTGATCAAGATTTTCAGTGCTTTAATAATATCCAATAAATTTAAAAAAAAATTCAGTGCTCAAGAAGAACGAAGAATCTTTTGATTTTATAGTGTGAGAAATTTAGAATACACTTCCAAGAAAGCTGTTAAAAAGACAACTACAGAAATAGCTCAGTAAGATAACAATTCATATGGCGATGAGTTTATTTTAGAATGTGGAAAACCTGACTTCAAGATGACATAATTGTACCTGAGGAGGCTTTGTTTTGAAGAATGTGATCCATAACATCACATGCACCTTTCTTATTCTTAGCCATGATACTCATACATGTTTTAAATAAATGTTTCCAGGAGTTGAATAATGTTGAATTTTCATACAAATCAGCTGCAACATCCTTAAGTGATTAACAATGACAGCATTTCCTAATCATTAGTATAATATTACTATATCATATATGACATATATGATATATTATAATCAATAATTATTTAAATAATTAAAATAGAAGTTTAAAAGGTATTAAAATAACAAATAACATACAAAAATAAAAATACAGGACCAAAAATTGTTCACAAATAAATGCAGTAATATACAAAAACTCAAGTGTTTTTACTCATAAATTCTAATTTTCATATACTTAATTTGACCACTTTAGAGCTCACACTGGTATTTAACTGTAGCAGGAAAAGTAAGTTGATTAAATAAAATCTTTATATCTATATCTATATTTATATATTCTAAGACAAAAATCTGGCTGACACAGCTACAGAAGATAATAAAGAACAAAACAGGAAGGGATTTTATGAATTTCCCTGTTCCCTTGTCATTTGCTTCTGTAACTCTTCACTCTAACTGATTAAGGAAATCTTAAATCCATCCTAATGAACAAATAAAAATAAGCATGATATGAAGAGGTATTGGATAGGTAGGTTGATTGACAGAGTGATAGATGATAGAGTATTGATTGATAGGTAGATAGACTCATAGAACCATAGTAATGATTGAAATATTAACCTATATTTTGTAAATTTAACCTTTTTGTCAAGTCTAAACATGTAAAGTAACTAAAATAATGTCTAATTTCTTTTTTTAAGATTTATTTATTATTATATGTAAGTACACGGTGGCTGTCTTCAGACAATCCAGAAGAGGGCGTCAGATCTCATTACAGATGGTTGTGAGCCACCATGTGGTTGCTGGGATTTGAACTCAGGACCTTCAGAAGAGCAGTCAGTGCTCTTAACCACTGGGCCATCTCTCCAGCCCCCTAATTTTTTATCAATAAAAGTTACAATGGTTGAAATTATGAATAACTATATTTGCTATTAACAGATTATGAGGTAAAGAAGAGAAGTTCTCTTAATAAAAGTAAATTTTATAAAATTGGCCTTCACATAATTAAACATGCTACAGTGATTAAAATAAAAACAGAAAAGAAGCTAAAATTGATAATTATAAAATTAGATATAAGAGAGTGATGTTTAAAGATTCAGGAAAAATTTTGAGTTCGGTGAAAATTTCATCAAATAATTCAAAACCACATTTATAATTAACTCACGTAGTAGACCAAGAAATTTTGATATTGTTAAAATCCAATGTTTTTAATTAAGAGACCTAATAAGATATCTAGAATCAAAATTTGGAATCAAAATAAGTTAAATTATCAGAATAGACAAGGAAGTTGGTGAGAGACACTTTCCAGAATAAGCTGGCCACTGGGACTCATTGTTACAACATTGGTTGCACCTGCACATATTTTGAATTGTAAACTTCTGTTTAAAATGGAGCTTTTGTTGGGTGCTGCCATCACTAGAGCTCTTAGAGTACTCTCTAACAGCTCTCATTCCCCTTTAACCTTAGAAGCATCTTAGTTTGGCAGAGAGACTTCTCTTTCAACATTCATACTTCAGAGTGCCATCTTGTTCTCTTGCTAATCTGAAATGTATTCTGGGCAAAAAGAATCAGGAAATTTTATTTTTATTCCCTAACCAGTGCCATCTGGAGGACTATTTAAATTTGTTCCCTTAGTTAAAAAAGTAAAACAACAACAAAACAACAAACAATAGTAACACAAACTACCGTGTTGTTATTATAATCTTTTAATTCATTCCTAGAAGTAACTGCTTGTATGTGTAGGCTCATCAGTTTGAGCTGATATTTCCTCTTTAAAATAGTAGACTGGTGCCTTCTTTGCCAGCAGGCTGTCTAGGGCAGGCTGACTGCACAGCTGGGGCTTGGCATTCTGGCCAAAGTCTAAAGGGCAGGCTATTGGCAGCTGCTCCTGAAGATGATTTTTCCTGGCTTATAGCAACTTGCTGAAGAGAATTACTTCTGTATCTAGTCTGGCACTGGGAATATGGAAATGCAGACCAGGGGTGTCTTATTCTCGTGTCCTTGTAGGTTGTAGCCTCCTATCTCTTTCGGTAACTTTTAGAATTATAAAGAAAGCCCATTTCCAAAAAATATTACATGCTCTTAAAAACTGTAACTTGGAGATCATTGTAAGTAGTCCAAGAATATATACAAAAGTAATCAAATAAGAAGGATTGATTCAAGTGGATTAGAAGGTAGCTCTATAACCAAAATACTTACATAATATCAGCTTTCCAGTTCTAACAGAGTAATGATGGGGAAATGCCCTAACCACTCTGCTTCTTATATCTCAGGATTTTGTTTATTTAAGAGAAATTGAGACTCAAATGTTTAGTTTTGAGTCAGATTTATATTATAAATGTGCATATATACATGTATTTGTATATAAGACATGTATTCACATATATAATGTGAATATGCATACTTTATATAATATTTGAGAAAACAGACTCTATTACAATTTAAAGCCTAGTCATGAGCATTTTTCTACACACTTTATGATTTCTATGTCATTATTTTTTAATATTGTCTATTTTCTTCTAAGTTTAATATGTATCTCTTTAAAGACTTTTGAGAATTTCACATAATAAGTAAATTCAACTGCTGAAAAATATATTATAAATTTTTCTCTGGGGTTTTAGTTTACATTTATATTTTAAAAGATAAATTCTTTTAACCTTATTTTATTTCAATTATATCAATTTCTAATACAATTTTACTTTTCAGAGGTCAAGAGTCTTTTACAGACATGGTGTGTTCAGTATGCCCTTGGCTGTGGTCAACCCTTTATTTCTTCTTTATAAATTAAAATATGAGCATTTCACCTTTAGATTGTGATCCCAATTTTTCCTTACTTTGTAAAATCATATGAGAAAAATTATATGACAGACTTCTCAAAGGATTTTCTATGTAGGATATCTTTCAGACTAAAAGGCAATTCTTGGAATCAGTTGACTATTTCTTACTAAAATTATAAAACATGCATATGAAAAGTAGAATACTGTATTTTGCATATGCATGCACACACACACATATCCACAGATACATACACACACATATACACACACACACAAACACACTGGGGAGAATTATGTTCTGTTACTCTACAAGAGACCTCAGATATTTTTTCATGACTTAGGAAATGCAATATAATTTATTATCTCATAAGCCACATATCTGTTTAGACTGGATCTGCCTTTTCTTTTATGTGAGAGAATTGCCAATACAAGTAATTTTTTATATTAATCTTTGGATGTGGTTGGCATGGTAATAAGTTAAAAGGTGCTCAGAAAGTAGTTTTCTCAAAGCCTGGATGCATGCTGCTTTCATTTGCCCTCCCGAAACATCAACTGGCTCTATTCAGAAGTGACTAATATCCTTATTAAGTTCATATTTATAAGGTTAAGAGTATTACACAGCTTTTAATGGTAGATATCATATCTTCAATAATTTTGTTTTCATTTATTTTATAGCATATGAAGACTTGTATTGAGTCAATTTTATATATTTAAAAGACTGCTGACACATTTTAGTTTAAATAAATTATCAACATTTTAAATTAATACGTCTATAGTTACAATGTTACTTTTGCCCTTTGGATGATCTAAGTGTATTATTAGCTCAGAATTTATAGTTGTTTATTCCTATGGACAGCATTTATGCTTAGAAGAACCAGCTAATATCTATACCTCTCTATCCCTATCCATATCTATTTCTATTTCTATCTTTATATCTATCATACATAGAAAGAAAGCAAGAGGGAGACATATATATGTATATATATATATATACATATATATATATATAATCTTTAAACTAAAATATATACTACATTTAGACTAGGTCTGTCTTCTATAATACATGTAATAGTCTATGAACTTTAAAAACTTTAGCTAATGTGAGTAGTCAAGGTACTTTATAAGACAATATATAGAGAGTGTATTTAGTTATAAGAAAAATTTAGGTTTTCAAATTCCATGTGATACAGCCGAACACCAGAAGTCCCCTAGAGTCACAGAACTAAAGTTAAGTATCTTTCTACTGTGAAGCCTCATGGAGTTTAGGATTCTCATTAACTGCCTTGGAATCATGAGTGAAGTTGGCTTCATTCTTCCAGTGCAGCTTGCTGCCATCAACTTCTTTCATTTTCATGTTGGCACAAAATAGAGCATTACTTAATAGCCTTGAAACACTAACTTTGAAAGGACAGCACATCCTGTAAAAATATGTAAGATATGAATTTTAATCTAAAAGTTAGAGTAGGTTTTTAAATCACAAATTTGTAATGAAGTTTACAACCCACAAATAAAGAGTTTTCTATCCCTTACAGAATAGCAACCCATCTTTCTAACTGAAGAGAAGTGCACAAATTTCTGTTTCAGGACTAAAAATTGGGCAAAATGATAAATATACTGTTAAAACAGAAGTCTAACTGTCATAATCAAATAAAACTTGTGAATCTGTGTATGTAATTCAGTGATTTATCCTTGTGTAGAATACAGAGCCCCAGGAAATATAGTGAATTTTAATTTTGATATTTATAATATAATTAAACCTTTCTTACCATCCCTTTCCTATTTTTAAACCCTTGCATTACCCTTCCTTATTTTCTTTCATATTTGTAGCTTCTTTTTATTAATTGTTTTCCCATACACACATTCTAAATACATATATACTTTCTGCTCAGTCTGCATATTACTTGTATTTATAGGTTTTCAGAGATGACCATTTGATATTGGGAAACCAGTTGGTATACTTGTCCATGGGGAAAACTATTTCTCCTAATCTCAGTGTTTCTTATTTGGCTGTAGATGTTTGGCTGGGGTTGAGGCCTTACAGTCTTTTTCCATCGAGTTTGGTGTGTCTATTATCATCATCTTTGTTCAGGTTTTGATGAAGCAGCTGTGTTGATGAGACTTTATGGATGCAGTTACTAAGGCTGTAGTTTTATCACAAACTCCCTGTTCCCTGGGCTCTTACAGTACTCGGCCCTTTTTTCCATAATGATCTCTGAACCTTAGGTGCTGGGGTTATGATAGATATCATATGTATGTATATATGCCTATATATCATACATGGATTGGGCTCCAGGATACTACACAGATTTATTAAAAAATGCCTAGAATGTGTAAATGTTAAGCAGATACCAATCATCTGTGGCTCAGTTGTAAATGCGAAATATTTTTTCTATAAACATAATTCAAGATTTTACCCTCATTATTAGATTTTTAAAATTGACACATTAGAATCTATAGATTATTTTTCTATTTGTCACATTTTCATTAGCCTTGAGCAGTATATACACTAGCAGCAAGTGAATATTGAGTTAGGTAGTAAATGAGTCCTCATTTTGATGGTATTGAGTAGGCCCCAAAAAAGTTAAGATGGAAAAGTTCTTCCAATGTTTTAGACAACATTAGTCACAGAATTTCTGGAACCTATTTGAATATGCTGTTATGATAGTTCTTTTGACATTTAGACATCACGATGACTTATCTTAAGTGATGCTGAGTGTCATGAGCAACCTCCACAGAGAACTAAAGCACTCAAATGGCTCAGAGAAGTAACAATGTTATCACTTACTTGTTTTATGAGCTTCTGTTAGAGAATTCACTAAGGTTTCTCACTATAGGAAATTCATTGGACAAAGGATACTGCCATCATCAAGAGGTTTAAAGGATGAGAGTCCTGTAAGAAAGTGACACTCTAGCAATACTGGGGTGGCATTGGGATCTCTGAGAACATCCAGGTGTTGGGCAGTATCACATTGCTATTATTTTTATAAATAAGTGGAAAGGTCAGTTTAAGAGCTAATTATATATGTGTTATTTATTATTTTAATTGAGACAGCATAACAGCAT
Organism: Mastomys coucha; assembly: GCF_008632895.1. Classification (NCBI taxonomy): domain Eukaryota; kingdom Metazoa; phylum Chordata; class Mammalia; order Rodentia; family Muridae; genus Mastomys; species Mastomys coucha. The sequence continues at coordinate 81,797,140 of NW_022196912.1, read as the reverse complement.
AAACCTACAAATTGTACTTTTCAGTTTTAGAGTCAGAAAAATACTTTTATTGACATATACAAAAATATACTACATAACTGGAGATTATTAATTAGTTGACATTTAACAATATGAATTTTTCATAGTTTGATTTATTTTTTAGTATTTTTAGAGCACTCAACATATTCTAAATATACTAGCCTGATTACCAATGGGGTGAATTTTTCTTATAAAATGATAAAGTAATTGACCTATTTTTATGATTAATTTTTTGTTCCAATATGTTTATATATATATATGTGTGTGTGTGTGTGTGTGTGTGTGTGTGTGTGTTTGTGTATGTGTGTGTAAAACTTAAGTAATTTTATCAAATTTGTTATGTTACAAATATTCATTTACACCTACCTCTCCCTGAAGAATATCTTAAAAGTGAATATAGTTAGGATATTCTTATATTCAAGTCATGCTCACTTATTAAGAAACTTGAATTGACAAGATTTTCTATATTTACTTAAGTGAAGTAATCATTAGAATGGCATTCAAATAAGGTAAGAATTTCAACCTCAACTTCATTTTATGTAAAACAGAAAATTGTATGCAGAGTGTTATAGAATATAACCTACAAAGCTGATTGTAAGCTAGTAAAATTTATTCTACATTAGGCTCATCACAGCCTTTTGGTAAAATGCTCTAGACGCTCCAGATAAATCAGTAAAGAATAAAAATTACCATAAAACATTAATCTAGTACATAAGAAAAGTGCTTATGAAATGGAGTGTTTCCTTGACTGATAAACAAGGAAGCAGGTATTAAAGAGCATCTCCAGAAATTCATTTTTAGTAATTGTTAATCTTTAAATTTCCTCTGCTGTTGAGATCTTAACAAAGGGGTAAAAATACCATTTATTTGCTCAATAGTTTTATCTTTTCTCATCAGCAGACATTGATTTCTAGCTTTTTCTGCCTCCTTGTGTTACATGAAGAAGCATTATCCTTTACAAGCCCACCTCTTCTTACTTACTTGCCTTTGGCACAAATCGTTAAATGATGCAGGACAGGATTGAGCAGAGCAAAGTCTTTGGTTAATTAGTACCTTTTCCTTTGGGCATCATAAAATTTGCATTTTTGTAAGAGATTAACTTTAAGTGTCTAGGGTTATGGCATAGTACAATCCATCTTGTTCATAGAACCAAAGCAAGAGACCACTTTGGATTACTATGTGATACATTCTAGAAGAACTGCAGCCCATTAAAGTTGTAATGTATGCCAAAAGCTGTTTTTTAGAAATATTGTAAAATATTTACTTGAGCTAATATGAAGGAGAAATGTAAACACATTTCAGGAGACCTATAAACCCTGCCAGCTGAAATCCATACTTCCATACTATATCTTGAGATATCTTCAGAAAGTCACACAAGTGAGGTGGCTTAAAAAAAACAACAGCCACAAAACAAAAACAACACCAAAAACAAAAACAAAAACAAATCTCATATAGTTTGGATGTGAGGATTCTAGATTTTGGGTGTCCATATGATATGTCTTGGGGAGGAGGCTGTGAGTAGTATTATCTTTTATCTTTTGCCATTGCCTAGATTCTGGTAATGACCATCAAACCTTAGTGTTCCTTGACTTCCATCTGAATCACTCCAATTTATTTTATCTTTATCACCACATATGTTGGGGAGGGTGTTGATACTGAGTTTTCATCTTCTTCTCAGACACTATTTGTATTGGATTATGGGATCTCCCCACTCCATTACCCTCATCTTAAATAACTGTGTGGGAAACATCTTACTTCCAAGCCTGAATAACAACCTGAGAGAAATTGTTTGAGAACTGATGAATGATATTTATCTGCAGATAATAAAAGCTCTGCAATGGGATCATTTGTTCAATAGTAACTTTTGGTGTGTTTGAGGGTGATCCTGCCAGGGCTACTTTCTGAAGGTGAATTGAACATTACATACACATTGATGATCCTTGTGGCGAAGGACATTGTCAGTTTAAGATCAAACAGACAATTGTTTGCCAACTGCATTTGAAACATCTATGTTTGTTTGTATTTTCTTACAGAGTATAGAGCCCTTTGTGCAGGATCATTGCTCTGCCTGATCTTTTGTGAAAACATAGACTTACATTATGAGTCCTTTCATAACTTTTCTGTCAGCCTTACTTTGTCTATTTCTTATTACAGTTTGATATAAGTGGCTTCATTTTGGTTCTAAGAATTTCTTAGAGTTAGGATTTTGCAGCACTTTGAGGGGTCCATTATGTAACCTGTACTGTACATAATGGTTCTTTTAAATAACTCCAGCACCAGAATTTTCTCAGTGGACAAATATGTCTGCCACTTAGCCTGATGGCCCAAGTTTGATCATCAGGTCCTACATGATGAGGGATATAAGGACATTCCACCAGTTATCCACAGACAGACAGACACACACACACATACACTCAACTTAATTAATTAATTAACTTCTATGGACTGAGCATTATAAGAGTTATTTGGATTTACTGTATCTAGGAGCTGCTGTTAGAATTATGTATATCTCTATAGGAATGTATTAAATGTTACTTTGGCAGTCTTGAAGATGTAATGCATCTTCCTATTGCATTACCCACAATGAACTTCAAGAACCTCAGGAAATAGAGCTCCATAACACATAGCTATTGAAGGTATCCAGTTAGAGAACATTCAGATGTTACATACTCCGTGTACCTTTGACAGAACATCCATTTTAAATACAATTCAATACTAAACATTAGTATCACAAGGATCTATGTCAAATTGACAAAGTACCAGGTATAAACTAGAAATCCACTGATAACATCAGACTAGAAATTCATAACTCTCTGCTTAAACAATAGAGAAGAAATGGAAGACAGGTTTTCATGCAGAAAGAGAAAAATCAATAGCTGAGAGTACAACAGAAAGTGCAGTTTCAGACACATTCAAATGCTTGTCAGCATCTAGTTAGGTTTTTTTCTTGCTAAGAAATGTTGGGGAGACAGAACCTTCTTGATCAGGTAACACAGAACCAAATTTTCTGGAGTTGAAGAATTTTCTGGATAGGTAGAGTAGGGGGGCAGTCAATGTTTACTCTATAAAGGATGAACTTCTTTCTTTAAGTCTTCTTCCTGGAGTTAGTAAATATGCTTGATTTTAAAACTGGAAAATCATATACTCTTTAGCTGATGTTTCTGGGACATCCCAGAATCCCAAATCCAGATATGTTTGATATGGTCATGAATCAACCCAAAAAATAACTTTTAATATGGTTTTGTATTTATATAGTCCACAATTCATATAACAACCGTTCACCTACTTGAAATCTTAATTCCTCCATATAATTACAACAAGCCATACTAGAAAACCAGTAGAATGAAGGCATGGATTTTAGCTGATGAAGAGTTTATAACTTTTCTGAATGTGTTTAGATTTCTACTGTATAATAGCTTAAATAAAAGAAGGTGACTGCCTAGCCTAACTTACCAGAAAACAAAAAGGCAAAATCAAAATGTCATGGGCCTATTTATTTCATTCTGAATGTCTTTCTGTGGATTCATAATGCATGCTTAATGTTCTCTGATGAAGTGAACATTTGCTCTTAGTCTGTAATGCCTACACTGTATTAATTCGAACTGAATATGTAAAGCAGAAACTATACTGATTTTGTTTTAAATTTTACAGTCCAGGGATTGGAGAGATGGCTCAGTGATAAAGATCACATGCTACTTTATGAACACCCATGCCAGGCAATTCACAACTATCTGTACCTCCACCTCAAGAGGAACTGATGCCAACTCTGACCTCTGAGGGTGCTGCATTCAATGTATAGGCACATGACACCAGACACAGAGACACACAGGACACACATACTCAAATATACACTTCACAAACACAATTAAAATAAAATTAAAAACTAAAATTAACAGTTTAAAACTAGTAAAATTTAAGATAGGAAATTATTTAATCTGAGGGTAGATTGAAGAAAAGTTCAATAGAATGTATTAGTATACCATCTGAGTCACTGCTAGGCCTCCCAGCTAGTGAATTGGCTACCACCTGCAAAAATAGCCTTGCTTTCTCACACAGCTCTTCACAAACCTACATTCTTCTTGCTCACAATTGCACCCTGGATTCTAAGACTGACAATTTTTAGGCTAATAAACCTGGTTTTATTGATTCAAATGAACAGATTAAGGATTGATTTGTTTTTTCCAAAATTCATAAAAGGTAATATGCCTGCAAACAAACCAAAAATCAGGTTTGGTATTCATGATGAGAAGTGCAAATGTAGATACAGTCTGAGAAGGCAAGGTGAAATAAAGGAAAATTATGATCAAAACACCGTTTCAAAACTTGGAATGGGAAATGGATTGGGCATGGCCCTTGCAAAGCAGGATTGTGCTTCTAGCAAGCCAGGTAAGAGGCCAAAAAACTGATATTGGGGAACAAGGCTTGATAGTAGGGGCACCTGAGGCTCTCTCGTCTGCCAAAGGATAGGAATCACAAGTCTGAATCCAAGAGGAATATCTCCCAATGATAGTTATAGAAACATGATTTCCTGGTTACAGGGTGGATTATTTCCTATTTTGCTCTACACATTCTTTTTTTTTTAGATATATTATTAGTAGTATATGTATTTGCATAATGGCTATATCTCAGAGGTGGGTTGATACTGATGCATCAATATTCTTTCTATATTAAACTGATTTTTTATCTCTCTTGTGAATTTTACTTGATGAAATAACTGTCCTTCCATAAGGAGAATTGTATTTCTTGTATGTATATGTTATTTATGATGTGTGCATCTGATTATAATCTATTAGAAAGACAGAACTCCAATATAGTTTTGATAATACCCTATTATCTTCTCTGTATCTCAAAAGAATTTGGACATGAATTTTTAAAATGTTTGATGGGATCAAAACCACACTCTGCAGGGGACAGAGACTAGACAGACAGCAAAATGTCAACCCTACATTACTCTCAAGTCCTCTGTGTTTTTAAATATTCAGTATTGCTTCTATTCTTTTTGTAGCATAATTTTTAACCTTGGCTACTGTGAATGACCTTACTTGATCGGTTCATATCTTATTATTTTTATTCATCATGGACATAGCTCATGGAACTTTCTGTAAAATATTTTTTTCATACTCGTCATTACTTGATATGATTGCAGAAAAAAAGAAACCTTTGATTAATTTAAATTATTAACCTTATTAATTATTAATTAACCTTATTAACCTTAGGAGATGCCATATTTGATTTTTAATCACTGTCTTATTTTCTCCTAATTCTACCAATATTGCAACACATAACAGAATTTCATTCTCTTTTATACTTTAATAATATTCACTTGTGCATACATATTTCATTTTCATTATCCACTCTTCTGTTCTGAACACCTCACTGATTCTACATCCTGAAGATTGTGAATAGTAATTGAACAAGCATGAGCATGAAGGCATTTCTCGAATGTAGTGACTTCATTGACTCTTAGAAGATAAGAACGTTTTATCATCTGACTCCTCTAGCTCCACATTTTCTAGGCACTTCCATGCCACTTTCCATAATTTCTATATTCATTTACGTTCCTATAAACAGTGCACAACAGTTCAGTGTAGGGTAGGCAAGGAGGTGGTAATGGATAAAGGCTGAAAAATGAATTTCAAAGTGCAGTTAGATAGGAGGTAAAATCCTATTGTGCTTTAGCCCTGTACAGTGCTTTATTTTGTAATAACTTATTAATTCATTAACTAGAAAACAGCAGTTTAAACATTTCCAAAATAGCAAGTGCTGATTATGTTGATTTTGCCCTTATAGAATATGAATATGTGTATATATATTATGTACATAATATATATGCATATCTATATGTACATATACATACACAATATACATGTAAATCCCATGGTATTAGTGCATACTTTTTTCTCTTTGGCTATTTTTTTGTATTTTGCAGTTCACATAGTTGCTGTTGAAATTTCTATTCAAAGAAAGAAAATGAGTGCTGGGAGGTTGCTCCATGCATAAAGTACTTGCCTCCCAAGTGTTCAGACTTAAGTTTAGACCCCCAGAATCCACATACAACCAGAAGCAGTAGCACAATACTAGAATGGCAGGACATCAGTCAAAACAGGTGAATGCCTGAACACTCAGAAGCCAGCTGGTCTGCAGTGTGAACACCTGACTCTCTGGCTTTCTGAAACAAGGTGGAAAGCAAGAACCTGGTTGTGTTCTAATTACTCCTGCCCACTAGAGTGCGCATGCACACACACAAACACAAAAGCATGCACACACAAAAGTTCATCAGACACATCTACATAATAATAAGAAAGTGATAGTCATGTAATGTGTATTTATAAAGTCACTGTTGGAGCATGGGGGATATGGTTCACTCTAGATATTGCAAAACAGACACAAGCAAATGCCCAATGAGCAAATTATTGCACTTTTAATTTATATTATATTAAAAACTAAGGCGAGGTGAGTCCTCAAACACTGTCAAAATAGCATCTGAGTTGCCTTGCCATCCCTTTTCAAATCCCATTGTTCTCAATTTTCCTTAAGAAAGAAGACTGGTTTAATTTTCATTCATTCTTTATTGATTTTCCCTACATATTAGGACCTTTCAATATCTTTTTTCTTTCTAATTCCAACATGCCTTTTTTCCAAAATTGTCACCTCGACCTGTATACCTAAAAATACTAGTTAATATATACCAAAGATTAATAGCCATAAGAAAAGTAATAAAACAAATAGTTCTTTATATGATTATTTCAACAAAACAATATTTCAAGTACTTTTAAATGTTAGAGATTTCACCTGCCTCTACATTGAATATTCAAAAGTATTTTACACTTAAAAAGTCATGCTGCTTTGTTTGATTCTCTCTCACTCCCATTCTCTATCATCTATCATCTATCTATCTATCTATCTATCTATCTATCTATCTATCTATCTATCTATCTATCATCTATCTATCTATCTATCTATCATCTATCTATCTATCTATCTATCTATCTATCATCTATCTTCTATCTATCATCTATCTATCATCTATCTATCTATCTATATCTATCTATCTATCTATCTATCTATCTATCTATCTATCTATCTATCTATTTATCTATCTGACTGTCTGTTTTTCTCCTGTGTGTGTGTATGTGTGTGTGTGTATGTGTGTGGGTGCACACATGTGGAGGTCAGAATATAATTTGTAGAGTGCACTCCCTGCTTTCAGTTTACTTGTGCTTTGAAGACTGAACTCACCTCGCCACAGCAGGCACCTTTATCCATTGAGTTATCATTCCAACCGATAAATATGCTGATTTGTATGGGCTAGAGTAGGCAAATTTCTGAAAACATTTGTCTTTCTCCTTTTCTTTCTATTCTTTCTTCTCTTTTTTCTTCTTTTTTCCCTTTCTTTCTTCCTCCATGTTTTCTTTATGTCTCATTTCAACTGATAAAATTCCTCTTAAACTTGCTATATAGCAAGGATGATCTTGATTTCCTGACCTTCCTGTCTCTGTTTCCCTATTTTAGGCACCTACCATCATTCTTGGATGGCCTTGCATATTAAACCATAAATTTCTAAATCTTCACATCAAATCCATTTATTTACATTTTACATGACACAAGACATAATGCTTTTAGCAAGGCAGAAACTTATCTTATTAAAAGAAAATGTATAACTTAATGTGATAGTCAAAGAATAGGAGAGACAGTTCAGGCCAAACACATATTCTAATGTGCTTAATAAGCATGATAAAAGTGTAGAAGACACTTTTGAAACTCTCAAACAGGTAGATCCAAAATAGTAACATAATCTATGATCACACACATTCTTGATGAGAGCATTCATTGTAAATTTGACAATTTGGACACATGGATGAAGAATAATGGGTCTAGGACTAGAGGGATGCTTCAGTGGTTAAGATCACTGACTGCTCTTTCAAAGGATCTAGGGTTGAATGGAAGCATCCAGATGGCACCTTACAATTGCCTGTAAGTCCAGTTCCAGCAGATCAAATGCCCTATTCTGACTCCCATAGTATGTAGTTCTAAGGCACATAGAGGAAAAATACCTATGAATATTAAATAAAGTTTGTAAAAAGAACTACGTACTTAGATTTTTTATAGCAATGTCAAAGAACAGACATGTTCTTGCATGGGTTGCTAGGGTGCATTATACAATCTATATACATAAACTTTTCTTTACAAACTTTGTACTGGCAAATAGTGCATGCATCTTAAGTGTTAAATTTCAGGGAAATAAATATTTTAAATGAAAATCATGCAAAGATTAAAGCTGTAGTTTCTGATGTTTTGTCAGGAAAGTAAAATTTGACATTACAGAAAGCAAAGACAAAACTTTTGGACAAAGAGTTATTGCTATCATTTGTCTTGGAAAGTCATGGAATATTCCTAAGAGACTAAGAGTAATACGTTCTAGTACTCTAGATAAAATTGCTAGGACATGTGTGGAGTCTGTATCACCTTACATTGAATTTCAAATTATGGACTATATGTCCTCTGTAACTGTATGTTCAGCTGAGTTCAGAATATTTTTGCAACATAAAATACTCTGAAAGATACAGTGCTGTTTTGTATATTACTATTTGTGTTGTAGTAGACATTATAGGTGACATAGAAAACACTCAAATCATAAGAGAGAAAATGTTTAAGCATTGTGTTATGTTATATGTAAGGGATTTGGGTATCTGTAGATTATGGACTTTTTTATGGTTTACATAAAAGTACTTCTTGAACTCTGAGATGAAAGCATTAATAATTTGTACAGTCAAACTTGTGTAATATTCTCCAGAAATTAGAAGGAAAAATTTCCTCATTTATATATGACTTTTTCCAGTAAGCATGTGTGCTTGATGCCGTCATGTAAATTTAGAACACAATTTAGAACTGTTCCAGGGACTTGTATGACTAGCTATATACACAATTTGTGATTCAGCTTCCCAGTTTATGGTGGAAGTGGGTCTCTCACATAGGTCACGGCTAGGGGGCAGTATTTCCTAGAGCCACTCTTTTCTCATTCCTGAACACAAAACATAAATAACCATCCATTTTGATTAGTAGCATTCTTCATATTAAATTCAAGTTCTGTAGATGAGGTTGTTTCTCTCACTTTTCCATGTTCACTTTTCTGAACTGGTAGATGTTGAACTTCAATTTTTTTTCTTTCCCCTTTCGATCCATTTTACTCTTCTCAATTCCCCTTTTAAAAAGCCTTTCCCTTCCTTCCCATGGCTGCTACCTAGGATTGCCACATGTGTCCTCCATTTCCTTTTGATTCTTTCTTGGGTTAGTTCAGGCCATCTTCAGGTCTGCGTGTCACGTAAAGGCTCCAATGTAATCAATCACATACTTTGGATCTTGTTAATATTTAGCAGTGTATCCAGCTAACGTGAGGCGGGTAGCATATAGCATTATCTGATGTTCAAGGCTAAGACTGGTTACCTACACATTCTAGAACGCTGCTTGAACAACTATACCTTCTTGAATTTTAAATCACCATCCTCTTCTCGTTTCACTTGGACAATCATTTCATATTTTGGCAGTTTGATCCAAGTGATTAAGAAGTTTTCTCCAAACAAGTAATTCAGTTTCTAAAATTATATTTATCTCGCTGTATTTTCTACTTACTATTAAATTAATTTCTTTTTGAAGCCCCACTAAATCAGTATTGCCCAATCCAAAGTATAGGAATTACTCAGAGTATATCTGTATTTTCCATGTGTTACCTAATTTAATGATTCACAATTATTTTGCACACATATATTCAACTAATAAAGTGAAGTAAGTATTAATCACTTATTTAATTATAGCTCTATTTAAAAAGGAAATGGCCTCACCGAACACTATTTATTCTATCTCACATCAGCATTTCATTGTTGATTGTCTATGTCTTAGTTAAGGTTCCCTCAAAGCAGCTTCTGAAATAAGATTTGATTTACAGACATTTCATCAAGGAAGTGTTCACACAGAGTACGAAAAAAAATTAGGGGAATCAGGCAGAGCAGTAAGATGCAAACAAAGGATTAATCTCAGGCAGAGCAACCCAGATGAGGGTTTCAGAGGAGCTTTGCAGTGTGAATAATCCCAGTGTCCCCTGTCCCAGCATCTCTCAATCATGGTCAAGTCCTAGCCCGACCAGCAGGGACAAAGTGATTCTATTTTCAATTCAGGCATTGTGCTCCACACATACCCATGCTGACTAGAGGTTCTGGACAAATGAATGAACAATAGACCTGGTGCTCGATATCATTTTTTAATTCTAATAGTGGAAAGATAGTGAGGAGTGTGACCAAAGCTGTAAGAGTATTAAGTTCTTGTTGGAGTTCAGAAGAAGAAAACAAAAAGACATGTAATTTAGATCCAGCCAACCAAATCCACTGTCAACTTGAAAAGGCACATAGCTGAGACAGAATTCAAATCGGCAATGTACAGATATACAGTCACAGGAATGCAGCTTGTCATTTTCTACTATCTTTCTAAAAGAAAAAATTCCTAAGTTCAAAAGCCATGTACACTGGGTCAGTAGTAGATCTATTGTCATTCCTAACTTAGTGAATCAATACATTTTGTTTTTAAAAGGATGATTTGCTGAATTAACTAAGGTACTGTCATCAAAATTAGGTAACTCACCAGACACCCTAATATATTAATCTACCACTACCTAGCACATTGTATGGATGTTTGTATTTATATATTACATAATTGTGAAGGATCTATTCCTCAACTAAGTATTCTGAGGAGACATGAAGCAGAAATAAACATGATTCTTTTCTATTGTATTTTCACATTTCCATATATAAGAATATGGAGTTACATTAGCAGGATGTTGGGATTAGTCATCCAATTAGTGATGATAGGGATTAGTAAGATATAGTTTCTTTAGCTACTTATTCTCTTGAAGATTTTAGAGTCCTTGTCTGTCTAAATAGTGCTCAAATTATTTCTAAAAGTATTTCAAAAAATATAGGCTGGCTTTTATAAAAATGTCAGATCATGTGTACAGAAGAGGCACATATAAGAGAGATACTTCTGAGAACCTCAACTGGCACTGAAGTCAATCCAAATGGCTGAAGAACTGTCTGCATGCTCAGGCTGCAGAGCTTGATGGAGTTATTCACGCCACACTTTACCCTGAGCACCTCTTCAGACACTTCATACAGGAGAGGCACAACTGTTGAGGATTTATAGTAAAAATCTAATTTTTCAGGTAAGACAGTGTTAGTGTAGTTGATGTAGATGATAAATCAGAAGATGGGCAACCAGTTTTGGGAAGAAAATGAACTTGATGTTGACTCTCAGGCTTCAGCTCCATGCATCCTGTAGACCTGTGGTCATGAAGAAGTAAGCAGAGCACTGCTCTTCTGAAAAGTAAGATTATTGGACCCTTGTCAACTTCACATCAATTTACTAAGAACTAAGAAAATGGTGAAACATTTCATACTTGAGAAGATAGAACTTCCTCAGATGCACACCATGGACCTAATGCTGTACAGTAAAAGTTCTACTCTTTAAGACTTAGACTCTCTCTAAATATGATGTTAAAACCAAGGACTGAACAGGGAGGGGTCTGATTGTTCAAGCAGCATGTGTATAGTAGAGGATTGCAAATTCGATCAGCAATAGGAGGAGAGGACCTCAGCCTTGTGA
>NW_022196912.1:81784736-81785366 GCF_008632895.1 Mastomys coucha | reverse complement strand
AAAAAAAAAAAAAAAAAAAAAACCACAAATGATGCAATTAGTCACCTACAGTACATAAACTTCAGCTCATACAAATTACAAAATGTTATGCTATAATAAGTTTTTCAAAAGTCAGCAGGGCTACACCTTTATCTCAGCATTTCTAAGTCAAAAGGAGGGAGGTCACTAAGTTGGAAGCCAGCCTGATCTCGATAGCAAGTGGCAAGCTAGCCAGGGCTACATAGCAAGACCCCGACTCAAAAAATAAAAATAAAAAAGGAAAGAAAATAGTAAAGAAGGAAAAAGAAAACATTTAAACAAAGTATGAGAAATGTTTATTATATATAACAAAAAACATTGATATAGAGTATAGAAAACACCCTTAAAAGTTAATGTTAAAAAGTTGACACGATTTATAATGGGGTTATGAACTGAATCATCTCCCCAGAAGTGTAAGGATGGCCCATAAACACAAAAATATAGGTAATTAATATCCTTAGTTATTAGTAAAATACAAAACGTAACTATCAAGAGATTGGTGTTCTCAAAGCATTTAAGAAGTTAATTTTAACTAAAGTATTATTAATAAACAAGATGAATAAATTGGAACTCTTAATTATTACTACATGAGGGACCTTAAAATGTAAAAAA
>NW_022196912.1:81752725-81784675 GCF_008632895.1 Mastomys coucha | reverse complement strand
GACCTTAAAATGTAAAAAAAAAAAAAAATACATTGCTGAGAAAGAAAGTAATTGTATAACTGGGAAATCTATGGGAAAATTAAAAAAAAAACTTCTATTTGAATTTGTGGTATGGTATGTATGAATACTTTGGGGAAGTACTAAACTCTTTAGACTGTCTTACAATTCTATCCCCCTGTCGTAGCTTCCTGAGTAGCAAGGGCTATGTCTATTAAACCACCACACCCACATCAACAAGCAAAGTTTTCTTGCTATTCAAATGTTTATAATTTTACACAGCCCTTTTGAGTTATTTTTTTAGCCTTATTGGACTCACTAAACATTACAAAGGAACAAAGATGGTGTGTTTTACTTAAGATTTCAGCAGAGCCACCACAGGAAGGATAGGAGGACTCCGGTTTGGTTTGTAGTAGGTGTGCAGCAGGAGCACTTCCAGCACCATCTCACATCACAGACTCTAGGCTTCACCTGAACGTGTTACTTATTCCTGTCAGCATAACCGCCCTTTGCAAAGGGAACTGGCACCACATTTTCAGCTCTTAAGTTTCATCCACAGTTTTATCCTTTTGTGAAATGTCCTAACACAAACGTTTAAATAACCAGCCAGCAAACTAGGTCATACAATTTCCTGCATTTTTGGTCCTGTATTTCCTCCAAACTTGGTCATGGGGCAAAAGGGAAGAAATCATTGCGTTTAAATGTTTTGAACTAAAAGAAAGTAAGGACCACAGAAGTGATGTTCTTGTGAATAATGGAGCAGAGCCTATTCCATTGAATTAGAGAAGACAAAGGGGAAGACAGGAACTTAGAGGCACACACAGTAGGGTTTAGAGTAAGTTTTACATTCACCCTTTAATGTAAATGTGGTAAAGTAAGACAGAAGGGAAACCCCTCTTCACATGATGGAAGCTTCTAGGGACAGCTTTCATCCTTCTCAGTTTTCTTTCTTCTATAAGGTGGTCATAGATAAAGTCTCTCAAGTAAACAAATCTCATGAGTTTGGAAATTAATTAAAAAATATTTCTCTTCTTTAGGTTATTTTATTATATGAGATGTATCCTATTCCCAATAAACACACACACACACACACACACACACAGAGTTATGGTTAGTCTGTCTCATGCTTGATGAGAGAGGTACTTGTAGTTATTGTATGGTATTTATCCTTGCCCTGCAATATGTTGAAGTTAGTTTAGTCTTCCTTCTCGACTATACTTTGACTTAAAAAACACTGTATCAGAGCTTATCTTACTTCTTATCTCCAGACACCTTGTCACTTGATCCACATTGGGAAAAAAATTACATGAAGGATGGGATGGTCATCCTTTTCTCCTACAACATCAAACAATATGTTTCAAACACATTTTTCAAATTATTAGTATTAATAGTATAGATGTTCTTGGCTTTCCAAATGACAGTAACCTAGTTTCATTCTCTCTGTTTGCATAAACAGCACATACACTTTATGGGCATGCATAGTCCACTCTGCTTTGGCCTCTCAGTTCCACCACTTAATATGATGGAGATTCTCTGTGGAGCCACTTCTGTCCGCCAGGAAAAAAAATCAAGATTGCAAATATATTCAATACCAAATTCCAGTACTCTGGAAAATGAGTAGAAAAATTATATTACGCTCCCACTCCTTTTATTAGAGCACAAATAACCCCGATATAGTGTATAAGTGTCTAACATTACTTAATGGAAAAAATCTGTGGTAGAAACTAAATGAAATAATGATATAAGCTGTGGTATCCCTTCAAACAGCACCTTAAGTAGATGCTTATGCACTTCACAGTTCAACCCCACCAGCAGCCGGACAACCTCGGAGCTTGTTATGGACTTTCATATTCCTTTAATGGAAATGGCCCCATGTTGTGCTTTCAGTTTTCCAACTGTGGCAATAATAGTTAGTAATCAAGTAGTAATGTAATAATCACAACTACAGGGAAATGCAGCCTGGTGTAATGGGCTGCAAGGGGGAAGACATTGGTACCGTTCCAGGCTTTATTTCTTCTGCCTTTTTAGTGCAGGTGGAAAGACAGTAGCCTTGTAAGTGAAAACAGACTGTCAAAGACATCTCAGAGAGCACAGCTCTGCTTGCTTCATAGCACTCAATTTTTCTCATCTATTTTCTAAGAAGTCATAGATGTGGCAAATTTATGTTCAAATCTTTTAAAGAACATGCACCCATAACGAACCTAAGGATGTTTGTGATTCTAGTTTCTCATACATTTGACTCATTTTTTCTTTAGAAATGAGCATTATCAGAATATATATTTCAGATATATAACTTAATTTTTTTCATTTTTCTTTACAATTGAAAAGTTATAATGTTGTAAACTTCTGCATAACAAAATGCTATCTGCCATCTGTCATGAGTTGTCTCTACTGCTTCTCCCTATGAATTGCGGGTCTCAAAATTGTCCAAACAGTAAAAGTACACTGCCCTTTTAAGAAGAAGTGAAAGTATAATTGTATTATGAAATCTTTAAAAAAAATCTTTAAAAATAAAATCTGGAGTAAGAACACTGGCTGCTGAGAAGGCGACTGAGTAAATATTCTTTATATGCAGAGTTGCCTGAGGGGATAGAGCCGATGCTGATAATGGGCCATTTCAAATGCTCCACAGCTTCTCTTTTGTAAGAATAAATATATAATGTAGCTTAGTCAGGAAAAATATATGTGCAGCAGTCCACTGATCAGGGACTTGGCTAAAGATCTAAAACTGATTATGCAATTTCTTTATCCAAAAAGCAAAATATAGCAAAACAAACAAACAAAAAAACAAACAAAAACAAACAAAGCAAAGCCTGATAGTTCCACTCACTTTGTGTTGAGCAGTGCTAGTCATGGGGGAGCATCCTGTTCCTCTCCAGTGTAATATCTTACTGGAAGGAGTCACTGGTGGCTTGAACCCACAGGAACTTCTGGTCCAATTTCCATCTGAGAGATGGAGGTCAAGGTTATGATGGAGCTATGGCAGAATCGAAGGAAGACTTTGGCTTCATTTCTTTAGTTGTGTAGGCTATTTCATGTGGAGACACAAGATAGGATAGTTCAAGAAAACTCTTACCTAGCGGGGATTCCAATGATATTATTAGAAGACTAAGCATGATTGAGCCATTATCACATTGAAAGCTCCAACAATGCTGGTGGTCATCTATGGAAATCAAGTCCTGTGATTTGTAACTACAGAAATCCTTATCAGGATTTGTATTAACTATACATTGCAATATGTACCATGTGTTTTCTTCAGTAGTACAATAGCACTCATCATACCCACCTAGTGGGTGTTAGTGTTTCTACAACCCATACACCTGGAAACCAATGGGTGACAGTTCTCTCCACTGTGTACTGTTTGGTTTTATTTATCTGCAGTAAGAACACATCCTATGGACACAAGTATTGTTTCCTACAGTTAGGAAAATGTTCACAAACCATTCCATGGCAACAAACCTGACCTCCAGCCAGATTAACAAATTTGTGAAGCACCCAGGGAGTTCTGTCCAAACCCAGAATGCTTTCCAAATGAAGGGCTGCTACTTCCATTGTGTCTGTCAAAAGCAAAATATGGTTTCTCCTGCACCACAGACTCTATATGCCATTGAAATCTGAAAATAATTTTTGACAAATAACTTCAATGTTTTCAGATATACCCCCAAAGTGACTGCATGATTTTCTTGGTAGCCATGTGATAGTGATTATTTCAGGTGTATAGCTTTAGGATGTACTCCCTGGGGTACCACATGCTGTGTTTCTATTGCCCAGGGATTTTGAAAGGTGTTATTAAGTTTGGATACAAGCTCTGCCTGCTGGACAGTCATAGTTCTGTGAAAAAGCATTCTGGTCCTCAGACTGGCAATTGATGCATCTTAGTGACCAATCAGGAGACAGTGCATGAATTAAAGAGATGGCAGAAGACTTGCTAACAGCACACCTCACTGCTTTGTCTTCATGCTGAAATAGTTAGTCCTTTCATGACCTGCTTGACTGCACACTTTTCAGAGGCAAAAGTCAGTAATGGTTAGAAACACAATCCCATGATTACACACATATATGTTTCCTTGGCTGCTCCAGTAGCTTCCTGTTCTTCCACTCCACCCAGTCACCTGAACTGCTGTGCCTGTCACTCTTGTACTTTCCTTTCCTTGGCTACTTATCTCAATGATGAGCCAGCTGTGCCACACCCATCCCACCCTCCACTTTCTAGAGGGTATTGCCTTTGTTTTTCTTCAGAAAAAAAAGTACTGATTCAAACTTTGCTTCCCCTTATGACTGTTTTGATTAATAGCTTAGATTCCTCATGAATGATTCTCATTAAATGAGCATATCTATTTGTAGAATCTGCTCTTTACAACCATTAAGCACATTTGGAGAATAGTGAAGAATGTTATTACATCGTTAGTAAAGCGGGGCAACTTTTAACCCTCATTACATTCCTTTAACTAAATAAGAAGTAACTACATAGGTTGACATCAAATACATTGGAACTGTGTTTTCACTCCCATGATGCAGTTCTGATTTTAAGAAATGAAAGTTTGGAAGCAGTTACTCCATGGTATACTTGGTGTGGGGGATTCAGGATGAAATGATTTGTTGTTTCAGTCTTGCTTCTGTACCTTTCAAAATTGTTTATAGCAGACCTTTGTGGTTTTGGCATCACTTTTCAGTAAAGAAATTGTTTTTCAAATTTTCTTTTACTTTAAAGTTGACTATACATTATAAGAGAATACAATATGGCACATGGACAGGAAGAGCCTTCGTCATGCTGAGCTCCCTACTTAAACACACAAATATCTAAAACTCAAGGCAAAAGAATGGCTTGCAATATGTGTTCGTTAGTTAAACTACATTTTGACCCATATGCTGAAAAACCAGAAAGTATCCCATTGAGCCACTCAAAAGCAAAAATCACAAAATACAGGTACCAAAAATGGACAACACTGAACACTGTGAAATTTGAAAAAGAGAATCAGATTAGTTGCTTGGATATAATGTTCATAGCTACATTTCTGTGTAAGCAATAGTTTGTAAAAGATCTTTTCCCAACCTGTTGGTTGCATTTTTGTCCTGTTTACAGTGTCCTTTGCCTTACAGAAGCTTTGCAATTTTATGAGGTCCCATTTGTTGATTCTTGATCTTACAGCATAAGCCATTAATGTTCTGTTCAGGAATTTTTTCCCTGTACCCATGTGTTCAAGGCTCTTCCCCACTTTCTCTTTTATAAGTTTAAGTGTATCTGGTTTTATGTGGAGGTCCTTGGACTTGAGCTTGAGCTTGGACTTGAGCTTTGTACAAGGAGGAAAGCATGGATTTATTTGCATTCTTCTACATGCTGACCACCAGTTGAACCAGCACCATTTGTTAAAAATGCTGTCTTATTTTTCCACTGGACGGTTTTAGCTTCTTTGTCAAAGATCAAGTGACTATATGTGTGGGGGCTCATTTCTGGGTCTTCAGTTCTATTCCATTCATCTTCCTTCCTGTCTCTGTACCAATACCATGCAGTTTTTAATCACTATTGCTCTGTAATACCGCTTAAGATCAGGTATGGTGGGCAGGGTGGTGGGAGTGGGTTGCTGGGTGGGGGAACACCCTCATAGAAGCAGGGAATGGAGGATGTGGTAGGGTGTTTCTGGGAGGGAGGGAAACCAGGAAAGGAGATAACATTTGAAAAGTAAAAAAAGAAAATATCCAATAAAAAAATAGTTTTTAAAAGCTGGTATTTGTCAGAGATGCATACTATAAGGACAATAGCCTCAGAAACTAATTTAATTGATTGATGAAATTTCAATTTATTAAATTTATCCTAAGAAGTGAGAACACAGGAGTCACAGCTTTCACAAAAAGGGGGAAATGGAAGAATGGATTAATATGTGATATAAACAAACTCAAATAGCTGAATCAAATCCCTTTAAAATAAATAGCAGGAGTGGTGTATACAAGTGAAGACAGTAAACAAATCAAATGTTAGTGGAGTTTTACATAATTTAATTTCTTTTTCAAGAAATTAAATTGTCTTTCTAATCTTTGTTTTAATGCTAGTATTCCCACCTAAATATACTGATGTTGGTGTAATTGCTATTAAAAGCTTTGTGTTTATAAAAGATGCCTACTGAGAGCCTGAAAATACTACATCCAACCAAAAATTGAAAGAAGCATTTATATGGGTATTTAAAATATGAATTTTAATATCATAAAGAAAGTATAGATTTAAAGACCTCTATTTTAATTTTTCTCGCATTTTATTTAATTGGGATCTTAATTTTTCATTTACTTATTTGTATGTATGTGTGTGTGTGTATGTTCCTAAGCAATCATACCAGGCCTATGATTTCTATTTTTTTTTTTTTTTTTTTTTTTTTTTTTTTTTTTTTTTTTTGGTTTTTGATTTTTTTTTGAGACCACCGCCTGGCTAGGCATATGATTTCTAAAACAGGATCCCTGGTACCCAGGCTGACCTCATACTTTTTTGTAGTCAAGGATTATCTTGAATGCTTGCTACCTCTGCTACTATCTCAGGCATGTTAGGATTATAGGCATGTGCCACCAGACCTGGGTTATGACAAACCATGGATAGAGTCCAGATCTTCCTTGATGATAAACAAGTACTCTACCGACTGAGTCACATCCCTTGTACAATCTTAAGTCTTGTTTAACTGTTGAAGCATAGGCTGCTGTGAACTGGATTTGGTTCTTGGAAAAAGAGAGATAAGTGTTAAAGATACTATTTAAATATTAAAGATACTATTAATACTATTAAAGGTGGTGGCACACGCCTTTAATCCCAGCACTTGGGAGGCAGAGGCAGGAGGATTTCTGAGTTCAAGGCCAGCCTGGTGTACAGAGTGAGTTCCAGGACAGCCAGGACAGCCAGAGCTATACAGAGAAACACTGTCTCGAAAAAAATCAAAACCAAAATATAGGCCTGGTATGATTGCTTAGGAACACACACACACACACACACACACACACACACACATACAAATAAGTAAATGAAAAATTAAGATCCCAATTAAATAAACAATATGGTCATATAATTTGATCAAATATATTAAAACAAAAGGCAACCATCAAAAGTCATGTTTCTAATTATTTTACTGAAACTTATATTTTGTGGACATTAATAAGCATATATAAACAGTAAAAATGTTACCGAGTGTTTTTAGCATGGTTCCTAACACTATACTTAATGTCCTTCTATTGCCTATTTAAAAGCAGCCCCATCAGTATACAGCAAAACTTTCAAGTGCTACAAATGAAGGATTGTGTTTTGCTTTGTATGGTTTTGTTTAGAGGGTTACTTTTCAAATGCTTCCCAATACAGCATTATACAAATGTGACCCTTTGTTACAATATTACAAAGAGAAGACACAGAATATTTTTGTAGAGAAAAAAAGTAATATTTTAAGATGTAAGATGATAAGTGTTGATCAGAAAGATGATAGATAATACAGATATCACTAATCAGTATGATAAAATTAGAACCCTTGGAGCTTTGTAAGAAGGTAAAATGTACACGTCCATTTTCTTCAGTCCTGCCCTGTAGATGAGACTGAGAACAGAGTGCTTGTGAGAGATTTTAAAAGCATGTGTGTAGGTTATTTTCCCAAATGCTGGGACTAAATACCTGAACTATGGAAAAGAGGGTTTATTTGGGCTTAGAGTTGGAGGCTATTCATCATGGCGGAAAGGTTGAGGACAGGAGTGTATAGCAGCTGCTTACATTATGTCCTCAGTGAGAACTTAGACAGAGATGAATGCTGGGACTCACTTCTTCTTTCATTTGGTTTTGGACCTAATTCTATGATGCCACCAAGTTCTAGATGTGTCACAGAAGTGCTTGGAAGACACTCTCACAGATGTACTTACAGGGATTCCTCATAGGTGATTCCAGATCAATTGAGATTGTTAAGGAAGATTAGCCATAATGGTAGCATCTTTGAGCTATAGTACAAAAGACAACTTTACTGTAGTTTTAAAAATATGCTTATAACATTGACTGCAGCATACTTTTAAGGAAGTTTCATCAACCTACTTGTAGAAGTATTGGAAAGACTGCTATTTATTATGTTTGTTTACTTTTATTTTAAATTAGGTTATCTATAGTTACATTTCATTTGCCAAAAAATCTCAGACCAGAGAAAGTAGTGAGGAATTTTAAGGATGTTGAATTTTTAGTCAGAGTGTTATAGATGGAGCCCAGAAATACAAATATAGGAATGGTTTCAGAAATAGCACTTTTCTGCTCTTCCAGAATAACTGTGCTTATTAAATTATTCTGCAAGGGCACCTTGACATATAACGCCTATTTCCTGATTTTCTTCATAGGTTCAGGAAATAGTAATAGAGGTAAATTTCAAAAAGTGTTTCCCTATGTTCATGTTATGTAAGTCTCTTTCAAATTTGAATATGACTGAAGATTATGCTATTCCATGAAAACAGCCTGGCTTGCTCAGATGTTCTTCATCATAAGTTGATCTTAATCATTAAGGTCCTTATTTTTATTATAAACTCAGGGTTGAGTTGTTATTTTCTTTATGAAAGAGAGCAGGAGATATGACAATTAATAATAAATTATTAATAACTAGGATAAAATGCATGAACTATTTTTTTTTATCCAAGTGTATTGGACAGCTCACAACATTGACCTTCAAGAGAATATTTATAAAGGCAGATCACCCTCAAATATTGGAAAAACAAATGGGATACCTTTGCTATAATAATGTGATCACCATTATGGGATTAATTGTGAGGGTTGCACTGAGGTCTAACGTGGATGGGTCTCTGTAGGCCAAATCTTTTACATGACTAGTAAGCATGGTGAAATGATCATAAAAAATGACCTTTAATTGTTCACATCACTTTCTAAAAGTTGACTTGTTAATGAAAACTCCCACTGAAATACACACCACCACCACCACTACCACCAACACTATCACCAGCAGCAACAGCAGATCAGAGATCTTTTTAATTCAAACAATAACATCTCATCAAGAAAACATCACAGGTTCTTTTTCTCAGAGAAATTTCAAAAAAAAATTATTAGCTTCTATTACTCAAATCATACCCTATATTCCTCCCTTTAATGAGCATTTTAGTGAGACTATCAGGTTTTAGGTAAAAGCCAAACCCAACAACAAAAACTCATCATTAGAATCCATACATTTTAGTGAATCCTTGAGATTGTGGGACATGAAGGAATGAAAGAGAGAGTTCCCACTTATTTAACCAATTATGTAGCAGCAAAACCTGGGAGAGTCCAAAGAAACAACATCAGCAAAGCTTTGTCATGAGAATGGTGCAGTCAGCACCTGCAACAGAAGGACTGAAATCAAACTGTTGAATTAACCTTCCCCCACAGTCTGAACCATAGGCTTATGGGTGACAATACTCAAATTTCACTGTGAACTTGAGAGACCAACTCTTGCTAATTAAAACCCGCAGTGCTTCAAAATGTGTAGAAAGATCAATAACTTACCAGTGATGACTGTAATAAATGTTGGAGGTAATATCATTCTTGAACTTGAACATCCTCATCTTGCTGGACAGCTGTGGGAAGAGTCAAATTTTAGAAGTAAAGCGTATATTTGATTCAACATAGTAGAGCCTCGGGTTTTCAAAGTTTCTTCTGTTTATCTCTGTGAAGACAAAGTCTGTGACATAGGGGCCTGTCAGCTAAACATTGGGGTCCTTTTGAAAAATTATTTTATTTATTTATATCCCAAATGTTACTTTCTCCCTGAGTTCTTCACCCCTTTCCTCCTCCACTTAATCTCTGAGAGGGTCACCCTGTCACCCCATACCCAGGGATTCCCCCTTCTCTGGGGCATCAAGTCTCTACAGGATTAGGCACATCCTCTCCCACTGATGCCAGACAAGTTAGTCCTCTGCTACATATGTGCTGGGGCCTCTGACTAGCCTGGGTATGCTCTTTGGTTGGTGACTTAGTATCTGGGAGCTCCCAAGAGTCTGGCTTAGTTGACACTATTGATCTTCCCCTTCAGCTCCTTCAATCCTTCCTCTCAGTCCAATGGTTGGCTATAAATAGAGGACAGCCATGCTAGGCCCCTGTCTGCAAGTACTTCTTGGCATCAGTAATAGTGTCAGGGTTTGGTGCCCACCCATAGGATCGACCTTAAATTGGGTCTGTCACTGTATGGCCTATCCTTCAGTTTCTGCTCTATTTTTTCCCTGAATTTCTTTTAGACAGGAACAATTCTGGGTCAAAAACTTTGAAGTGATCTAATCCCTCCACTGTAACTATGTGCATCTGCTGGAGGTGTTCTATTCATTATCACCACTGGCAAAATAACAGACACTGAAGAAAATCAAAGAATTGTAAGGTCTTACTTCAAAAGCCTGCACTCCACAAAATTATAAAATCGTAAGGAAATCAATGATTTTCTAGAAATATACCACTTACCAAACTTAAATCAAGTTCAGGTAAACTATTTAAACAGGCCTATGATCCCTAAAGAAATAGAAGCAGGCATTAAAAGTCTCCTAGACTCCCAATCAAAAATACCCACCCACCCCTTCAAAAAATTGCTCAGTGCTAGAAGATTTTAGGGATCGTTGCTCAGAACATTCTTCTGTCTTTCAGAATAACAACCTAGAGGCTGGGGAGTTGGTGGGGATAATCACAATTAAATGAGGGAAATATTATGTATAGACCTATAACATTTAACAGAGCAAAAATATTATAAGGTGCAGATTCAGTGCTAGCCATTGCAGCAACAATGGCTTTCAACATTTGAGACAGTTGAGGATTAATCATAGATTATTTCATATTGTAAAGAGTAGAGACTCATACTTGGGTTGTATTGGTCCCAGACCTGGGCTTTTTGCCTTCATTTATACAGTTTGTCTTCTCTAGTTCATTGTCTGGGTGGACATGTCACATGAACAAGTTAGTGAGTGATACATGTTAGTGAGTGTTATTTATTTATAGGGCTTTGTGGGGAAACACTGTGGCCTGCTCAAGACTATTATTTCTTATTTGAGAAAGGATTCCTCGAATCTCCAAGTACCTGCTCTGATCATCTTGGGCAACACAATTAGGGTGAAAAGTTCTAAATAAATCCAGGTCCCTGCTTTTAGTACAGTGCAAAGTGGGTCCACATTCTGCCATCAATTCTTGATATCACTTTCAATAATTTTAAAGTCATCCTGGAAAGGTTTAGTGTCAACACTCTTCCTAAGTGTCCTCTTCTTTATAAGTAATTGAGAGGCTTGATGAACAAACAGAAATTCCTGCAGTTACATGCTTGTACATGAGCAAAACATGCAAGTACATGAGCCTTTATGCTGCTTCTCTAGTTTCTTCTCACTGTTCTCTATCATACAGATGGATACACAGAGGTAGAAATCCTCTTTCATAGAGGGAGGTTAGTTTCTTTTATCTGAGTGGGCAAGCACCCAGACACTTAGACATATGAGAGAAAGAGCAATTCAGAAAATAGCAAGTTTAAGAGAAAAAAAAATTATTAAAATGAGATTGCTTCCTAAAGGTATTTTTGCTATTGTACTTAGCATCTTATTTTTTTTTAAGTATGACTTGGTCTATTTTAGTGGTGGTAGTGTGCACACTGGTGTGATTAGCAGTGTGACTCGTCCCATCTGCCTCAGTGTCTGATGATGCATCAGTCACACTGTTTTTAGCATATGAGTCTTTCAAACATAAGTTCACAAAATTTGATCCTGATTTCCTTATTGTGTCTTTTCCCTTCCTGATGAAAGCCTTCCCATGATTCAGATCTATCTTGACAGTCCCTCTTGACCACTGGGCAAAGATGAAAAGATATAGTTATAAAAAGTGCAGCCTTGGAGTTGTAAAAGAAGCTAGGTATCAACTCCATGCTCCAATTTAACTTTTCATTTAGGTTGTTTCAGATCCCAAGTTCAGAGTTTATAAATGCTTGAAGAATGTGATGTTAATATCTATCTGTAATTCATTGCTAGTTATAAATAAGAGTATTTACAAGCTTTTTTTTCAGATTGTACTCATAACTATGTTTTCCAGTGTTCAGAAACATCTTAAGTCTTTCTGGCATTCATTGGCATTATTATGTGATGTGACATTAAAGCAATTTGCTTTTCCTCAATCTCCACATCACTCTTGTCCATATTATTAACTCAGTGGGCTAGAATGCTAACAACTTTAAAAAGCCTATAGGTCGTCATAGTAACTGATATTCAAAGTAAATATAATCAGTCTCTTGGGCATCACATTTAAATCATTGCTGGCAGTCGCATCTTTCTTTAACTTTCTTGACTGACCACCCAGTGTGGTCCAATAAGGTCTTTAAAACCCAGATTTGTTTGAAATGATCCAAGACATGTAGTTTTAATTATGGTATTTTTATCTATTTTGAGCCAGTTCAGTTCCATCACCTGAACATCCAGAGAATCCTAGGATGTGTGCTTGTGAAGTCCTAGAGGTGCTCTAACACAAGATTCTACATTTATAAACTGTGGTTATTCACTGCAGGTGTTTTCTGTGCTCTCTGTTTTTGCTTCCCTTCATACATCTTTGTAGCGCTTTCTGTTTCTAACACTGTAAAACTTATATTCTAGATGCTTAGGGTAGGAGGTGTCTTTTCTACGGAGCATTTTAAGGAGGATGACTCCTGTGCAGTCCTATATGCTCTGTGCTCCCGTGAGTAGTCTCTCTGAGGTCTTTATGAAAATCAGCTTCTATTTCGTGCTTGACCCTCTCCTTCACCTCTCTGGCCATACTTCATTTTGTTTTCAATATCCTCTTTTAAGAATCCATAATTTCATTGCCATTCTAAGGAATCATAGAGAGAAACAAAATATGAAATGAATGAAAATAAATAAAGAAACTTGACTTTAGCTTACTTCACATGCTAAATCTCCTTCCATCCATTCAGCAATCCACTGCCTTCATCTTCATCTGAACTGTGTAATCCTTTGTTTCAGGTATCTCTCCTGCCTACATGGCCTTATTTGATGGGCTATGATCTCTTTTATCTCTATCCCAGAGCACCATTTCTTTTTCAGTTAACACCATTCAAGCCTTAGTGAATTTGGGTCCCTCATCTCCAGAGATGCAGTTCTTTTCTAAGTTTCCCTTTCACCTCCAGCTTCCAGAAGAAGGAACATTATTATCAGCAGTATTTCAACTGTTGAATATGCATGAGATGTTCGGATGTCAAAGTCTCTTATATAATAGATTGGTGGTGACACTATATCCTCTCCCTTCCCAGCCCCCAGTTCTCAAACCAGCCCTTTTTCTGTTCTGAATATTCAACACTAGTCACTTTCTGGGTCCCTTTCTATGCTCTCAAAGTCTTCATTTCTTAAATTTTCTCTTTCCCAGGATTTCAAAAGTCTCATCAGGGCCATATCTTCTAAGGCTGCTTTCACTCTGGAAGGTCTTACTAAGTAGAGAAAGAGATATACCATGCTGGTATGTATAAGCGTACATGTATTCGTGAAATCTAGCACAGTGTTAGATATGTATCACTTAAATCTTTTATTCTGTAGGTTTTCAATCAATGTCACCAGAGTGGAGCAGTTTTATCTTCAAATATTACTTATAAAACATGGATCAAGAAATAGATTTTATTTTTTTTACACCAAGGAGCACCCATATATTCTTTACAAAGTCATGATGCCCACGCACCTAGAATCTCATAAGAATAAAGCAAAGGCATAGCTCCCTGATATTTTTACCTTGTATATCTTTCAGGATTTTCATTAATTGATGGTTTGTTTTATTTTAAAGTTCTTCCAAAGCAACAACCTTCAAACAAGGACATGTTTGGAGAGACAGTTATAGGGAATCGACCTGAAAATCTTTAACCTCCACACATGTGCTTGCTGAAACTGATTCTACTGCTAAGAAATTGGTGGTATTTCATTTTCCTCTTCCCACCCTTACTAATGACTCTTATTCTTCTAAAGCATGGGGGGAAATCCACTTAGCAACCTTAATCTTGTTATTGATACATTAGTCTAGCATGAAATATCTGGCAAAGCACCCGACACGTTGGATTTGTTCTTGGATGGAGAGAACATGAGTGACTTTCAGGTCTGAGTAGCTGCTTCTGCAGCTAAGGTGACTGCATTATCTTACTGTCAATAACATTTAAGCTGGACCTATTGGAGTAGTCTGCTAAAAAGTTATGGGAAATATGTTTTGTGTAGGATAGTACTGTAAAGTATATTTCAGTTTCTTTGGGGATGAAATATCTGTGGTTAAAAATCTCCTATTTTATAGGTTAGCAATTTTCTTAGTTTTCAATAGAAAAAGGAAGAATTTAATAAGGAGCATGCTGAATCCCCTGTATTACTAGCAATATGCTTTGAGCATTCAAGTGTGTGAATTAATTAGAAAATGTCTTTAGCTGATTAAGAGATGTATTTCTGGTCAACAGTTTTATATTCAAGAGTATAATTACATTGCTTGGCTCAATTATACACTAATATAACTCTAGTTAGAATGCAGAGCTGCATCTGAACCCCAAAAATGTGCTCATATTTCTTGCTCAGATAATGTAAAAAGTGGGCAATATATTATTTATAAACAAAAAATGTGTTTTACAATATAATGCCCTGGCTGAAAGAAAAATGAAGAAAATTTCAAGGAAAAAATTTAAATAATGTAAAATTTCTAGCTACTAAATAAATCTATTTTTCAAATGTTAATAGGTGATTTTGAGTATGAAAATTTGTTTATTTCATGAGATTGTATATGATATATAACTTGTACTTTGAAATTTCAGTAACTAAAATGAATAATCACAGCTGATTAAATTTATGGGGATAATTTTAGATGGCAAGTCTAAAATTCTGTAATGACTACTCCAATAAAAAAAGTTTCCAGGGTTATGTGTAAACAGAAAATGCTATAAGACACAAGCCTAGAAAGCATCTACGAGCATGGATGTAGATGGCCAGTTTTCTTTGATCCTTGTTTTTCCAGTCTTCCTCTCCTCAGGCCACATAGCCTATTTTGAGTAGATATCTTGAGCTGAAAATGTGACCAATCAGCAAATCAAACTATAGAGTCAGTTTAGATAAGTGAAGACATTAATTGATTTCAAGCTCAAACATTACAAAAATTTAAGAAGCAATGGGAGGTACATTGTATACTACTAGATAAAGAAACAATGAGCATGACATAAATATTTGACTAACAGAAAGGAAAGTCTATGAATGGATGCAGATTCTGCACATATTTGTGAGAGATATTAAGAGTAATACACAGTAATAGAAGGAAGACCAGGGCAATTTAAAACTTCAATGAAATGTTTAGGGAAAGCCTTCACAAGGAACTGAAATTTGAGCTAGATGGAGCTTAAGGACATAAAAGAGTGAAATATATAAATATCTGAGGTAAGCATTTTCTGAAGAAGAAGAAGAAGAAGAAGAAGAAGAAGAAGAAGAAGAAGAAGAAGAAGAAGAAGAGGAAGAAGAGGGAGGAGGAGGAGGAGGAGGAGGAAAAGGAGAAAGGAGGCAAGACAATGATATCCAGGGTGAAAATGTGTCAACTATAATTGAGAAAGTGTCAGTGTGCATGGGCTTGAGCTGTCATCAAGGAGAGGTGAGTTTGGAAAAGCAATCCAACAGAATACCTAGAAGTGGATACTTGGGAGGGAAGCAATACTGACAGAGCACCCTGTCATCAACAAAGGAATATTTTTATTTTACAATGAGAGCTGTTTGAACTGTTTTGAACAGAAGCTATAAGCAAAACTGAGCACTGTCAGGGCTAAGCTAACTTTCAGACCTGGCTGGCCCCACCAAACTGTTGTTACACACATTCTTTGCTATCCAGTGGTTACTTTTCAAGTCTCTTAACATTTTCATATTCTGTCCTTGACTTCTTCCAAACCCTCCTTTCTTTTTTAGACCCAAATGTGACTAAAGGATATATTTAAATTTTTATTAGTAACATATTTTGTCCAATATCTCCTCAAAAAAACACCTATCCAATTAAGTTTGAATGAGAGATTAGTGTACCTAAAAGCCCAAATCATGTGACTTGTTGCAACAGCTAACCAGAAAATCTAGAGAAGAATTTTGCTTAACGTAATATCTTATGTGGATAAGATGAGGACTCAGTACATGGTGTGGTTGGAAGAACAAAAAGAATCCAATAGTAATTTTAAATGGACAGAATTAATGATAGACTAAAGAGCAGCAGAAGGAAATAAGAGGTTTGGAAGAGAGGAGATAATGTGTAAGGATTGAAGCAGTACTGGTTACTGCTAGCTGGCATGCTCTTCTGACTGGGTTCACGGACAGTGCCCTGAAGATGTAGGCCGGTGAAACAAGCATCTATGACTTTGTTTGCTTGATGATGTGGTATTTAAGAGCAAATCCTAGTAGCACTTTTCCCCATGTTCATTTGGGAGAAATGTATTTCCTATGCATGTTTCACATTCATTTAAATCAGGAGAAGTGTATTATATAGTTTGTCAGTCAGTAAAAGCAAAGATGTAAAATTTACTTAGTAGTATCATAGTCATGAAAAAGGGAAATAAAATCAGATACACAATGGGTGCCTAGAATTAAAACCATTTAAGTTGAAATACACACACACACACACACAAAATCAAATAAATATAGAATCTCCCTTTTTCACTAAACTTCACACTAAATGAAAACTATGGATAAAAGAAAGGGCAGTTGTGTGTTCTTTAATGCCCTACTGGTGTTAGATGACTTTAATAGATTCCTGAGCTATAAAAAAATGTACAAAATTTATTTTAGGCAGTGCTTACTTTCAAGTCTCACTAAACTAACAAGTACCTAGTACTCAGAAGCAAAATTAAACACAACGTTATTCTGTTAGAACTTCAGGGAGAGAAACTAAGTAATATGAGAATAAGAAGTGTATGACTATGGGACACGAAACTGAATAGCCTGCTGGCATTAACCCCAAGCAACATATCTTGCAAGATGAAACAATCTAGTTAAAGCGACATCTCATCCTATATAAAGTGAGGATAGCAAATGGAAAGTGGAGACAAAAAGAGAAGGGAGAGCAGGTTGGTGAATTTCACTTGGAGAAAGTAGTTCCAAGTGTCTGTTTTTAAATGTGTCTATTTGTCAAAGCTTAAGCCAGAAGAGCGAAGCTAATGCTTACAGTCTGAAACCAAGTACAGGTATACAGAGAGTGAACACAGAGGTAAGATCATTCAGTCCTCTCTCTGAATCCCACTTACTAGACACATGGACAAGACCTTGTTATCTACCACTTGGCAGTCCATAGAATTTCCTAAAAAGATTGTAAGAAGAGAGACTGAATGCATACAAAGTAAAAAAAGATAGTCAAATCCTCAGAAAGGCATGGTTACATAAAGGAATGAACCATGGACAAGAGAGTTTTAATAACATAACAATTCGGAAGGACAGAATATAGGAGTTGTTTTGATTAGAGTTACTCTTCTATCTTCTAATGGAGAAAGTAGTTCTTTTACATTCAGTGGTTTTGTTTGTTTGTGGGGTTTTTTGTTTGTTTGTTTGTTTGTTTGTTTTCAGGACAGGGTTTCTCTGTATAGCTTTGGCTGTCCTGGAACTCACTAGTAGACAAGTTTGGCCTAGAACTCAAAGAGACCTTCCTGCTTCTGCTTCTGCCTCTGCCTCTGCCTCCTGAGGGCTGGGATTAAATGCGTATGCCACCACCACCCTTTCACATTCAG
This sequence comes from Mastomys coucha, assembly GCF_008632895.1. Taxonomy (NCBI): domain Eukaryota; kingdom Metazoa; phylum Chordata; class Mammalia; order Rodentia; family Muridae; genus Mastomys; species Mastomys coucha. Next base: position 81,766,997 of record NW_022196912.1, on the reverse strand, counting down.
TACTTTTTTTTAAAGATTTGTTTATTTTATATCTGTGAGTACACTGTCAATGTCTTCAGACTCACCAGAAGAAGCCATTGGATGGCAGATGGTTGTGAGCCACCATGTGGTTGCTGATAATTGAACTCAGGACCTCTAGAAGAGCAGTCAGTGCTCTTAACTACTGAGCAATCTTTCTTGCCCCACATTCAGTACTTTCTAATGAGAAAAAGCCTAAAGCCTGTGAAATAACCTGAAATATTACAAAATGAGTAGGCACATGAATAATCTAATACCAGGTTAAAAAGTAATCATTGCATGCAAACATTAAGACTATTATTATCATCTCATATAGTTTTAAAAGTGATGACTAGAAGCAAGAGGAAGACTCCAGTAAACACAGAAAATCATCAGAGATGGTGGAATGCCAAATTCAAAACTAGTATTCTGACAATGGAAAGACATATGATGTGCAACATGGACTTCATTCACTCCATCACCAAAGGCTTAGGAACCTGCAGTGCCATGCATTCCATATCAAGGGATACTAAAGCCTGCAGTCTGAAAACCCAAGAAGAAATTAGAATATTCTCTCCTGCTTCTGCATAGTTAAGTGATCATTTCTCCCATTTCAGAAGATGAAGGACTTATATTTTTAGAAAGTTAAATAGGATAATCTCTGTAAGGGGATAATACATTTAAGCAAGGTAAGAGGTAACATTCTCCCATGGCCTTGAGATGTCCAACACATGGCTCCAATCTTCTGCTACAGTGCAGAATATATGTCAGAAGCAGTATAAGTACACTGGAGAGAAAACTGGAGATATTTTCTTCAGTCAATGTGGATAAGAGGGAATTCTAAAAAATTTCAGTGTTTCCCAGAAATGGTCTAGTATATTGTCCCAGATCACACCTGAGATAAATGTCTACATCTTGTTAGTGTTCTACTCTTGAACTAAATGTCAAAAGAATAAATAATGCAATCAATGAAATGTGCTTGAACAGAACATGGAATTCTCAGTAGAGGTGTAGCAGCTCCATTTGTATTCCTGTCACTAAGGATAGAAACAGAGGCATCTTGTGTTTGAAGCCAGCCTGCTTGCATAGTGATATCCATAGAGCAAAAATGAAGTGAGAAATATATTTAGAAACACAGTATTATCTTTAGCTATCTGGGAAATATAAATAAAATCTATACTGAGATTTCATTTCATCCAAGTCAGAAGTTTTATCATCAATAAAACATTAAAATATAACTTTCTAACATTGTTAAAGAGAGCTTACCATAGTTGGTTGAAATTTAAATTAGTCCAACCACTAATGGAAATCAAGATTAAGAGTCTTCAAAATTCTAAGGAAAAGCTACCACAAATCTACATATACTACTCCTGTTGTATTCTTAGAAGAATCAGAATTAACATAAAGTGTAAAATTCATAAGATCAATTTTATTGTTATTACAATACTGAATATATTGAATCATCAGCTGATGAGTGGAGTAAGTGCATACAATCTGTATACACAGTAGAAATTTCATCAGTCCTAAATGACATAAAACTAAGTTTTGTGCAGAGCAGCTTATCATTATGTTAAGTGAAATAACCCAAACTTACAAAACTAATATCATGCTTTCTTTCATATATAGTATCTATTATTTTAAGATCTCAAACTACAGTGTGACTATTTGTCTATTTTCATTTTGAGTACATGAGTATTTTGATGCATGCACATGCAAAGGCTAGAGATGGGCTTTGGATCTCCTAAAATTTGAGTTTCAGTAGAAAGACACATTGTGGGTACTGGGAACCATACTTGGTTCCTAATATGTACATATATATATTTACTTACATGTAATGTATGAAAATATTGGTTCCAACATGTAATATACAATTAAATATATTTTTCTAATATAGCACATAAATAAAAATTTCTAGAGTTGTCAGTCAAAATATAGAGATTTGTTTATTTAATAACTCTTCAGAAACAGCAAGTACTCTTAACCTCTGTGCCAGCTCTCCAGTGTCTATTTCAAGTTAGGAAGTGCAATGAGAGAACAACAAATATTAGTATAGAACAAATTTTATCAGTAATCATCATATATCTGTATTAATATGGCATTGCGAAATCCATTATCACACACATACACACACAAACACACACACACACACATATATATACATATATATATATATATATATAAAAAGACACAACTATGATCTTCCTTTTTACTATATTATTCAATCTGAAGAAATATCATAAGAGAGTTACAAAACTTCCATACTGTGTTGTGATTGTTTCCCCTACTACTGCTCTAATCTTTCCTTTCTAGTTTTAAAAGTAAAGTCAAAAAATCAAAACAAAACCAAACATATCTTTTGTTACTGTCTAGGGAGAAGGCAGGCATAAGAAATTGAATAATTTACCTGACAACCTAATTTAGTTTACAAACATGGGTAGGGATATGTGGAAAACAAACAAAGTATAGCCAATCCATTATCTGACTAAATCAAGTGAAATATATCTATAATATGAAACCTACAGTAGTAAATCTTTATGGAGAAGTTAGCTGCTTTCCTGGCTGCACCTTTCTCTTTTCTTCAAATACTGGGCATTGTTCCTCTGTCCTTGCACATGCAAGGTGAGCTCTCTAGCAATAGAGATAGGCATCCCGTGGCTGCCTATTATCAATCCGTGTCTTACAGTCATTTTTTTCATTTGTCCTTATACTCACCTTCACATCTGACATGATTTTGCCTCTTCTGTTTCCATCAGCACACAGTATTATTTGTAAGAAACCCAGAGACCAAAGTAACTGCGTGGATCTGGTATGTAAAACTCTACTGACCTCAAGACCACACATTCAATAGTCTTGTTCACAGAACTACGTCTTCTGAACCTTAAGCAAAATGTTAGGTCACTGAAATATGCCAGCTGGCTGTGTGCTCAGACCTACACAACAGCACATTTACCTCTTATTCTTGGTTCTCTTCTACAGAAGATTTGAAAGTCAGCAAAGGAAGATAGAATGGGTCTTTAAGAACACAGAAACAAATCCAAGTGGTAAACAGAGAATTGATTTTCAAAGGAACGACAATTATATTTCTTAATAACTAATTGAAACATTCTGAATTGTCATCTTTTAATATATACATATATAATGTAATATTTAAAATATAATATACAATATATAACATAACATACAAAATATGACCTATAACACATGATGTATAGCACATAACATAATACACAGATTATGAAGTATAATACAATTTATAATATATGATTTATAATATATATCCAAAGAATATGTTACATTGTTAGACAATAGAAGCCAGAATGGCAAGGAGGTCCTATAAAAAAGGCAAAGATATCATAAAAACATGTATTTTTTAACCATGTTTACTATGAGTAAATAGATAGTTATATATATTTTATTAATAGAGTACATAAATAAAAATTTCTAGACTTGTCAATTGAATACATAAAGATTTGTTTATTTAACTCCAGTGACTACATAACATGTTGAAAAGATATTGCTTTAAAGAAATAAAGCTTAAGCATGCAAAAATTAATACAAACATATTATCTTCTCTACTATAAAATAAGGGTCACTTGTTCATTAATTAGCCAAATTCTTGTAATTCCACTGGTGGTGTTTAAAGCCTCCCAAGTGGCCGTCATTTGCCTGTAAGCTGAGGTAGAAGGATTGAGAAGAAATAAGTTTCTGCCTTCAAGACAGACTCTCCTGGGAGATGCAGATCCATAAAACACAATTACCCTCTAGGCACATATGAGTCTAATCCCATCACTGGGGAGGCAGAGGCCAAGAGATCATTCATTACTAATTTGCAAGGTCAAGGTCAGCCTAGCCTACATAGCAAATTTCAGGCTAGTTGAGACGACAGAGGGAAACATCTATCTCATAAAAACCCAAAATAACAGCAGCATAAATGCAATTATAATGTAGGTATAACAGGGCATACCTTTAATCCCAGCTTGACAAGAGGATTGAGAGATCCAAGCCAGCCTGGGTTTCATAATAATACCCGTAAACAAATAAATCCATGAATAAATAAATAAATAAATAAATAATAAGCAAATATCAAATGTGCAAAGTACCAGCAAGGGGAAAAAAAATCACTATTTTTTTTTTTTTGAAAATTTTCAAGTAATAAGAATAAAAAGCAATGCAGTAGGTCACCTGACATTTTTATGTCACAGTAAACTGTTTTTCAGAGAGAATAATGACACAGCTATAGGTAGAGGCCGACCTCTAATATGCATGTGTGTGCTCTGTTACTATTGTGACATAATCTCTGGGAATCTCTAAGAAAAGGATAGAATTTTGGCTTTCTATGTGTAATAAGATCTCGACAAGGCTATGTCAATGCATGTGTATTCACTTTATAATTATTAAGATATAGAATTGCCACATGTGTGGCTTGTGGTGATAATCTATATGAACTATTATTCTAAACAAAATACCTAGAGTATCAATAAAAACAGGTTTTGGAAGAAAAATATTTTCCTGAGTAATAAAAATGTGTTAAAGATACCAACATCAATGAAATCACCCTGTTGAGGGAAACCGCTATGCATGAGTCTAGTCACAGGTGATTTTGTGTGTTAACATAGGCGGGGCCATGTCAAGGACTCTATAGAGAGGAAAATAGTAATGCCTTTGTCAGTGGACCAAGTATGGGTGTTCACAATGTTTCCAGAAAATGCTCACCATAGCTTTCTCTCCCTGGTTATGCAGAGGCCATGGAGACTGCTTTCCTACAGAGGCTGCCTGGTCCTACTGAGATCAGCTTACTGTATCTTCTTGACCCTAGATGTATAGCATGAACTCTGCTACCTCATTTAGTTTTGTGTAATAACCCCACCTATTTATATCAATATATGTGATAACCTCATCTCTCTGTCATGATTTCTCTAGCAATAAGGTTCCAGGTTTGTGTATTTATATTTGTCTTTTCTTAATTCCCTTAACATTTCCAGTCAGCCCCAGATCCTTGGAGGCCATGTACAGACACAGCAACCATTATCATTATTTGGTGTATACTGTTTCATGTTTTCCTTCAAAGCAATTGTATGATTTGGGTATTATAATCTTCACTTTGCTGATGTACAATGCTGGGCTCTAAGAGAGAAAGGATAACTTCCTCAATATCACAAAGTGATTCACTGGTAAGAAGGGGAACTGGTCATTGGTTTTGACTTGTCAGTTCCCAATCTAAAAGTGCTTGTAAAATAAGATGTTGTTCTGTTCATGTACTGGCTGGTTTTGTGTGTCAACTTGACACAGGCTGGAGTTATCCCAGAGAAGGGAGCTTCAGTTGGGGAAGTGCCTCCGTGAGATCCAGCTGTGGAGCATTTTCTCAGTTAGTGATCAGGGGGGTAGGGCCCCTTGTGGGTGGTGCCATCCCTGGGCTGGAAGTCTTGGGTTCTATAAGAGAGCAGGCTGAGAAAGCCTGGGGAAGCAAGCCAGTAAGGAACATCCCTCCATGGCCTCTGCATCAGCTCCAGCTTCCTGACCTGCTTGAGTTCCAGTCATGACTTCCTCTGGTGATCAACAGCAATGTGGAAGTGTAAGCTCAATAAACCCTTTCCTCCCCAATTTGCTTCTTGGTCATGATGTTTGTGCAGGAACAGAAACCCTGACTAAGACAGTTAATATATAGGTTAAACATTATTTTTCAACCAGTGGGGCTTCATGACGTTAGAAAATAGATGGGAAATGGGAAGCCATTCAGAGAAAGAGTATGTATGTGTGCATGGTTTATAAGTGAACACCAGCAAAAGTTTTGCTGGAGCTGAGTGGAGTATCTTTATGATACTCTGGAAAGTGTGAACATGTTTCTGGTTCTGTATAAAAGGAAATGGAGCTACGAATGAGACCCATAGTCTCACTTTTGTGCATGGATCCTGTATATAGCCTTAGAAGCTAACACAAGGTTAGCTTCTATTTAATTGTTCCCCAAGGCAACATAAGATGCCTAAGACCTGAGTTGCATTCCTTTTACCAAACTGTTAAAGTAGCATTTTAAGGAGACAATTTTGCAAGCCTCATAAATCTGAAACCCTCTCTTCTGGGATGAGCATCCACTTATCAAGTTTTGGATAATGGAATTTGAAATTGCTCAATGATTCAGCAGATTTTTGTTTTGTTTTAATTTAAAATATCTCTCATTTCTTCCCACAACTTCTTTCTCTCTCTGTTCTTCCTTTCTTTGCTCCCTACCTCCTTCCCTACACACACACACACACACACACACACACACACACACACACACACACACGCGCGCGCGCGCGTGCGCAAATGTACACACATACCCTTTTTATACTCTCATACATACAAAATTTTCTAAGGCTGACTCAACTGATGTTATGGAGGAAAATAGCCACTTTATGTATTTGACCAATTAAATGAGTAGAATAATTAATTGATTAATAATCAACACCCCTCTCCTTGGGGGTCTGTGATTTCCAGAGGATTGAAAAGAACTTCATAATCAGGACTTCAAAATAGAGTAGCAGCAAGTTATCCACTGCTTCTACCTTAACTATTTTTGTGTCAATAACACACTTTTTTTCCTTGAGTGTCTCCATTGAATATGTTCTAAAACATGCATTACCTAAAAGTATATTTTTTCACCCACTTCTATCCATGACTTTTGTAACATCTTTTCATTTTTTACCTCCTTACTACCACTCCATAATCCTCTTCATTTCCAATTTATGCTGTCTCTTACATGGGATGCTGTAGAGACAGACACTTTGATGGAGATTCTTGAGTGCTGACAAGTGCCATGGTTCTCAAATTTTCCTCTCAAATTACCCAGATGTTCTTTATTATGATGAAGACAATTTTATTGAGTGTTCAATGACTCTACACATCTGTAACCCAATTCAAGGAACTGAACACTGACTACACAATATTCATACCTAATGTAACATGTATTCCCCCATGGTTTTATTTTTTCTGAAATCAGTCTACTTCTGATCTCATATTTGAGTGATAAGAAGACTGAATGTGTCCAGGTTGTTTCAAGACCGATATGTTTAGGAAAAAAGATCGCTACTACACTACAAAAAGAGAAAAATAGGTGTGCCAAATATACACTATAAAAATATTACATAAAACCTGTTGTTTTAAAAAATGAGAGACAACAGCAGTTGTAATGGTAGAGAATAAAAATAAAACAAATAAAAAGTTAATCACTCACACACTGAATTAGTGAATGTTCAAGCATGTAATTTAATTTAGAATATTGTAATACATTAAGAATTAGAACAGTATTTTTCTAAAGAAAACACATTTATCTTTGTAAAGGTACCAACAAAGTGACCATGAACTTAGAGCTTCTTTTGGTGTGAATTCCCCATAATATTAAAAATTGATAAAAGTATTTTGTAATTGTAATTATATTTTTGGTGTTTTTCCTATGAAAAAAAGGCTTTGCTGTTCCTCATCAAATTGATCAAAGCAAATTATTTTTCTAGGCAAAAATAATGAGAAGACAATTTTCTCTCATGTTAGAAATTTATTAAATAATTTTATACAATATAATGTTCATTATCCTCTTAAGGTGGATCCTGGTAATGTAATATTTATCAATAAAGTAAGAGTACTTTTCCTCAACTCATTGTCTCAGATCAATGAAACTATAGATGCATGACACATATTCTTCTTAATTTTATGGAGCATAGTGGGACCTATTTTCTTATGATGTTGGACTCCCATTAAAAATTGGGCCTTCAAAGTCACGAGATGTGTCTTTTGTATACCAAATTGGTAGGAGTTTCATATTAGGTGATCAACAAACTTTTTAATGATGATAAGAAACACTCAACTTTGTGGGAAGGAATTCATACTTCATAAGTATATATGAGCTTTGATTTAGGAATCTACTGAAATATGATAAATTCCAATATCTAGGACACAGAAGCAAGTAAGTCAAGTATACAAAGTTCTCTACAATATATGGAGTTCAAGATAGCCAGATGTACTGACTGGTTTTGTGTGTCAATTTGACACAAGCTGGAGTTACCACAGAGAAAGGAGCCTCTCTTGAGGAAATGCCTCCATGAGATCCAGCTGTAAGGTATTTTCTCAGTGATCAAGGTGAGGGGTAGAGCTAGCCCACTGTGGGTGGCACCATCCCTAGGCTAGTAAGTAGTCTTGGGTTCCATATAAGAAAGCAAGCTGAGCAAGCCAAGGGAAGCAAGTCAGTAAGCAGCATTCCTCCGTGGCTTCTGCATCCACTCCTGCCTTCAAGTTCCTACCTGTATGAGTTCCTGTACTCATTTCCATTGATAATGAACAGCTGATTAAATCCTTTCCTCCCCAACTTGCTTCTTGGTTATGATGTTTTATGCAGGAATAGAAACCCTGACAAAAACACCAGACATCTACAAGACCCTATATGAAAACATCAACAAAAACAGGCAGACTTTTGACTTTCTACTTTTTAACTCACCCTTGGGTCTCATTATTTTAAGCAGATTTTTCTAAATCTGCTTTGTATTGGAGTAAGGGATGAGTTAGTGATTTTTTTTTTACCAGCAATGGGATTTTTTTTTTTTTAAGTTTTTCTAGTTCTCATATCTTTAATTGTGTAGGAGTTTTGTGAGCAATCTTCCTTTCTTTCTGTACCTCTCAATTTCTTTTCTTCCAAGAACTGCTGAACTTTTAAGTCTTTCCATAAAACCTCTAAATAAAATGCTCTTCTGTGAACACAATGTTTCCACATGTGTATGGAGAGGTCTAAAGGTGACATAAACTACAAATGTTTTAATCAATAATGTGATGTTTTATAGTTGGTGGGGTAACTGTATTTTGTTAGCACAAATTAAATTGAGCTTTGTAGAGTAGATATTTACCTCAGAATTGCATAGGGCAATAATGAGGTCCTTTCTGTTTTCTAATGCTTCCCAGGTAATTGTAAAGCAACCGAGCAAGCAATATGTTCCAGTAAGGGGATGAGTGTTAAGTCCCTAAAAATTGAGAAATACTAGTCTGGGACTGTGATAAACAAAATAAAAAGTTACCTTATTTCAGATCCCATGGCACATTTGTTTTGTTTTGTCTTGTTTTGTTTTAAAGAGAAAAATAAGCAGCAAACACCATTTGATTTCTGGTATTGATGTGTGAATATAACTGCAATGGATAAAGTCATCTGTGAATAGCAGACACTAAAATAAATGTCTGGGATTTTCCTTTGGTGAAATTTAAGCAGGTGTAGGTATGAAGAGATGCAAAAAGCTGGTGAGTTGGGTCCACAGTTTTAAGAGCACTTGTTGCTCTTGCAATGATCTGTGATCATTTCCCAGCACCCATCAGGTGGCTCATAACCATTTATAACTCCAGTCCAAGTATGTCTGATATCCTCTTCTATTCTCTGAGGGCAGCAGACATACATTTAGTGCATGCACATACAGGTAGACAAAATACTCATACCCATACAATAATTAATAACTTCCTTAAGAAGAGAGAGAAGAGGAGGCAGTTTTGGGGTGAGATGTGTTGGTGTGTGAGGCAGGTCATTGTGTCCAGAGCTCAGTGGCTAAAGTCAGAATGAAGGGCCCAGGGCTTGGTAAATTAAGGGTTGAGTATGGGAAGATGGAATGAGAAGGTACAATGATGAGGTACCCATTTCTACCTATCCACTTTGGCTATATTTGGGAAACAGGAAGGTACCCTCAAAGCTGGGTGTCCAGTGAGAGTGTCGATGAAACAAAATATATGTTTCCAGATGACATTTTGAATGAAGGCTTAATTGAAAGACTGACTATGGGAAGAAGAAAATAAGCAATGAAGGATGCTGCGGATTTAGTCTGAAAACCTGGGTGATGTGTAAGGACCATTAAAACAGGCAAGAGTATTGTAAGAAGACTTTTGCCAAATCTTAAGCTTTAATATTTATGTGCTATAATATATAACTTGACTATTCCACAAAGAATATTTTGCTTCTTGCTTCTTTTTACATCTTTTCATTTAGTAACTATGGAGAAATGTTTCATTACTTTTATCTGTGTGGTAATACAAGCTCTAACTTCATTTGCAGTCATTTCTTCAACATTGAATGAGAAATATAGAAAACCTTTTATTGGGGGCTGTCTGGAAGATGTGGGTGAAAAAAGATGAGTAGGAGGTATTATGAATCACTTGGTGCTATCAAAAGCTTGATTTTTGTCACATTGCCTCATCTGATTTTAATATTTTTAATCATGGAAATAAGCTTATATTTTAAGCTTGACCTTGGATAAGATCCAAGAAAGGAACAATGTTTTTTCCTTTGCTTCTATCTTTATGAAGGAGATTTTTTTTGGCGTTCTGAATTATTAGCAAGTCTGTCTAAATTAGATATAGGTTGTGCAAAAAGGAAGACTTCAATTACTCCAGAAAAGGCAGGAGCTATTTTTACAGGAACCAGAATATTGTGAGCACTGCATATTTGGGCTATGTGCACTCCTAAGGTATTAATAGGTGACTTGAGAGCAAACTTCTAAGAACTGGGTCAGAGAAAGAATCAAAATGAGTGCCTTAGAAATTTCACAGTAGGTAAGCTGTTACATTTTACAAACAAACAGTGCATTTGCACGGACACCAAGCTGTGCTTCCACACAAGCTTGGGGAGTTCCTGATCACTGTCTTCGTTTTCTTAAATAAGAGCTGATGTGGCCTGTTACCTTATTTGAAACACTTTCTAACAAGTTGATTATTAGGCAATAAACACATTGCTAATGTGGGAAGTCAGCATACATTTTTGTGGCTTCTTAGAGGGTGCTGATGTGGCTATTTATCCTTCTAGCAGTCATTTATGAGTGTGAAAAGATGCCAATACTTACTCTATCCTCAGTCCTCATCCAGAAATGAGAACTCATTTGGAAAGGGGAATTAACCAAATTATTGTCTTGATGTATTTGTTGTAATGAAACCATGGGTTACCACTTCACTTTTCCATTGATGTCATGCGACTTTCCAACTTCTCTGTCACCACCATCAATCATAGTCTTCTAACACTAACTACCACCAACTTTTCCTGTTGAGATGGAATCTGTCCCTCAGGCTTCTCAGCGGAGCAGTTCTGCTGTTAGGAGTTGTTATTCCCCTTCTGAGAAGTTGTCTCTTTTAATACCCTGAGCTCAGACCAGGATAAAACATTGGATTTCCTCTTTCCTTTTGTTCTGAACTTTTTGCACTGCCTTTGGAAAAAGTCTCTGGTTTCCAAGTTCCATTTTAGCCTTTCAAAAATTTCCTCCCAGTTTAGCCAATAGTAGTAGCTCAGGGATCAGACTGAAATATGGGAGAGTTACTTCTTCTTGATATGCATTAGGGCAAATAGGACTCAGGAAATTGTGTAGATAACTAAATAAGGTTTGTTTATCTTGTCAGAGAACTGTAGTGAGGAAAGAGTCCTCCTTGCACACATCCCCACAATTCCTCACAAGCAAAGATTATGTATGTCAAGCAGGACCTCATCTCAGGGCCTATTCTCATTTCTAGGGCAGACAATTTTTCTCATTCTCTTCCTTCTTCATCTTCATTTTAGTTAGTGTTTGAACCATTCAAAAAGAATACTAGGATGCTAATCTTTTCCTCATACCTCTGTTTTGTTTTAAATAAACTAGCCATACTAACGTGGCAAGTATTGTTTTCTATTCATTTAGCAATGATTATGAAGAATAGAGAAGTTTATGACATCAACACTACCCTGTCTGTATTGATATCAGTTATTCACATTCCCCATTCAATGAAGTTCCTGGAAAAGATCAAAAACAAACAAATCACCCCTTTTAAAAGATGTGGACCTTGCCAATCCTAATATTGTTTCAAGATTCTCTTTAAATTGCTCACCAGTCTAAATATACAGGTAAACCTTTAGTACTGGCACATACCTATAACTCCAGCACTTGGTTGGGGAAGGGTTTGAGGGACAAGGATTCTAAATTTGAGGCCATCATTGGCTACTTTCCAAGACAGTGACTCCAAAAAAGAATCCCTTTCAAAACAAACCCTTACAAATAATAAATGTATAACTAATAAATGGAATAGTTAAATGAAGATGTGTTAATTCATTATTAATATGCATTTTGTCATGTCATAATATTAGTAGATCACTGTGCCTGTGGGGTAACATATAATTTATCCTATTATTTCCTCATGAACTTGTGTTTTTAAAATAAGCAGTAGTGAATCCTTATTTTTTTGTCTTTTGGGTCATTAATAAATATCATACTGTTTTAAGAATCAATAATATAATGATGATTCTATTCATTTTCTTATACTCTACAATCATGTAATCATGTAATTACACATTCAAATGATTAAATATATGAATATTATTTAATTATTAGATACAAGTCTACCAATATTATAAGTGTACAGTAGTTAGCTAACATGGTTAAATATTCAAGAACATATTTCTATCAAATTTGGAGAAAATAAAATGTATTACTATTTTAAGAAGCCTTTAATATATACTGTGCTGTTTGTTTTTATAAGAAGTCTGAATTTATTTTCTAGTGAGATTTCTATTAATGTGTCCAATGCAAGATAACAAATACTTATCAATTAGAAATGGCTTGTGGATTAGAGATGTGAGCATGTGTTTACTTCTCTTTTTGACTCTAGAACCCATCTGGTTCAGACCAAAACAGGTTCTGTGCATGTTGCCACAGACTCTGAAACTCTGTATATTCATTACTAATCCCATTCATTCCGGAAGTCTAAGCATTCCACATCTCCTCTGGCTCTTCTATTCCTTTCTGCATCTTCCACAGGGTTCCCTGAGCCTTCAGGGAAAGATTTGACAGAGGAGATATCCTATTTAGTGATGAGAATTCCAAGGTCTCTTACTCTCTGCATGTTTCCTGGCTGTGGGTTTCAATGCTTGTTTCCATAGTGTACATGGGTCTGTGAGTTTTTATAAGAAAGAAAGAAAGAAAGAAAGAAAGAAAGAAAGAAAGAAAGAAAGAAAGAAGAGAAAAAGGAACAAGGGACAAGATGATTATATTTATAAACTTTTGTGGGGCTATTGAATATAATTTTAGATTAATATTTATAATGTATGAAACAGAATGACTTATCAGTCCCACCCTGAGTAAATTTACCTGTGGAGAGGAATCTACCCTATTATCTTGATAAAGATAATAAAAGATAACAACTCTCTATGGGTCAAAGTTATTACTAGTAGTCCACAAGTGTACTGGCTGTACATTGTTTTTCTCTTTAAATGCAAGGAGTTCATTTGATTACCTTATGAATAAATGTAAATACAGCTTCAGTAGACTGCTATTCTGGAGTGAATGGAACAGAGCAATTTATTTTTTATTGCATTTCTAATACTCTGCAGTGTATGCAATACTGTTAATTTAGATTATATTTTATTATAAAAGACATTAAAGAAATTACTGCTTCACTTCCAACAAGATTGAGAATGATGGTGAAAAAAATTCCCCTAAGACACCTATAAAAAGAAGATGGAATGCCATTCAGCTGTGGCTTTTAAGGAAAGTCCTTGATTTTTAAATTCTGTGGAAAATCAATATTGATTAATAATAGTAAGAGTGTTAGTTTAAGTCAAGGAACCCTTTAAAGTTCTAGAAGAAGCATTATAATAAAAGTTGAATACCACCCATATTTATTCCTAGTACTACAACTAAAAATGTGTTTGGAATATACTGAGTGTCATTACAGCACTTCCCCTACATAAAAATGAGTTAGTGATGCTTAAACTGTGATATTCCACTAGAGAATATTAAAGTCTTAGTTTTACGATTTCTAAAACTAGTGGTTTATTCCTTCTTTCCTGAGACGTTACTCTTACCTTTTAGATGGATTAAATGCAACATTCCCAGCACATACAATTCTTTTTATTTATTTGACTAGTTCTACTTAATTATACAGTATTAACTTCATTATTTTACATTGCAGTACAGATCCTACCTTTTTTTTTTATAAAGTCTTCAAATTTTTAAACATATTTCTTATATATTGGCTAAATTTCATGACAAAATTGCACATGGCTGCTAATTTCTAAATGCAGAAATACAGCAGCTTAAACAAGGCAAGTGTGATTCAGTGTCATAAAGAAGTCTAGTTGTGAAGAATGCTAAACTGGCTGCCATGTGGCTCTAGGGCGCAAGTAGGGATCTCTCCCCAGCCTATGACTTCTTTCTAGGAACTGACCTGCAGCCTATCATGGATCATGAAAACCTAAACAAAGAATTCTCAATTGAGGAACACCAAATGGCTGAGAAGCACCTAAAGAAATGTTCTACATCCT